>NW_027507787.1:174321220-174641220 GCF_037356315.1 Lithobates pipiens | reverse complement strand
AGTGGCCTAGCCAAAGTCCTGACCTCAATCCTATTGAGATGTCGTGGTATGACCTTAAAAAGGCCGTTCATGCTCGAAAACCCTCTAATGTAACTGAATTAGGACAATTCTGCAAAGATGAGTGGGCCAAAATTCCTCCAGGACGCTGTAAAAGCCTCATTGCACGTTATCGCAAACGCTTGGTTGCAGTTGTTGCTGCTAAGGGTGGCCCAACCAGTTATTAGGTTTAGGGGGCAATCACTTTTTCACACAGGGCCATGATGGTTTGGATTTTTTTTCACCTTTAATAATAAACACCTTCATTTACAAATTGCATTTTGTGTTTACTTGTGTTGTCCTTGACTATTGTTTAAATTGGTTTGATGTTCCGAAACACTTAAGTGTGACAAAACATGCAAAGGAACAGGAAATGAGGAAGGGGGCAAACACTTTTTCACACCACTGTATATATATATATATATATATATATACGCACACACACACACACACACACACACACACACACACACACACACACACACACACACACACACACACACACACACACACACACACACACACACAACTAATCTTTTACCAGTTCCATCAGCTCATTCCCCACAGTTACAACCTTTTGTACCACCTTCCCCACCCTATTAGATGGTAAGCTCTTATGAGCAGGGCTCTCTTAATCCTCTTGTATTTTATTGTATTATAACTGTATTGTCTCCCTTTTTATATTGTAAAGCCTCTCTCTCTCTTGCTCTCTCTCATATTTTTATTATCCATATTATAGACCATTAATATATGTGCAATGTGCTTTGATATTTTTATGTGACCAGGGTGTGTAACCATAAAATGTCCATCCACAAATGGAAGCCTCCACAAAGGGATTAGAAGCAAAACCCAGCAGGAGCTACAGAGTATAAAAGAGAAGAGAGGCACCTCTGAGTGTAGCAATATGGTTACATTTAATGAAGGTGCAACATCTAGAAACTCACATGGTTGATGATTAAAAGAGGAGCTTCTAAGTATACAAGCACCTGGGGTAAAGCTGTCCACATAGACCATCGTCCACATCGCCGGCTCTTACTGCTATCAGTCTGCTATTGTGATGGGGAAGACTACCCTGCAGTAGAACGATCTGAAAGCGAGGCTTGAAGCACTCATACAGCACAGCATGGAAGGGATGACGTTGATGGCGGCGCAAAGGACGGTCTATGTGGACAGCTTTACCCCAGATGCTTGCATAATTACATGTGCCTTTTTTAATCATCAACCATGTGAGTTGCTAAATGTTGGACCTTCATTAAATGTAACCATATTGCTACACTTAGAGGCGCTCTCTTCTCTTTTATACCTGGCTGTGACGTGATGCTACTTGTATATCAAGACATCTCTTGTATATCAAGTCAAAATGTATTAGAAAATGTAGCTTGTCTTGAAAAAGGCTCTCTAGCCAAGTTACTCTCAAACCAAGGTTTTACTGTGTGTGTGTGTGTGTGTGTGTGTGTGTGTGTGTGTGTGTGTGTGTGTGTGTGTGTGTGTGTGTGTGTGTGTGTGTGTGTGTGTGTGTGTGTGTGTGTGTGTGTGTGTGTGTGTGTGTTGCAGGACACTGCATGTGATTCACACAGGAATCGCACCACATCCGTTGTGCATCACAATACATTTTGCATGGCTCATATCACAGCACACTAAAATGGTGCAGGACCCTTTTTTTCTCCGCACCTGAATTGCATTGCCTGTGTGTTCACACCCATCCAATCCAATTCTGGTAAATGCACTGCGTTTTGCGAGCTGTTGTTTTGGAGTGTCATTAATCTAACATTGACACCCGCAGCAGATTGCATGGACACTGCGATTGCAGTGCAGTATGAGAAGCATCATTTCATGAAGCAAACCTTTTATTATAGAAAATGGTCTAATTAACCAAAGCAAATACCCTGTGATGTCGTATCTTGAGTAACCCTGGATGTATAGGGCTCAGGTTGCCCTACTGTGCATTTATAAGCTTTCCTTCATGAAGTTAATGGTTGGTTTCACCCTCTCTTACCTCCGGTCATTCTATTGGTTACTGTGCCTGCCCTTCATGTTCAATAACCACTAATAAGGCTGGGTAGGCAGCAGAAGGAGGGCCAGCCATCACTTTCAGTAGTAAGTTGGTGTTTGCTTATCAGGGGATGCATGGGCACTTAAGAAAAGTCTTTTTTTTTCCTTTAGAAAAGGGTGAAATATTTTTGCCATGTCAGGGCCATGCATAAAAATGCATGTGCCTCCATTGTAGGGACACTTATATTTTAGTTTTAGGACCACAGATACCAGGGTGCCTTGACATGGCTCTGTGGCTCACGCATGCATTTGCAAATGCGGACTAAACCCCTGTTTTTAACGCATACTGTTAGACAGGTTAATGTGGTTTGGTGGTAAGTAGGCTTTGTTTTTTTCCTGGGCATTCCCCAGACATTGTTGTTACATGTTTTTAGCCTTCCAATGCCGCTTACTGCGAAAGCCAGCTATAGATGAGGGTGTTGGCAAGTTTTTGTTATCCCATGCATAAAACTGCATGGCACAAAAATACAATTATACTGGTGATACCACTACTGAATCCTATAGAGCAACCTTTCTCAACTGTTCTACCTTAGAGGAGGAACCCTTGAAAAATGTTTTAGGTCTCAAGGAATCCCTGCTAAACCAATTTATTGAGGATCAGTGGGAAGAACTTCCCTTACATTGATGGCCAGTAGAAAGAATACAGTGGTGAATGAATGAATGAATGAAATACTTATATAGCGCACAATGCGAACTGAATCGCCTCTAGGCGCTGTGGCGAGCTTTGATCATCTGCTAAAAGTGGTGGTCAGAGTTCCACCCTTACAGACAGCTAAGAAGATCCTTGGTGTCCTGCAGCTGGCTTTCCAAGTGGCAATGGCCCCAGAAAAATGCAGGCACCATCAAATTTGAGGTCATTCAGCCCCAGGTCACAAAACATATAGCAACCTCTGAAGGAATCCTAGTATTCCACGCAACCTTGGCTGAGAATAGCTGGCATAGAGGAATACAGTGAGAATAAATTCTAAAAAGGTGACCTAAGCCAACCATATGAATAAAATGCAAAGTTCTATATACAGTACCAATTCAAGTTATGTTGTATATAATGACCGATGAGCATTCCATTCCATTGTCATCCAATATAAAATTGATTGAGCATAATTATGAAAAATATGTGGTGGAAATGTTGATATGAAATAAAATAGTTACCGTATATACTCGAGTATAAGCCGAGATTTTCAGCCTCTTTTTTGAGGCTGAAAGTGCCCCCCTCGGCTTATACTCGAGTCATCGCTGTCTGCCCGCTCGATCAGCGTGTCGAGCAGACAGACAGCGGCCATTCTATTCAAAAGCCGCGCCTCCGGCTCCGCCTTTGCCTGTGATAGGCGGAACACTGAATTTCCCAGCAGCCTGTGTTCCGCCTATCACGGACATCGTATCATCCTCGTACTACGGACGAGGATGATACGAAGGCAGTGATAGGCGGAACACAGGCTGCTGGGAAATTCAGTGTTCCGCCTATCACAGGCGAAGGAGGAGGCGCGGCTTTTGAATTTTACAATGGCCGCCGAAGAGGGCACGGGACGGAGGCAAGGCAAGGCAAGGCAAGGCACGGCACGGCACGGGACGGGACGGGACGGGACGGAGGCAAGGCAAGGCACGACACGACGGCACGGCACGGCACGGGACGGAACGGAGGCAAGGAGGCAAGGCACGGGACGGAGGCTCGGGACAAAGGTAGGCTGGACACACACACACACACACACACACACACACACACACACACACACACACACACACATACACATACACACACACACACACACACACACACACACACACAGGGATGGGTGGATGGATGGAGACACACACACACAGGGATGGATGGATGGATGGACACACACACACACAGGGATGGATGGACGGACACACAGGGATGGACGGACACACAGGGATGGACGGACACACAGGGATGGACGGACACACACACAGGGATGGACAGGCATGTCTCACCCTCGGCTTATACACGAGTCAATAAGTTTGCCAGTTTTTTTGGGGGTAAATTGGGGGCCTCGGCTTATATTCGGGTCGGCCTATACTCGAGTATATACGGTATCTCTTTTTCATGGGGATGATATATTAAAAGTTTATCTTGACATCCCTGAGCCCATATTTGTTTTTCCTACAGCTATCTGCAATTTTCTTTAGTTATTTATTTTAATTCATTTAGTATGTAGGGCTACATTCATGCGGCCAGGAGAGCATAGTTTGCTGCATTCAGAGACGGCTAAGTGCCTCCGGGTTGTATTCACCTATCATATAGAATCCAGCATTGCATGTTTATTTTACGCTAAATTTCTATTGTTGTACACTTAAAGAGTAACTGCAGTCTGCTCACCTAATTTGTAATAAAAACATATTTGTCATTCTGAAGCTTCCCTCCAACCACTTTACTTATTATTTTATATATACAGTGATTCTGTACTTGCCAAATATGCTGTAGAAATCTCCCTCTACTGCTGTAGCCATTTTAACTGCAGGCAACTGAAGCTGCTGCCTGTTCACTTCCTGGATTTACACAGACACACAGAGGCACACCTCCAGCTCTGCAGCCCTGCAGCTCTCATTGGCCCCTATTATGACTCATCCCTCTCCCTTCCTGGCATACAAGAGAGAGAGAGAGAGAGAGAGAGATCTGTGCATGATGTCATAAGCCTAGGCGAATGACCAGGCAAGAAAAAGGAAGTGGGCTGTATAAGGTATTTCCTGGCAGAAAAAAAAATGTTTTACTATCCAAAGTGAAAACAACAAGGGCAGAAGGTTTAATAGATGGAAAGTTGAAAAAATGACTGAAGGTCCACCTTAAGACAATAGTTGTATGTGCATTAGCATCATAAATAGAAGTTTTACACGCGACAGAGGAAATAGCTGAGATATATCAGAGGTATTACGCATCGCTCTATAATCTCCCCCGTCCACTGTCAAGGACCCTGTCAGGGTGTACACCACATAGGACTACATACGAAGCTTGGGTCTACCTTGCCTCTCGCACAAGAATCTGGCTGCTTTAGAGGAGCCTCTGTCAGAAATGTAACTGGGTTTGGCCATAGCACACGCACAAGCGGGCAGGGCCCCTGGACCAGATGGGTACTCCCTTTCATAGTATAAAACTTTTGGAAACCTTCTGACTCCATATTTTCTATCACCATACAACACAGTGGGTACTGTGGTCTGCTTCCCAGAAGATAACTTTCGTGCACAGTGATTGCAAAGGAGAGTAAAGACCTGTTACACTGTCAAAATTACCTCCCAATTTCCCTTTTAGACATCGACCTAAAACTGTTCACAAAAATCCATGCAACGCATCTGATTGCACTGATCCCCCTACTGGTCAACTTGGATCAGGTGGGGTTTGTCCCCATGAGAGAAGCCCGCGATAATACAACTAAGGCTATCAATCTGATATATGCTGCTCAGACTCGGAAGATCCCTATGTTGCTTTTCTTGACTGACACCGAGAAGGCATTTGATAGGGTTAACTGGGTCTTCATGACATAGACTCTTAGACATATTAGTCTAGGTCAGCGGATTATGCCCTGGATTCATGCTATTTATTCCCGGCCTTCTTCTCAGGTAAAAGTGATTGGATTTCTTTACCCATCCTTCGGGATCACCAACGGGACAAGCCAGGGGTGTTCCCTCTCCCCTCTGATATTTATCTTAACTCTTGAGCCTTTTCAGTCAGAAACAATCCAGATATCACGGCCTTCATTTAGATATGGCATTGTTCCCTAAGATTGCAGCTTATGCTGATTATTTACTGTTCTTCTTGTCTAATCCCTTAGTTTTTCTACCGAACCTGCTATCGGAACTGAAGACCTATGAGGAACTATCCTTTCTTCAGGTCAATTATCAGCAATCAGAAGCATTAAACGTTTCAATGCTGGCCTCGATGACTACTCTTCTTAGGACTGATTTAACCTTCAAATGGGCCAACTCACATATAAAATACTTAGGCATCTTTCTACCAAGTAGGGTAGAAGATATTTATCCACCTAACTTTCCTCTCCTTCTGACGGCTATTAAGAAGGACCTTATGTTGTGCCAGAACCGTCTGTTCTCCTGGTTTGGAAGTTGTAACATTATTAAGATGACCATTTCCCCCTCGCTTAGCACAGTCAATACCGTGACTGCAGAAATTGTTGGGGGGTATGGTGCCACCAGATGCTACTCTTTACCACATGGCATGTCACTTGAATAGAGTGCTAAATTGGTGCCCCCCATGGATCTCTTAAATAGTGGGTATAGGTGTAGATGGCCCTTTCAGGGATTCCATTGGAATCTGTACCGTGGTGCCAAACAGACCTGCCCACTTGGGTTATTTGCTCAACCTACAGTGGGGGAGACTTGGTGGGTTTGCTCTAAGGCATTCCGGGAGTTTGCTCCAAGCCCTTCTTCGCTTACACCCGTAGTCGGCAACCCTGCCTTCAGCCCCGGCCTGCATAACTCTAGATTCCAAGACTTGAAATCTGCTGGGATGTTTCAGGCCCGGCATTTTATTGTAAATAAACGATAGGTCACTAGACAGCAAATCATAGATGGCCAGACGTATGCAGGACTATATTTCTATCAAAAATTATAGCTGGCCCACTTCATTGATTCTCTGCCCCCTCCGGATGTCTTCAGGAGACGCCTCACTACATTTGAGCTCCTATTTATAGAGCAATCTCCTTTGTGTCTCGTAGTTTCTCAGACCTATCGATTGTTGATATCTCAACTACCAGACTTTAGACCTCCCTATATCGACAGGTGGGAACGAGACCTGGGATTGAACTTCTCGGATAAAACAGGTGGAGAGAATTCTTCTGTTATCATACAAAACCTCACTTTGTTCTAAGCAGCAGGAATCTGGGTTTGAAAGTGTTGACCCAGTTCTACCATACACCGGTTAAGATTCAAAGGATGTTCCCCCATGCTCAAATCTTTGTTGGAGGTGTGGAGAGGACCTCGGCTCTCTTTTTCACATTTTCTGGTCTTGCCGACATTTACAGTCATATTGGACAGTGGTCTAACGCTTCACCCAAAAATTTACTGACCGTGAGCTCCTGGGTTTTTCCTTCTGCACCATCACCGGTTCCTGAGTAAGGTCATACAGGCGATCCATTTTACCTCTGCTACTTACAGCGGCAAAGAGCTGCATTCAGCTTTTTTGAAGGCAGACACAGCCACCCTCCATAGCCATTTGGTTGAAAAAATAAGCTGAAATCAATAAGATGGAAGACCTAGTGGCCACGGAGAAAGGCCTGAGGGAGAAATTTCTTTAAAAAATGGTTCTACTGGCACAAATTTGTCTACTCTGAGGAATACGAGGAGCTGTTGCATTAAATTCCCCTTACCAGAGACTATGATAGTGAATACCCAGGCCCTAATGGGCTGGTGGTATGTGTGGTCCCCCCCCATACCCAACCGCCCTTCCCTTCTGTCTTTTTAATTTTATTTATTTATTTTTTCCCCCTGATTTCTGTTTTTACCTTTCTTCTTTCCCTTCAAGCTATCCTTACATTTTAGGTGACCCTTGGGTCATCCCTTCTTTCCTTTTTATAATACCGGTGTCTACTGTGTAAAATGCCACGCGGGGATCAGAGACTCCCTGATATCCTGGGTAACTAGTTCACACACTTAGTTGCCTTTTTATATATGCTATTGTTTTGATGTTTTGAAATCTCAATGTCTATGTATCACTCCAGAACTACTGGAGCTGCGGTTTCTGTTTTTTTACTGTGTGATGTCTTGATATAAAGTATTGAAAATAAAAAAAATAGAAGTCTTGTTTTCCATAATATCAGGAAGCTCATCTGACAATGCATGTCCTTCCTCATTGAACTCTAGCCATGTGTTATGTTAGTTCTGGAAGTTTATTTCTGTTGTCCCTGGTGGGGAGATTTTGCCTCACTTACTGTCCTGGTGAACTCCCAGAAAATTAAGGGAATCTTCTCAATGGGGACACAAACAGCGGTACAAACCAGACCGAGGATCTAATCCTTACATATTTTATGGTCACATGTTGGACAGTTTTTGTTTACTTACAGTCCCTTTGAAGTAAGAAAACAATCTTAATAGGGGCATGGCAATTAAAAATCCAATATAGAGTCCTGCTCTAGACAAGGCTTGGAGTCACATGTTTAACATGGCTATCCCATTATTCATTACGAAAATAGTTCAGTTCACAAGATATTAAAGTGGTTGTAAAGGTTTATGGTTTCATAGAATGCCTGAAGGTAAAAACCTTATGTGTGCTGCCCCCCCCCACAACCCCCCAATACTCACCTGAGACCCCTACCGATCCAATGATGTGCACGGGAGCCTCAGCTGTCCAGGGTCTCTGTCCTCATTGACTGAGACATAGCAGCGGGGGCCATTGGCTCCCACTGCTGTCAATCACAGCCAGTGAACCAATCAGGAGAGAGTAGGGGCAGGGCCGAGCCACAGCTCTGTGTCTTATGGACACAAAGAACTGGGCTCTGGAATGAGCACACACCAGTGCCCCCATAGCAAGCAACTTCACGGCTCTAATCACGGCGGTCATGTGCTCTTAAGCTAAGTCCCACCTCCCGATGCCCTAAACCTCTTAAAGGGCCTTGAGGCACCAGCGTTAAAAGGTTAATATCACTTTAATAATAAATTAATCCACAGCAGTCCGGGTACAAGGCACCTTATATTACCTTGTAGACAAATCCTTCCAGCATCAGACCCTTAACACCACAGGTTTAGTGTGCATGGCTAATGGTGATATCATAGAATAACCATATAAAGAGAAAACCAACACTCACCAAAACCAACCTTAAAGTTTTAATGAGGTCATATTGTGAAAGTAATGAAAGGGTTTATTTACTAAAAGAAAATCCACTTTGCACTGAAAGTGCACTTGGAAGTAAAGTCACTGTAGATCTGAGGGGGGCATGCAAGGAAAATAAAAATCAGCATTTTAGCTTGTACATGATTGGATGATAAAATCAGCAGAGCTTCCACTCATTTCAGATCTACCCCTTAGATTTAGAGCGACTGCACTTCCAAGTGCACTTGCAGCGCAAAGTGGATTTGCCTTTCGTAAATAACCCCCAAAGTCTGAAAGCAAACATAACACACCATTACTTTTTGCAATATGACTTCATTAAAATGTTGAGGTTGGTTTTGGTGAATGCTGTTTTTCTCTTTACATGACCCCAGACCACATGATTATACTATATATCTTTCTTAACAATGCTACACCAAATAGTATTACTGAGTTAAAATTTGGTATTTACCATCAAGTCATGTATTGGAAAATATGCTCCTCTAACAGTCCCGAATATCTTCATCATTTACTTGTAAAATAACTCTGTGCAGTTCTAACATGCTTCGAAACTGCAAAGTTCGATGAAGAATGCAGACTACAACAGAAAAGACCAGTATGAGCTGAAATCTGTGGTGAATTATAAAAATTTGCCTTAAAGGAAATTTTTACTTTAACGATGAACTGAAAGAATGTAAAACCTCGCCAGGTATGTCCCAACAAAGCTGATGATGATTGCCCCTGTTGTCACATCACTGTTGCCTTTGCTGATTTTTCGACACAGCAATGGCTGGGGCAACTGAGTCACATCTATGGATCCGCAATTAACTTTCCAGTTTAAGCTCTCCAACATCTACACTTGTTGGGTCCTAGATGATAAAAATTCACCTCCTCACCTTTGTCCTGTTCTCTGTCTCTTCCAAAGCAGTTCCTTGAATATTCACAGCTACTCAGCCTTTTTTTACTGGGCAAATTGAGTGACATTGGAAGCCCATGGAAGCAAACTTGCTATTGCATTGTAGAGGACTAAGAGCAGCTAATTGCCTGGAGTTAAAGTGGTGTTGCCACCAAAAAAATAAAAAGTTGCTTAAAATTCTTAAAAAAAATAAAATAATAATTGGCAAAAAAATTTTTTTTTACTCACCTCTAAATACCAGTTGCTAGGGGGTCCCTCGTAGTCTGCCTTCTTCCTTGCCCGGGCTGGTGACATCACTTCCTCTCACGCCGCACATTCACCTGGGACCTGTCACGTGTCCCAGGTGACTGTATGGCGTATCACGGCGGCCTGCGCCGCTGGCGCATGCACAGTGGGTGCCCGGCAGTGAAGCCACAGCCAGGTGCCCACAGTACGCATGACGGCGCAGCGAGTGGAGCGGGGAACGCATTCCCCCGCATCGCTGGACCCTGGGGCAGGTAAGTGTCCGATTATTAAAAGTCAGCAGCTGCAGTATTTGTAGCTGCTGACTTTTAATTTTTTTTTTTAGGGGGTGGAACTATAACTACACTTTAAAGCAGAGTGATACCAATGTTTTTTTTTCAGTTTTTTTTTTCAGTTTTTTTTTTTTGCAGGAAATTAAAAACCCTTTAAAACACCTGTAGCCAGGAGCTGGATATCTACCCATTCCTGCAATCAGGAGACACTGTGTGGCATTGTTACAGGCGAGCGCTTTCCCTCTAGTGCTGAGTGAGATGCTGACCTGTTACCTTGTTAATCAGAGACAAGACAGAGGAAAGCATCTTGGGACATGTAGTCCATACGGGTGGGATTCACCCTCTGGCTGATAGGTGTGGAACTATAACTACAATCTGGCTGATGAGGAAGAAGCAGGCCTCTGGGAGAGACTATAAGTGGCATGGATTGAGGCCTAGCGTGCTCTTTTTGGGCCAGCGTGGATCCTTATGCAGGGAATCTGTAGAGAGTGAGCTGCAGTTGAGTCGCAACCCTGCTCTGGCAGAATTATCCAGCGGATATCTGGAGGGACACCTGCTCCCTTTACCTAGGATATGATTGACAGCAGTAGGAGCCAATGGCTCCTGCTGCTCTCATGGTTTCCTGTGAGGAGAGGAAGGGAGAGCAGCTTTGCTTAACTTGGGCACAGCGCTGGATTAAATTAGGACTCAGGTATATGTTTAAGAAGGTGAAGGGGCAAAAGAACTAATAGTACATTTTTTAGGTACTAAAAGGTAAAAAATGTCCTGCCTTTAGAACCACTTTTTTGTTTTTAGAACTATGTTTTTAGATTGACAGGGAATGTAATCATTCTCTACCTATGTGTTTTCACTGTTTGTTCCCCATTAGGTAGTTTTACCCCTCTATTTGTAACGGGTCCAATGGGAACAGTTCTGGTGACAGCTGTCTAAAACTGGAATTCTCACTTTGTAAAGATTTGTTATCACTTCCTGTTGCATCTTTGGGATAGAAAGTAAAGGCAAATCTCCCCACAGACCTAAAAAAAATTTTTTTTATAAAAATATGGGTTGCACCCTTTCCTACTATATTCACAACTATACACAGAGAAAAGTAGAAGGCCATTAATGAATGATTACACCACAAAGGAGATCTTTGTATTGTATGCCATATACTTCCTTTAGTATATTATCATTTAGCTTGCCACTGCATAGTTTTCATCCTTTTCAAATTCAATACAAGCAATGGCCAGATCTAAAACGGATTTGGCCAAGCTTGATCATCTAGGACAGTCTTTTTTTAATAAGCCAAACCCTTTAGGAACCTGAAAGGAGACATGCCACTAACATTTTCAATGTACCGGTAGGTCTCATAATGTTACATGGGACATGGTTCTCACATAAATACACACTTCAACCATTCATATAATGTAACATTGTCACATGATTTCCCCTAAATGTTGGACATTGTGACAATTTCTGTGGAAGAACTGAATGCTATTCAGGGCCGGTGCTACCACTAGGCAAACTAGGCAGCCGCCTAGGGCGCACTGCTGCCTACGGCGCCCGGCCACTGGTGTTCCTACTCTCTTCAGGAAGCTACAGCAGGCACCCACCGCTCCGTTCGCACGCGGTGTCAGAAGCACAAAAGCGGCAGAGGACTGTGTCTGTTCTGACTCCCAAATGGATGGAAGCAAGCAAACATCCATTGGTGGGCACTGGTAGGTTGCATTGATGGGAACTGGTAGGCTGCATTTGATGGGCGCAGGTGGGGCTGCATTTGATGGGCGCTGGTGGGGCTGCATTTGCTGGGCACAGATGGGGCTGCATTTGATGGGCGCAGGTGGGGCTGCATTTGATGGGCCTTGGTGAGGCTGCATTTGATGGGCACAGGTGGGGCTGAATTTGATGGGTGCTGGTGAGGCTGCATTTGATGGGTGCTGGTGGGGCTGCATTTGATGGGTGCTGGTAAGACTGCATTTGATGAGCGCTGGCGATGCTGCATTTGATGGGCGATGACGAGGCTGCATTTGATGGGTGCTGGTGGGTCTGCATTTGATGTGCGCTGGTAAAACTGCATTTGATGGGCACTGGTGAGGCTGCATTGATGGGCGCTGGTGAGGCTGCATTTGGTGGGCGCTGGTGGGATTGCATTTGATGGGCGCTGGTGGGACTGCATTTGATGGGTGCTGGTGGGGCTGCATTTGATGGGCGCTGGTGGGATTGCATTTAATGGGCGCTGGTGAGGCTGCATTTGATGTGCTCTGGTAAGACTGCATTTGATGGGCACGGGTGAGGCTGCATTTGATGGACGCTGGTGGGATTGCATTTGATGGACTCTGGTGGGATTGCATTTTATGGGCTCTGGTGAGATTGCATTTGATGGGCTCTGGTGGGGCTGCATTTGATGGGTGCTGGTGGGGCTGCATTTGATGGATGCTGGTGAGGTTGCATTTGATGGGCACTGGTGGGGCTGCATTTGATGGGCACTTCATTAAAAAGGTGGGGTATATATGGGCAGGACAAAGGGGGTGGAGTCAGGGGTGGAGCCAAAGGGGCGGTAAAGTGAGGTTTTGGCTAGGGAGTCAAAAATCCTTGCACCAGCCCTGATGCTATTCCTGATGTCTGTTAGGTACACAGAAAAAAAGAGACATCTAAAACACAGGTCAAGAGGAAGGCTTAATTGGTTGATTTTTTTTTTTATGGGTTGTTTCAGACTATATGTTGCATCACTGCATGTTTGGTAAAGGGCGGTATTTCTCATGTTAAAACCGACCGAAGGAAATTTTCATACTAATTTTATTTCATCGGTTCCAATTTGCTGTGAATCAACAAGGAAAATCGGACGATCATTCGCCCCGATCTTCTTATCGTTTGTATCCCACATAATAGCAGGAGCGCACACCGTGGTCAGTTATCTAGCTACAATATGCTGGGAACTCAGTGTACTCTCCCCCAATGGTCAGATTTGTCCTGACACCCCACCCCCACACACACACACACACACACACAGCCATTCATTGGGAAGCTCAGTGTGCTGCTTCGTCTCCTCCCCCCAACTCAAAGGTTCTGGATAGAAAATCTTTGGCCAAACATAGCCTGCATCCAACAATAGCCCCCAGGAGGAGATTTGTCCATCTGTGCTGTTTTGCATGGATGGATGAATCTGTTAAATTTCTTTCTTTCATCCTGCAAGCTGAACAAAAAAAAAAAATGTAAATATATATATATATATATATATATATATATATATATATATATATATGTGCATGGCCATCTTTAGTCCTGGAGTATGGTGAACCCAGCCTGTGTGATGACATGTCCCCCCGGGAGGTGTGTAAACTACAGGCTGGGCTCACAGCAAATGGGCAAAATGACAAGACTGTCGTTCTGTCTGAAAAGAACCACTGGTGCTGAATTATAGAAACAATTCATGGAAAGTGCTGAAGCATGGAGAGGGTAAGTAGAAATTATATATATATATATATATATATATATATATATATATATATATATATATATATATATATATATATATATAAATATAATGGAAGACAAAAATGTAGTTATACTTTAAAGTGTATCCAAACCCGAGAACATAATACTTTGCATCTTACCTGCCCTTAGACGTAATGACTGTTTTTGTTTTTTGGGGGTTTTTTTTCATTCTTCATTTACTTTATTTTTCACCTGATGAGCCAGCCTGCAACACACTTCCTGTCTGTGGATGACAACATCCATTCACTGTACTGTAGAGGATAAATGTTGTCAACCTAGACTGATGATTTTGACTACAGAACGCCTCCCCTCCTCTTTATAATAATGTAGAGGTGTTCTGTAGTTCATAGAAGAGAACTGAGAAGGCTAATAATGTTGTTAGGGATGTCTGTTCAGTACACAGGAAGTTACAAGGATGCTGGATCTCTGACAGGATCAACTGGATGTTTTCTGTACTTGCCAAAAACAAAAGCAGACATTGTAAGGACTTGGAAGCTGCAATACATTACATTTCTTTTCTTGGGTTTAGATATCCTTTAACCTCTTGCTGTATGTGTAACATATATGTTTGATGGCAAATGGGTGGGCTTTAATGCCCACACGCTACACATTTGCGCCACTGGGCGGCTGATTTCTTGGTGCTAAGAGGGCGCTCACTGTACTCTCTCAGCACAGGGCTCAAGCTGAGAAGCTGGACAGTTTTTGGTCCCCACTAATGATCCGTAGCCCGTGGGACCGACTTCCAATCATGTGACCACTGTAAAAGCCAATCACAGCAGTCATATAATCGTCCAATCTTAACCCAGTATTCAGAACTTTTTCAACCACTTCACAACTGTGCTATAGGCAAAAGACAGCTAAAGCGCAGTCATCCAGTTTTAGAGGACGTCCATGGATGTCCTCCCAGAACTACGCCCCCAGAGTGCTCCCTGGGATGCACACCCACCACGCTCTGTGATCACTGTGTCTTTCAGGCACAGCTGATCATAGATTGTGTTAAAAGGACAATCACAGTGGGCCCTTTACCATGTAATCAGCTGTGTTTAATAACAGTGTGAAGAGAGGAGAGCCGGTGTTGTGTCGAATACTGTCCCCTGTCGGAAAGTGCCCGCCCTGTAATGCGCTTGCGCAGTACGGAGGACAAGGAGACACCGAAGGTCTCCAAAGATGAACGGCGCCTGCGCACTGAGTCCAGGTTCAAGTCCCACCATCCAAGTGGACATAGAGTTAGAATAAAAAATAGCCAAGTGAAGCGAGGCCGTGCCCAAAGCGTGGCGAGCATAGCGAGCCCGCGAGGGGCCCTGTTACTAAGTGCCTACATATGTCCACTTGCATGGCGGGGCTTGAACCTGGACTCAGGGCAGAAGATACTAGCAAGTGCACAGGTGCCGTTCATCTTCAGAGACTTTCGGAGTCTCCTTGTCCTCCATACTGCACAAGCGATGCGCCTGCGCAGTACGGAGCGGACACTATCCGATGGGGGGGACAGTTTTTCGCAGAACACCAGTAATTGGCAATTCTTACAGGGCACATTTACACTGATAATCAGTGCAAGCAGAACAAAACCAAAGAAAATTCCCAGCTCAACTCACCAACCAGTCTGCTCCCAACCAAATTATCCTTTCTAACAGTATAAAAAACAGGGATTTATTTGTCACACATTTGCAAATACATGCATAAGCTGCAGAGGCAATCCAAGTCATCCCAATATTTCTGCAGTCCTAACTAACTCTAATGGATATTTAAAGGGCAGGTGAGCCGGAAAGGAGCCCACCCCTCTTTAAAGGCACAGGGCTGCATCCAATTCGCATAACTGCCTCAAACTCAGCCTCAAACTGCAACAGCACTGAAAGCTGAAAATTAGCATGGGCAAAAGGGGGTGAAAGTGGCAAGTACTCAGGGCTGCAGTTTGAAATCAAGGGGGCCAAAACATTACTGCCCAATGTGCACATGGGACTAGAAGCTCTAAAAGCCAAATGGAAGGGGGACTTCCCTGAAATGGACACAGAAGAATGGGAAGATCCATGGGACTGCTCCTTCTCACAACTGGTCTTGACCAGGAACAGACTGGTCTAGTTCAAAAGTATGCATAGAGTGTATTTTACACCCATGCGCCTACACAAAATATACCCGTCTATTTCAGATTCCTGCTGAAGGTGTGCCATGCCTGTGAGGGACTTTATACATATTATTTGGAGCTTTTCCCTGGTCGAGACCTTTTGGAATGAGGTTACCTCATTCATTCGGACAGTCACTACGGTTCAGATTCCATTGAATGTAGAAATATGTTTGTTGGGGCTTGTAGATCCAATGGCTCCTAGCCCAGCAGTTAGAACTCTTTTGGGGATACTACTTTATTATGCACGCAAGGCCATCATCATGCGATGGAAATCCTCCTCCGCACCCTCAAATAACTTAGGGAAACATCTGGTCAATTCAGCCCCACCATTATACAACTGTCTAGAGGTTGTGTAACGACATTTCATAAAATGTGGAACATTTGGGTGGAATCCGCTTATACGAATGCTGATGCTTCAGAAGACTAGTTAACACTTAGATAGGTAATTAACGGTATATATTGTTGTGAAACTCTACATTTATGCTTCATTAGAGGGAGTCTTTCCTGACACATAAGATATGGGAGAGTGCGTATCTTCATAAATTCCAGAGTTAGCTCTGTAGGATGTTTGGGAGGGAGAGTGGCCAATAAGAATCCTAATATTTCAGCCTGCGTGGGTGATTGGAGCGTACCAACTTTTCGATAGTTTTGAGTGCCTTGATTTTAGCTAGGTTGTTTTCATTGTGATTTTTATTGCGCTTTTGTTTCTGTTTGTTTTTTTTTGTGTTTTTTTGCTATGCAATTGAGCCTGGGTATGCCCAATAGGCTGCTATGCACTGTTAACTTAAAAAATAAAAATAACGGGGCCCTGTACATCTTCCCTGACAGGGCCCCCCTCAAACCCCCCACCCCGAGATGCAGCGGATCAGCAGCTCTGACTTTATCCACCTACACCCCAAAAATTGATAATAAAGTCCCTCCTCTGCTTCCATCTCCTGGGCCCCTCTGTTGAAGTGAAGGGGTGCAGGGAAATGTAATTTAAGCCCTGGTAAGTAAGTAGGAGCGGGGGTGTGGTCTAGTAAAAATCTATTTATTAAGTTAGGTAGAAGTGAACAGTAAAGCTGCCCCAGGCCCCCCTGTTAAGCTGATGAGGCCTGGGTCCAGTACAACAGGACCACTTGTACTGGCTTATCAATGGCCCTGCCAGTATTGAAGTGGTTAAAGGGATGCCAGGGTGGGTGAGCAGAGAAGGATTAATGTTGTCAACAGGACCGAGAGTGAGGTCAAATCCATCCAATGGGGACACAAACAACAACAAGCAACAACAGAAACCCAAAATTCAAACTTTTCCCCATCCTGTCCAAATCTAAAAACTTTGTGGAGATGGTTGTGACTGAGGGGGTTAAATCTCTTGCAGTATTTATGCAGCTTGCTGAACCAGAAACCCAGGAAGGTTATTAGTGAAACCATTTGAATGGGAAACAGTTCCAACAGCATAAACTTGTATATGGAAAGATGAGAAAAGTTTGTTTTGCCTAAACATGACCTCTGCGGTTAATGGGGTGCACAGTGTCCAGTGTCATTATCCCGCTGATGAATTTTAATTGCTCTCTTAAGGTGGAACTAGGTACATTGTCCCAAGCTGTTTATACCTGGGAGTATGAACAATGAGCCCACCTGGAGCCAGGTCTGAGAGGGACACTTTACACAACAATGTCCCATGTGACATTCCCAAGCTGGGGACCAATGGTTGGAATGAAATGGTTTCATTCATCAGAAGGCAGCAGGGGGTAGTGAATTCCAAATTGCTGCCACTGAGATACATATGGCTTATTCTTACACCCTGCAGAGAGAGCAGCATGCAGCTGGATTCTTAACCTCAGCCCAATCACAGGGGTCATTTTTAAGTTAGTCCTTCTCCATCAGGACAAACCCCACATATTAGGGCGTTGCTGCTTGTAATGGAAACACAAACAAGACCTCTGATTGAGTGAAGACACAGACTTGCCAGTGTTCATCAGGAGACTGCAAGCTGGTCTGACCAACCAAGTGTGTGCCCTGCATCATCAGCGGTCAGTAACTGGCCAACCAAGTGTGTGCCCTGCATCATCAACGCTCAGTAACTGGCCACCAAGTGTATGCCCTGCATCATCAGCACTCAGTAACTGGCCACCAAGTGTGTGCCCTGCATCATCAGTGCTCAGTAACTGGCCACCAAGTGTGTGCCCTGCATCATCAGCACTCAGTAACTGGCCACCAAGTGTGTGCCCTGTATCATCAGCGGTCAGTAACTGGCCACTAAGTGTGTGCCCTGCATCATCAGCACTCAGTAACTGGCCACCAAGTGTGTGCCCTGCATCATCAGCGCTCAGTAACTGGCCACCAAGTGTGTGCCCTATATCATCAGTGGTCAGTAACTGGCCACCAAGTGTGTGCCCTGCATCATCAGCGCTCAGTAACTGGCCACCAAGCATGTGCCCTATATCATCAGCGCTCAGTAACTGGCCACCAAGTGTGTGCACTGCATCATCAGCAGTCAATACCTGGCCACAAAGTGTGTGCGCTGCATCGTCAGTGGTCAGTAACTGACCACCAAGTATGTGCCCTGCATCATCAGGGCTTAGTAACTGGACCTGGAACACAGTGGCGGTACGTCCATAAGGCTGCATGGGCACAGCCCCCTCTCTCCAGCCACCCCTCTAGCACCAATAGATAGATTCATGCATTGCATGAATCTATCTATGGCCCCCGCTGCCCCCCCCCCATTCAGGCGTACTTCCCCTTTTCAGCGCCGGGCACATGATTTACAGCGGCAGAGTTTTTATTGTATGCACCTGATTAGAGCCATAGGCTCTAATAGGCATCAAAAAAGGTAACCTGCAAGCGCCATGCTGGTCGCTCGCAGGTCACTCAGCTATGTTGGAAAAGCGAATGAATATTTGCTTTCCTAACACTAAACTGCCTCTCCGCCATTCAGGTGCTCAGATCTGTTACCCGTCACCTGATTGGTTGAAACAACAGGTGCTGTGATTGGATGCCTATCAGGTGTCCAATCATAGCAGAAGACGGGAAGAGAGGACGGCAAAAAACATTGAGGAGCTGTCCCACCGCCACTGAGACAGGGTAAGTACAGACAGCGGGCGGGGGCACACTGGCAGAATTTGGGGCACAGTAAGGGCTGAATTTGATGGGCACAGTGAGGCTGCATTTGATGGGCACAGTGGCTGCATATGATGGGTACAGTGGCTGCATTTGATCCTGCACAGTGGTTGCGTTTGATGGCACAGTGGCTGCATATGATGGACACGGTGGCTGCATTTGATGCTGCACAGTGGCAGCATTTGATATGGCACAGTGGCTGCATTTGATGGCACAGTGGCTGCGATTGATGGTACGGTGAGGCTGCAATAGATGGGGTTTTTTTTCAGAATTTTTCAGTTTGTTTGCGCCCCCGCAAAAAAATTTTGAGCACCAGCTGCCACTGCTGGAACACCTACCTGGGTTCAGATATTTAAGAGGACAACTCCCTCTTATAAAAACCCAGCTCCGATCACAGGCATATGGCAGGTATTCCTGCACTGTACAGGATCTGTGGGATGGTTCTCCTAGTCATCCTCTGTATTTCAGAAAGTTACCTTTGTTTGTTGCATCTACAAAAGTTATTACATTGTAAATGATTGCAGATTGCTACATTAGCATGTCCTTACACTGGAGGGGATATGAAGCCAACAATTGCTGAATGCAACCTGAATCAAGGCTGCCAGGGCTTTTAAGCTCTACAAGTGTGGTGGAACTACAAATCTCAGACTGCAGGAAGTAGGCATATATCATAGTATAACATATAAAGATCGGTCACATCACTTTTTTTCATGTGTAGCCAACCTGAGATCTCAATACAGATGTCACAAAGTAGTTCTCTGCTGGCTATCAATCAATGCAGACTTTCTAAACCTTTTCAATACAGAGGAACCCTTGAAAAAACCTTTCGGTCTCAGGAAACCCCTGTTAAAAATGGCTATATCTACAACTCATGATACATTGGTGTAATGGTCAGTGGAAGAGTGCTCCTTACATCTATGGTCGTTTCAATTCCCCCCTACAGAACAGGGAACTTATCTGATAGGGAAAAATTGGACATTGCTCAAGGAACCCCTAGCAACCATTGGAGGAAACCTTGGGTTCCATGGAACCCTGGTTGAGAAAACCTGCAATAAAAAGTATACAAGACCCCAAGATATGGTGCATACAGTGTCTAAATGTATACGAGGAGCCTTATTCCAAGATGAGGTGCATACAGCATATGTCACTCCATTGATTAAATGTATATGGGACCCCAATTTATGCCGCACCCACCATTCCCTCAGGGGCTGTATGCAGCATATCTTGAGGTCTCATATATACATTTAATCACTGAGGGGGTGATGGGTGCTGTATGCACATACAGTGAGGGAAAAAAGTATTTGACCCCCTCCTGATTTTTGTACGTTTGCCCACTGACAAAGAAACGATCAGTCTATCATTTTAATGGTAGTTTTATTTTAAAAGTGAGAGACGGAATATCAAAAAAGTTATAAATTGATTTGCATTTTAATGAGTGAAATAAATATTTGATCCCTTCGCAAAACATGACTTGGTGGGAAAACCCTTGTTGGCAATCACAGAGGTAAGATGTTTCTTGTAGTTGGCCACCAGGTTTGCACACATCTCAGGAGGGATTTTGTCCCTCTACTCTTTGCAGATCCTCTCCAAGTCATTAAGGTTTTGAGTCTGGCGTTTGGTAACTCCGAACCTTCAACTCCATCCACATATTTTCTATGGGATTAAGGTCTGGAGATTGGCTACGCCACTCCAGGACCTTAATGTACTTATTCTTGAGCCAAGCTTTCGTTGCCTTGGCCGAGTGCTCACTGTATCTTGGGGTCTCATATAAACATTTAATCACTGAGGGGGTGATGGGTGCTGTGTGCAGCATATCTTGGGGTCTCATATAAAGTTAAGCAATATCACCCCCTCAGCATTTAAATGTATATGAGACCCCAAGATATGCTGCATACAGCACCCATCACCCCCTCGGTGATTAAATATACATGAGACTTACCGCAAGAAATGATGCATACAGTACCTATCATCTCCTCAGTGCTTAAATGTAAATAAGACCCCATGATATGATGCATACAGCATTTGTCACCCCCTAAGTACCCAAATGTATATGAGACCCCAAGATATGGTGCATGCACATATCACCTCCCTCAGTGCTAATTCACAAGACCCCAAAAAATGGTGCATACAGCACCGGCCCCTCAATTATTGCTGGGGCTTGTAGTTCCACAGTAAGCAGTTACCAGTTAGCTGTTTCTGTGTCCCGACTCCCGAATGAATGGAAGT
This sequence comes from Lithobates pipiens, assembly GCF_037356315.1. Taxonomy (NCBI): domain Eukaryota; kingdom Metazoa; phylum Chordata; class Amphibia; order Anura; family Ranidae; genus Lithobates; species Lithobates pipiens. The sequence goes on along the minus strand of NW_027507787.1, from coordinate 174,620,011 downwards.
AAGCAAACATTAATTGATGGGAACTGGTATTCTGCATTTGATGGGCGCTGGTGAGGCTGCACTGATGGGCACTGGTGAGGTTTCGCCTAAGGTGTCACAAATCCTTGCACCAGCCCTGCAAGTAATAGTCCTATGTGCTGTGTGAACTGCAGCTGGAACTACAAGTCTCAGCTGACAGGAACCCACTGCCTGAGCAAAAGTACGCAATGTAACAAATGCTGCAGCAGACAGATATGGGGCACACATCATTAGAGACAACTAATTTTATTGGCCAAAAGTTGTTCAAAAGAATCGCACAGCAAAAGGTGCATTTAAAAATCATGCTACACTTTTCATCCAAAAAGGAGCTTTCAGGTGACAAACAGTCATAGAGCAGCCCATTGAAGTGAATGGGCTGCCTTATGTGCAACATGTGGAAATGTAAATTACGCTTTTAAAATTGTAAACTCGCTTGTTTCCTCAACGCTATATCTAAACTAAGAACACAGTCGCACTGATTCGGATGGTGCAATTGCTGGCAATAGCCACCAATTTGGCATGCAGTTTGACATGTCAAATCGCATCAGTGTGAACCTGGACTAAGGCTCAGTTCATACCTATGCATTTGACTGGGCTCCCGTGCTTGCATTTTCCACAGAAAAAGGTGCATGCACCTTTTTTAAAACACGCCCGCAGGGTTCCTGCACCTGCAAACGAGCCACATTTTTATATGTGTGAGGGTGCTGTTCAGAATGAATGCCAGCCCTGAGCGCATTCTCGTAGCTGCGCATTATCACTGTGGGTGGTTGTGGGTGTGGGAATCGCTGAGATGTGAACCAAGCCTTATGCCAGTTACACACAATGAGATTATCGGATGAATGATCTTTTTTCTTTTTTTTTTTCTTGCATGCTAACCTCAGATCAAATCTGAAGAGTTTACTAAAGTCAGGAAAATCCTCGTACAACAGAATAAAAATCCGGAAGTGATGTAATGTGTTGTAATGCATTTGTATTGTATTTTCGAACAACAGCTGTACTGATTAAACAAAAATCGTCCGATCTGGCATCGTACGCAAAAAATGTCATGCATGTCCGATCAAATAATATCGGATGAACTATCCTGATCGGCTCTCGAAAGCTCTGTACTAACGATGCAATTATCGTACGATCTCTTTTAAAGCGATATTTTTCTTACGATTTTCTGATCCTGTGTACCGGGCATTAAGGTTTGTTCACACCAGGATTGCATATCCATAGGGTGTGTGTTGACAGACCATTAATATTTGCAATACTTTTAAAGTAGTTGTAGACCCTGTACCTACAGGTAAGCCTATATTAAGGCTTACCTGTAGGTGCTGGAAATATCTCCTAAACCTCCACGGTTTAGGAGATATATACAAAAAAGACATGCGTCGATGTCTATTGCACACGCGCACTTTAGAAAGGGCACATTGTGCCCTTTCTAAGGGCCCCCCTTACATCAGGGTCCCCAGAGAGCCCCCTTACATCAGGGTCCCCAGAGAGCCCCCTTTAAATCAAGGTCCTCAGAGAGCCCCTCTTACATCAGGGTCCCCAGAGAGCCCCCCTTACATTAGGGTTCCCAGAGAGCCTTCCCCTTAAATCAAGGTCAGCAGAGAGCCCCCCTTACATCAGGGTCCCAGAGAGCCCCTTTAAATCAGGGTTCCCAGAGAGCCCCTCTTACATCAGGGTCCCCAGAGAGCCCCCCTTACATTAGGGTTCCCAGAGAGCCTCCCCCTTAAATCAAGGTCAGCAGAGAGCCCCCCTTACATCAGGGTCCCAGAGAGCCCCTTTAAATCAGGGTTCCCAGAGAGCCCCTCTTACATCAGGGTCCCCAGAGAGCCCCCCTTACATTAGGGTCCCCAGAGAGCCTCCCCCTTAAATCAAGGTCACCAGAGAGCCCCCCCCTTACATCAGGGTCCCCAGAGAGCCCCCCTTACATTAGGGTCCCCACAGAGCCTCCCCTTAAATCAGGCTCCCCAGAGAGCCTCCCCTCCCCTTGGGGACCCCTGCAGAGATTCGGGGCTATAGCCCCAAAAACCACCCCCTAGCAACACCACTGGTCCTGACGTACCATGCGATTTGTTGCCTGCAAACACACTGCGTTTACAATCTGCGCTTGGGGTTGCCATTAGTAATGTAATGGCACCTGGTCGCACCTCGACTAGATTAACATGAAAAGACAATGAAAAACTTTCGAGATGAAATGAGGCACAGAGCGAAGAGTCGCCCGATCAGGCAATGGCATTGCAAGAGCAGCGTGTTTACCTCCACTGCAGGAAACACGCATGGCACCTTTCTTGCACACGTGTGAACCGATACTGTGGGGGGAGATTTACTAAAACTGGTGCATACAGAATCTGGCGAAGCTGTGAATTATAACCAATCGGCTTCCGGTTTTAATTATCAAAGCTAAATTCAACAAGCTGAAGTTAGAAGCTGATTGGTTACTATGCACAGATGCACCAGTTGTAGTAAATCTCCCCCTGTGTGTCTTCTGTAAGGCAAAGCTTGAACATACAATCACCAAAAAAGAATGAGAAGGATTCAAACCACCAGCTTCTACCTTTAGGTAAGATCTCAGTATTGTGTTTCATGCCCTCTCACTTCTATTCCATAGTAAATCCTGCTCACAGCCCATGCAAAGGTGACTATCAAGCAATGAATGTGACATTCCCTGAACTTTCACTGCAGGTGAATATTAGAGGTGACAGTGATGGAATGTTGGGTGAAAGTCCTCTGCACTGACAGCTGTGTGCACAGAGGAGGCAGCACTGAGTGTGGATGGGGAGATCGCTCTCTGATTGACACTCACCCAGCACATGGCTGCACTTATGAGCTGTCAGTAATAAGACTTCTTTATGGGCTCCTCCATTGACAGCCTCCTTGGACAGGGCATTACAGTGTTGATCTATTTTTGAATAGTCCATAAAGAGCAGCAGGAGGCGATAGCCGGGTGTTTACCTTCTAATATAACCTTGCTTTCCCTGGCTGACCTGAGTTTGAACCAGCGATTAGCACTGCATCATAAGTTTAAGAACTTCCTAGTGCTCCTTATTCCTCCCAGGACCCTGAACGTAAATACAATCTGAGGCTGGGGTGAACTGCAGGCCAGCCACTCATTTTATAAGATAGGAAAGTGTTTGATGTTCAGCATTACTCCATACTGTACAGCAATCAGCACAGCCAGGCACCCAGCTTAGGTGCAAGACACCCCAACCTCTGAGAACACCATCACACAGCATGTGGGAACACCCACCCACACCACTCCAAAACACTTCATTTCTTTTTATATATTTGTGTTATTTTATCCAGAATAGGATATTATGGCACTCTTTATGAGTTGTCACTGAAACCTCATATCATCTTTATTGTGTTAATGCATCTTCAGAAGTTGTTTGAGTCTGCAGCTCTATTAACCCCTTCATGTCAATGTCTGGCAGCCCCTTTAATGCGGTGTTCTGCCCAAAAAATAAAATAAAAGCCAGTAGCTACACATACTGCAGCTGATGGCTTTTAACAATAGGACACTTACCTGTCCTGGAGTCCAGCGATGTCAGCATCGCAGCGGATGTTTCCATCAGCTGTCGGGTGCTGCCGCTGCCATTGCGGGTAAGGGAACCCTACTGCGCATGCATGAAGCTGGGCTCCTCTCTCCTACTGGCTTGGTTAGGGGGAGGAGGAGGGAGCCCCGCGGTGATACCTGCCCCCCCCCCCCAAAAGGTGCCAATTGAAGGGGGAGAGGAGACAAATGAGCGGAAGTTCCACTTTTGGGTGGAACTCCACTTTAAAGTGGTAGTATAGTCTATTTTTTAACTTTTACCTACAGGTAAGCCTATAATAAGGCTTACCTGTAGGTAAAAAGAATACCTCCTAAACCTGTATGGTTTAGGAGATATTCCCCTTGCAATGAGCCACTGACTTCAGCAGCGCATGGGCTCCGGGGATTCTTGGCTGAAAGTCTGGCAGACGTCGGACCTTGCCGGAGAGAAATCCAGTGCTTCTGGTGTGAATGGGACCCAAAGCCCACTTAAAGCGGTAGTAAAGCCGCAGACTTTTTTTTTTCCTACACTGCATACTAGCTCATTATGAAATACTTACCTAAGAATGAGGCGCTGGTATCTCACCCTGATCCGAAGCCTCGATTTTGTCACTCCCGTGCGCATGCGCAGAGCCGCGAAACCCGGAAGACACAACCGGAGGGAAAATGTCAGCCCCCTCGGCGCGTCTTCCGTGTATCGCGGCTCTGCGCATGCGCGCGGGAGTGACGAAATCGCAGCAGCGGCCACTCACAGCGACGGAGCCGCAATACCCAGAAGACATGCCAAGGGAAAATGTCAGCTCCCTCTGCATGGATCGGGTTAGATACCAGTGCCTTATTCTAAGATAAGTATTTCATAATGAGTTAGTATGCGGTGCATACTAGCTCACTATGCCTTTTCCCTTACAGGTGTAAGGAAAAAAAAGAAAACTGCAGCTTTACTACCGCTTTAAGTGGGCTTTGGGTCGCATTCACACCAGAAGCAGTGGAATGTTGTGAGATGCATGTTTACTGCACTCCAACTGCATAGACAGTCCAAAATCCAGGTTATCCTATGGACATAGAAAAGACGAGTGCAGTGCAGTAAAGAAATTGCAGCAAGTTGCATTTTTGTGCCCTGCAAATGCATAGAAATGCATGCAAATGCACCACACATACAAGCCCATAGAAGAAAGAAGGTGGAAGTGAACTCAAAGGAAATGCAAGAGTAATGCCGCGTACACATGTAGCAGACTATCCGGCGGACTTAGTCTGGCGGACTTTCTGCTGGACTTTCCGAACGAGCTACTTGCCCACAGACGGCACTTTTTCAACGGACTAATACGGCGTACTAAGTCTGCGGACTATCCGCCGTACTTTTGAAATGAACGGACTCGCCCACACACGTGGAGGAAAGTCCGCTCATTTTGAGCACATCTCCAGGTAGCCGGGGCCAGCGAAGGAGGCATCGCTGGCCCCGTCACCTGGTATGGAATTAAAGGGGAACCCCTACGCCGAAAAATCGGCGTGGGGGTCCCGCCCTAGGTCCATATTAGACCCTTGTCCAAGCACGCTACCCGGCCGGACAGAAAAGGGGGTGGGGACGAGCGAGCACCCCCCCCCTGAGCCATGCCAGGCCACATGCCCTCAACATGGGGGGTGTATGTCTGCATGTTGATGAGGACAAGCACCTTGTCCGCATGTTGATGAGGACAAGGGCCTCTTCCCGACAACCCTGACCCTGGCCGTTGGTTGTCGGGGTCTGCGGGCGGGGGGCTTATTGGAATCCGTGAGCCCCCTTTAATAAGGGAGGCCCCGGATACCGGCCCCCCACCCTATGTGAATGAGTCTGGGGTACAATGTACCCCTACCCATTCACCTGTAAAAAAAAATAAAAGATAAGAAAAACACAACACACAAGGGTTAAAATAGTTTATTGCACAGCTCTGGGGGTCTTTTTCCGTCTTTGGGGGTCTTCTCGCCGGACTTCTCCGCTATCTTCTGCTCTTTTGCTAGCTCTTTCAATAGCGGAGGAGCCCGGCTTTCTTCTTCGCCACCGCCCTCTTCTTCCGACTTCGGGGGGTCTTGTTCCCCTCTTCGGTTCTTCTTGCCGGGCCACCGCACCTGTGGTGGCCCGGTCAGTGGTAAGTGTATTTTATCAGTGAGAGACAGAATAACCAAAAATAAATAAAAATCCAGAAAAACGCATTTCAAAAAAGTTATAAATTGATTTGCATTTTAATGAGTGAAATACGTATTTGATTCCCTATCAATCAGCAAGATTTGTGGCTCTCAGGTGTCTTCTATACAGCTAACAAGTTGAGAATAGGAACAGTCCCTTAAAGGGAGTGCTCCTAATCTCAGCTTGTTACCTGTACAGAAGACACCTGTCCATAAAAGCAATCAATCAGATTCCAATCTCTCCACCATGGCCAAGACCAAAGCTATCCAAGGATGTCAGTAACAATATTGTAGACCTTCACAAGGCTGGAATGGGCTACAAGACCATCACCAAACAGCTTAGTGAGAGGGTGACAACAACTGGTGTAATTAATTCGGAAATAGAAGAAACACAAAATAACTTTCAATCTCCCTTGGTCTAGTGCTCCATGCAAGATCTCACCTCGTGGAGTTTCAATAGTCATGAGACTGATGAAGAATCAGCCCAGAAAAACACAGGAGAATCTTGTCAATGAACTTAAGGCAGCTGGGACTATAGTCACCAAGAAAACAATTGGTAATACACTACACTGTGAAGGACAGAAATCCTGCAGCATCCGCAAGGTCCCCCTGCTCAAGAAAGCACATGTACAGGCCCATCTGAAGTTTGCTAATGAAAATCTGAATGATTCAGAGAACTAGATGAAAGTCAGATGAGACCAAAATTGAGATCTTTGGCTTCATCTCAACTCGCCATGTTCGGTGTCAAACATAGAGGTTTGGGGGTGTTTTTCTGCTAAGGGGGCAGGACAACTTCACTGCATCAAAGGATGGACAGGGCCATGTACCATCAAATCTTGGGTAAGAACCTCCTTCCCTCAGCCAGGGCATTGAAAATGGGTCATGGATGGGTATTCCAGCATGACAATGACCTAAAACACACAGCCAAGGCAACAAAGGCGTGGTTCAAGAAAAAGCACATTAAGGTCCTGGAGTGGCCTAGCCAGTCTCCAGACCTTAATCCCATAGAATATATGTGGAGGGAGCTGAAGGTTCCAGTTACAAAACGGCAGCCATAAAACCTTAATGACTTGGAGAGGATATTCAAAGAGGAGTGGGACAAAATCCCTCCTGAGATGTGTGCAAACCTGGTGGCCAACTCCAAGAAATGTCTGACCTCTATGATTGCCAACAAGGGTTTTACCACCAAGTACTAAGTCATGTTTTGCGAAGGGGTCAAATACTTATTTCACTTATTAAAATTCACATCAATTTATAACTTTTTTTTTTTTAAATGTGTTTTTCTGTTGTTATTCTGTCTCTCACTGGTAAAATAAATGATAGACATTTCTTTGTCAGTGGGCAAAGGTACAAAATCAGCAGGGGATCAAATACTTTTTTTCCTCACTGTATGTAAGAATGTGAGTAAAGCCCCATACACACTATCAGATTATCTGCTGATTTTTTCCATCGGATTTACCAAAACCATATAATATGAGGTCAAACCTTAGGGGTTTCAATGTGTATGCAATCAGGCAGACCCTTGTACTACATGGTTTTGGTAAACCTGAAGGAAAAAATCAGCAGACAATCTGATAGTGTGTATGGGGCTTTAGGGATCTTAGATTGTAAGCTCCTTGATGACAGGGACTGATGTGAATGTGTAATATGAAAAAAGTGATGTGTAAATTGTATGTGATACATAAATACTGTAATATATACAGAGGAGGGGGTTTTATGTATGTTTGTAAGATGCCCAAGGTAGGCAACTGAATATAAATCTATGGGCTCATTAAAACCTACACGTGTGCTTCATGACCTCTGCATCATGCACATAGGTGTTAATGGGCCCTTAAAGTGAAACCACACCTTTGATGTAATTACACTTATATTGAAACTTACCCCTTCTACCAGTCTAACGCCCCATACACACTATCAGATTTTCTGCTGATTTTTTTCCTTCAGATTTACCAAAACCATATAATATGAGGTCAAATCTTAGGAGTTTCAATGTGTATGCAGTCAGGCAGGCCCTTGCACTACATGGTTTTGATAAATCTGAAGACAAAAATCTGCAGAAAATCTGATAGTGTGTATGGGGCTTTAGTCTCACCTGTCCCCAATGCATCAAGGTCACACAGCTGCTTGTCAATATCTCATATTCAATCCCATGGGGACTCTATACCCCATGCTCCAGCTACTGTAATATGAAACGTCTCTGAACTAATTGTGCATTTTATATCTGCTTAAATTAAGGTTTTCATGGAAGCATCAAGGTCATCTCCACAATGCAATAAAATGACATGACCATCATGGTGTGACATTCCACAAATTCCAAAGTCCATCCCAATATTCTACTATCCTCCTGATAAATCCAGGATGCTTCCAATGCTTCCAGACAATTAGATCCCTTAATTTAAACCAAAATTTTCCTAGATGATTCTGAGAAGGGCCATAAACATGAGATGATGGGCCAAGCTGACCTATTGAGCCAGACTCTCTGGCCAACTGATCTCAGGGAATATAGAACTGGCCATGTTGTATATATTTGGCCGGGAACTCTTGTTCCCCCCAAAACAGCCAGCTTGAGGCCGCGTACACACGGGCGGACTGTCTGCCCAACTAAGTTCGTCAGACAATCCGACAGACAGTCCGTCCAAACTTTTGACTGAACGGACTTGCCCACACACGGCACTTTTTGAGCGGACTAATTACAGCGGACTAAGTCCGCCAAACAATCCGCTCAACTTTTGAAATGAACGGACTCGCCCACACACGCGGAGGAAAGTCCGCTCATTTCGAGCGCGTCTCCAGGTAGGCGGGGCCCGCGAGGGAGACGTCGCTGGCCCCGCCGCCTGGTATGGACTTAAAGGGGAACCCCAACGCCGAAAAAAATCGGCGTGGGGGTCCCCCCCCAAGTCCACAACAGACCCTTGTCCGAGCACGCTACCCGGCCGGCTAGGAAAGGGGGGCGAGCGAGCGCCCCCCCCCTCCTGAGCCGTACCAGGCCGCGTGCCCTCAACATGGGGGGTGCCTTGGGGAAGGGGGGGCCACGCGGCCCCCCCACCCCAAAGCACCTTGTCCCCATGTTGATGAGGACAAGGGCCTCTTCCCGACAACCCTGGCCGTTGGTTGTCGGGGGGCTTATCGGAATCCGGGAGCCCCCTTTAATAAGGGGGCCCCCGGATACCGGCCCCCCACCCTATGTGAATAAGTATGGGGTACAATGTACCCCTACCCATTCACCTGTGAAAAAAGTACAAAAAAAACACAACACAGGGTTAAAATACTTTATTGCACAGCTCCGGGGGTCTTTCGTCTTCGGGGGTCTTCTCGCCGGACTCCTCCGCTATCTTCTTGTAGCTCTTTTGCTAGCGGAGGAGTCCGGCTTTCTTCCTCCCCGCCGCCGGCCTCTTCTCCCGACTTCGGGGGTCTTGTCCCCCTCTTCGGTTCTTCTGCCGGGCCACCGCGCCTTCTTATAGCTCTTTTACAGGCGGTGGCCCGGTCTGCTGTCTTCTTCTTCTTCTTCTTCCCCAGGAGATGTTGCCTCGACGATCTCTCCGGCCGGAATGCCAGAGCCGCGCTGCGCGGCCACTTATATAGTGACAATGGGGCGGTGTCACATGGTATATGTCACATAGGGACTATGACATCGTAAGGGGGCGGGGTCACCATGTGACCAACCCATGTGACATATACCATGTGACACCGCCCCATTGTCACTATATAAGTGGCCGCGCAGCACGGCTCTGGCATTCCGGCCGGAGAGATCGTCGAGGCAACATCTCCTGGGGAAGAAGAAGAAGAAGAAGAATGGAAGGCGGCGACAGCGGCGACAGAAGACCGGCCTCTTCTCCCGACTTCGGGGGTCTTGTCCCCCTCTTCGGTTCTTCTGCCGGGCCACCGCGCCTTCTTATAGCTCTTTTACAGGCGGTGGCCCGGCAGAAGAACCGAAGAGGGGGACAAGACCCCCGAAGTCGGGAGAAGAGGCCGGCGGCGGGGAGGAAGAAAGCCGGACTCCTCCGCTAGCAAAAGAGCTACAAGAAGATAGCGGAGGAGTCCGGCGAGAAGACCCCCGAAGACGGAAGACCCCCGGAGCTGTGCAATAAAATATTTTAACCCTGTGTTGTGTTTTTTTTTGTACTTTTTTTCACAGGTGAATGGGTAGGGGTACATTGTACCCCATACTCATTCACATAGGGTGGGGGGCCGGTATCCGGGGGCCCCCTTATTAAAGGGGGCTCCCGGATTCCGATAAGCCCCCCGACAACCAACGGCCAGGGTTGTCGGGAAGAGGCCCTTGTCCTCATCAACATGGGGACAAGGTGCTTTGGGGTGGGGGGGCCGCGCGGCCCCCCCTTCCCCAAGGCACCCCCCCATGTTGAGGGCACGCGGCCTGGTACGGCTCAGGAGGGGGGGCGCTTGCTCGCCCCCCTTTCCTGGCCGGCCGGGTAGCGTGCTCGGACAAGGGTCTGTTGTGGACTTGGGGGGAACCCCCACGCCGATTTTTTTCGGCGTTGGGGTTCCCCTTTAAGTCCATACCAGGCGTTGGGGCCCACGACGTCTCCGTCGCGGGCCCCGCCTACCTGGAGACGCGCTCGAAATGAGCAGACTTTTCTCCGGGCGGGAAAAGTCCGCTCATTTCGAAAGTACAGCGGCCTGGCACACACACGGGCGGACTGTCCACTCAAACCAAGTTTGGACGGACAGTTTTACGGAAATTCCGTAAGACTTTGTTCGTCAGACAGTCCGCTGAAAAAGTCCGCTGAAGCCCACACACAAGCGGACTGTCCGCTCAAATGTGTTTCGGCGGACTAAGTTGGGCAGACAGTCCGCCCGTGTGTACGCGGCCTTAGAGGTATCTAGGTGTGCCCCCACCTTCTGTCTCAATGGACATAAATGTTTATTCCAAGTGTGCACTTTTATGTGCCAGTCTGTAAATGCAAGGGGAAATCTTTAAGTGATCAAAGTATGTCTTTTTATCTGATCACCTGATGTCTAGGCTGGATATAAGGGCCCACGATGGCCACCAGCAATTACACCTCTGTATGTTCTACCACAATCACCATGGATTCTTCTGCCCTATCAGTTATAAAGCCTTTGACCTCCTTTACTTATAGGAGACATCACTGCCTTGTAGTGGACCCACCAATATAATACATTTTATAAACAAACCCAAATGTTTATAAATAATGACCTATGTATTCCAATGTTTATAAATAATGACACATCTATTCCAATGTTTATAAATAATGACACATCTATTCCAATGTTTATAAATAATGACACATCTATTCCAGTGTTTATTACAATGAAAGGTATATTCTAGAGCTGCACGATTAATCGTCAAGAATCGTTATTGCGATTTTTTTATTTTTTTTTTTATGGTTGCAATCTTGAATAAAGTGTTTCAGGATTCTTGCTATGCAAAGAATTCTCTCTGCTCTTCTGAAGCCACAGCCCTCAAAAGAAAGGAAGGAAAAAAACGGGCAGTCTGCCAAGAATCAGAACATTCTTTATCAGTTGAACTTAAGTATAAACATTGTAACAATTTGTCAATGGAATAGACTTCTCTGTAAAGGAGGAAAGTTTAACCACTTACACACTAAACCTTTTACTGACATTTGTTGGTTTCAAGTTAAAATCTTTTTTTGCTAGAAAATTACTTAGAACCCCCAAACATTATATATTTACACATATATATTTAGTAGAGACCATAGAGAATAAAATGGTGGTTGTTGCAATATTTTATGTCACACTGTATTTGCTCAGCGGTCTTTCAAATGCATTTTTTTTTTTTAAATTACTTTCATTAATTAAAGAAAAATAAACTAACCAGTAAAGTTAGCCCATTTTTTTTTTATAATGTGAAAAATCGTGATCTTTTTATTCTAAGCAAAAAAATTGTGATTCTCATTTTTCCCAGAATTGTTCAGCTCTAGTATATTCCAGTTGTTTTGGAATTAAACATAAACTTCAAATGATGAGTTTAAAGCGGAGTTTCACCCAAAAGTGGAACTTCCGCTTTAAGCACTCCTAGCCCCCTGACATGCCACAATTGGCATGTCATTTTTTTGGGGGGGGGGGGGGGAGTGTGTACCTTCTTTTTAGTGGGACTTCCTCCTTCCTCTTCTTTGCCACCTAGAGGACTCCTCCTCTCATCCTAGGAGCCCCCCTCCCTGCCAGCGATCTTCTGGGACACGTCATGGGTCCCAGAAGATTGCCTGGCCAATAGCAGAGCGCAGCATGCACAGTGCACACCCAGTCGTGAAGCTGTAAGCTGTCACGGCTGGGTGCTCACAGTTGCTATAATGGCGCCACAGAGAAGAGGGGGAGAGGAGCGAGGCCCCGGGCACCCGCATCGCTGGATCGTGGGACAGGTAAGTGTCTGTTTATTAAAAGTTAGCAGCTATACTTTTTGTAGCTGCTGATAAACGAAATAAGCGGGTGGAACTCTGCTTTAATGTAGCAAATGTGTGAGGCACCCAGAGTACCAGCTCATTGCACAGAAAATTACAGGAAGGACGATGGATTTCTGGCAGGGCCAACAAGTATTTTTTCTGTTCTTGCAAAAACTTTACTTTTTTATTTTTAAACTAAGTACAAGGAAAAAAGTAAGCTAGTGCAACCACAATATTAAGGGCCCATTTACATTTGTGCGGTGCATTAGTGCACATTCGTTAATGTGTTTTGTATTAAGCCAGTCCTTCTGACACAACAAAGCATCCAAATAAATCACCAAATGTTTCGCTGCAAACACTATGGTCCATTGCCATGCATTGCAACACATGTACATTCCCTTAGGGCTTTTTCACATGGGCACAGAGGCCCCTGCAGCATGTGTTTATGCACCCAGCAGTGACAGGTGTTACCCACAGTTGCTGCCAGGAGCTGTTAAAAGTGAACTAGGACCAAAGCTTTTTAGGCCACATTTCTCCCTTAGAGCAGTGGTCATCAACCCTGTCCTCAGGACCCACTAACAGGCCAGGTTTGCAAGATAACTGAAATACATCACAGGTGATATAATTTGCTGCTCAGTGATTGCAGTATTCTAGTCTGCATGTCCCCAAGGTAATACATGAAACCTGGCCTGTTAGTGGGCCCGAGGACAGGGTTGATGACCACCACTGTAGGTCACAGGAGTGCAGAACTAAAGCCCGCTGTTGGTTGACATCACAGAGTCGGTCCAGATGCCTGACCAGCAGCTGGCTCAGCATCTCAGTGTGCTGCTGAGAGCCTGAGCCAGCAGCCCCCACCCCCTTCACAGTCTGGCTCTACAGTGAGAACTGGAGAGGCAGAGCAGAGAGTGGTGATGGACAGTCACGATTCTCTGCTCAGAGCGGACCTGAGAACTGAGTGATTAGAGGCCTTTGATTGCTGAGTTCTCTCTACAGAGGTGGTGGAGGACACATGCAGCATCTGATCGAAACCTAATCCACCTAAGTGAGCATAAAAGTTTTTGTTTTGTTTTTGAAGCCCACGCTTCTCTTTTAAAATTCAGCAATACAGCGGCTGTATGAATATTTATTCACATCTATACAGGGATGAATGACAGCTCTGGACTAAGTCTGCTTCCAGGGCTATACATCCATCCCTGTATGGTGCAAATGCTTATGGAAGATCTGTACAGTTGCTACTGGTGGCAGCTGAACAAAAAAACAAATTACTGGCGGGTGCATAAAAACATGTGCTGTATGGGCCCCTGTGCCCATGTAAATGAGCTCTACAAGTCTACAGCTCTGTTCGTATTTCTACTGTGCAGGAACATGAGCATTTCTCCAACAAATGGTGCAACATACTACTTGCATTTTGAATGGCAATCCGATGCTTCTTGCCAATAGAGGTGTGCTGCAGCATAACACACTGCAACGCACTTAGCCCTTGTACACACGGTCGGACATTTCGACAACCAAATCCGTCGGATTTTGTCCGTCGGATCTTGTCCGAAACTGTTGCATACACATGGTCGGACAAAGTTGTCGAAAAATCCGATCTTTCAGAACGTGATGATGTAATTTCTTTACGATGGGACTACGTTCAGGCTAGTAGCCAATAGCTTTGATGTAGGAATTTGATCTGAGCATGCGTGGCACTTTGTCCGATCGAAATTCTCTACACATGATCGGAGTATGTCCTATCGGACCAGTTTGTCGGAAAATATTTCCAGCAAGTTGGAAAATTTGGTCCGACGGAAACAGTCCGATGCATACCACACACAGTCGGATTAAACGACAACACGGTCCGATAGGACACATTCCGACGGATTCTCCGACCTTGTGTACAAGGGCTAAGGCTGGCTACACAACAAACAATTTTTTTGTACAATTTCCTTTAGATTTACCAAAACCAAATAATATGAGGTCAAACCTAAAACACTTTCAATTTATATTCAATCAGGCAGGCACTTGCACTACATACTTGTATTCTCAATAGCACAACAATGCACCTGGCCAATAGAGGTGTGCTGCAGCATAACGCACAGCAACACACTAAAGCCCTGTATACATGGGCAAAATGTCAGGAGACATTTGCCAGTTCAAAAGAAATGGCCAACATTCTGCCCGTGTGAATAATGTATGGCCAGCTTAAGGGCTTATTCATACCACTTGCGTTGGGATGTGCTGGACAGTGGGCATCGTTGCCAAGCTCAGTCTCAATGCAAAGACAAGGCAATTTGCTGTTTGCTGTAGTGTATGCATTACTTTTTTTCCCAGCACAGTGGAGTGCATACATCCCAATACAAAGAACTTAAAGCGGAGGTCCACCCTAAAATGGACCTTCCGCTCATCGGATTCCTCCCCCCCTCCGGCGCCACAATTGGCACCTTTCAGGGGGGAGGGGGGTGCAGTTACCTGGATAATCCAGGTAACTGCACCCACTTCCGGGCTAGCTCTCTGCGGAAAGGGGCGTACATTACGCCCCTTTGCGCAAGTGCCCGCCCCCTTCCGCAAGTGCCCCGCTGCCTGCTGGGAAACACACAGATCCCAGAGGCAGCGGGGACCGTCCTCATTGTGCAGCGCGGCTCGCGCATGCGCAGTAGGGAGCCGAAAGGCTTCATTTCCTGATTCCCATACCCAAGATGGCGGTGGCAGCACTCGAGTGTCGATCTAGAGATCGGCTTCGGGTGCCGACATCGCGGGCGCGCTGGACAGGTAAGTGTCACTATTTTAAAAGTCAGCAGCTGCAGTATTTGTAGCTGCTGACTTTAAAAAAAAAAAAAAAACGCGGAGTCCCGGCGGACTCCCGCTTTAATGTGCCATTTCAATATAGACCAAAAAAAATAATAATAAAAAAAAGTTAAAAGAATGCAATATACCATGATTGCTGCTTGGGCACTGTGTCCCCCCTAGTGCACACCAGCAACTGTACATTCAACCCACGTTCACATCGGGGCGATTTGGCACGCCATGTGACATGTCACATGGTATGCCAAATCGGTGGCTATTGCCGGCAATAGCACTGTCCGAATCAATGCGACACAGCACCATTTCCCAAAAGTAGTTCCTGCACTACTTTTGGTGACTTTGGGGGTGATTTCAATAGACATCTGAGCAGGAACACGCACAGATGTCTCTGAAGTCGGACTAACATGCAGGTTTGAAATTGTGTGAGTTCAGCTAAATGCACACGATTTCTAACCCGCAGTCAATGTGAACCTATGGGATTAGCGTGTGAATCAGCCCTAACGTATTGTGGTGTGGTGCACTACCAGAAAAGGTGCAGGTATGTTTTCAGATGGGCTGTCTAAAGCCGCGTTCACACGTAGCCGTCTGTCCGACGTACTTAGTCTGGCGGACTTCCGAACGGGCTACTTGCCCACACACGGCACTTTTTCAGCGGACTAATACGGCGTACTAAGTCCGCCGTACTATCCGCCCTACTTTTGAAATGAACGGACTCGCCCACACACGCGGAGGAAAGTCCGCTAATTTTGAGCGCGTCTCCAGGTAGGCGGGGCCCGCGAAGGAGACATCGCTGGCCCCGCCGCCTGGTATGGACTTAAAGGGGAACCCCAACGCCGAAAAAAATCGGCGTGGGGGTCCCCCCAAAGTCCACAACAGACCCTTGTCCGAGCACGCTACCCGGCCGGCCAGGAAAGGAGGGGTGAGCGAGCGTGGTGACCCCGCCCCCTTACGATGTCACAGTCCCGGAGGATGCTGGGGCTGCCGCCATGTGACATCAACCCATGTGACCAACCCATGTGACATCAACCCATGTGACACCGCCCCTTGTCCCTATATAAGTGGCAGCGCAGCGCCTCCCTGGCATTGCGGCCGGAGAGAACGTCGAGTCAACATCTCCAGGAGAAGCAGAAGAAGAAGAACGGAAGGCGGCGGTGGTGACAGAAGACCGGGCCACCGCCTGTAAAAGAGCTATAAGAAGGCGCGGTAGCCCGGCAGAAGAACCGAAGAGGGGGACAAGACCCCCGTAGTCGGAAAAAGAGGCCGTGGCGATGAAGAATGCCGGGCTCCTCCGCTAGTAAAAGAGCTACAAGAAGATAGCGGAGGAGTCCGGCGAGAAGACCCCCGAAGACGGAAGACCCCCGGAGCTGTGCAATAAATTATTTTATCTTGTGTGTTGTGTTTTTTTTTGTACTTTATTTTTACAGGTGAATGGGTAGGGGTACATTGTACCCCATACTCATTCACATAGGGTGGGGGTCGGTATCCGGGGGCCCCCTTATTAAAGGGGGCTCCCGGATTTCGATAAGCCCCCGCCCGCAGACCCCGACAACCAACGGCCAGGGTTGTCGGGAAGAGGCCCTTGTCCTCATCAACATGGGGACAAGGTGCTTTGGGCCCCCCCTTCCCCAAGGCACCCCCCATGTTGAGGGCACGCGGCCTGGTACGGCTCAGGAGGAGGGGGCGCTCGCTCACCCCTCCTTTCCTGGCCGGCCGGGTAGCGTGCTCGGACAAGGGTCTGTTGTGGACTTTGGGGGGACCCCCACGCCGATTTTCTTCGGCGTTGGGGTTCCCCTTTAAGTCCATACCAGGCGGCGGGGCCAGCGACGTCTCCTTCGCGGGCCCCGCCTACCTGGAGACCCGCTCGAAATGAGCGGACTTTTCTCCGGGCGGGAAAAGTCCGTTCATTTCAAAAGTACGGCGGACTGGCATACACACGGCCGGATTGTCTGCCGAAATGCGAGTCCGGCGGGAAGATTGGAGTGTAAAACTACATTCTAAGTCCGCCGTACTTTCGGGTCAAAAAAGTATGCTGGAGGCTACACACCGGGGGATTGCCCGGCGGACTTGAGTTTGCCGGACTTTTCCACCCGCTTGTTTGATCGTGTGTACGCGGCATAATACAAACAGAAGCTCCAGGCTTTCTCAGAAAAAAAATGCAAGTCAGCAGCTGCAAGTGCTGCAGCTGATGGTTGTAAACTCTTACAGACCACTTTCACCTACAGGTAAGCCTAGATTAAAGGGGTTGTAAAGGTAAATGTTTTTTCACCTTAATGCATTCTATGCATTAAGGTGAAAAAACATCTGACACTGCCGGCGCTCCCAGTCCCCCCGTTTTACTTACCTGACCCCTCGAAAATCCTGCGCTCGCCCCCGCCGTCCTCTTCGCCGTTTAACCTGGTCGCTGATTGGCTGGAGTGGATGGATTGAAAGCAGCGCAGCCATTGGCTCGCGCTGCTGTCAATCACATCCAATGACGCAGCGCGCTGGGGGCGGGGCCTTGTGATACAGCGAGCGGCTATAGCCGCCGGCTGTATCACGGGAGCGCGCCCGCAGGTGCTTCTCACCAATGCGAGGGAGCTCACATGAACGTGAGAAGCACCTGTGGGAAGAAGCAGAGACAGCCGCCGAGGGACCCCAGAAGAGCAGGTTCGGGGCCACTCTGTGCAAAATGAGTGGCACAGTGGAGGTAAGTATAACATGTTTGTTATTTTAAAAAAATAAAAAATTTGACTTTACAATCCCTTTAAGGCTTACCTGTAGGTCCAAGAAATATATCCTAAACCTACATGGTTTAGGAGATATTTGCAAAAATAGTTTTAACCCTTTCTCAGATGCTAGCGCAGGGTAAAACTGCCCCGCTAGCGGCCGAATAGTGCAGCAAATCCGATGGTAAAGCGCCGCTAAAAATAGTGGGGCTTTACGGTAAACACACCGCCGACACACCTCCCGCCTCAGTGTGAAAGGGGTCTAATACAATTTTATAATTCAGTTTCCTTTATATTTAAGCTGGTCATACACCTATAGATTATCTGCAGATTTTCTACGGTTAGATGGAAAAAGTGGGAGATTCCTCCATCCACACAGTTTAGCTAACATGGAGAAATCTGTTGCACTTTTTCCATCTAACCATAGACAATCTGCAGATAATCTATAAGTGTATGGCCAGCTTTAACCACAACTACGTAGTGCAAGGGGCCTGTCTGATTGCATAGAAATTGAAAAAGTGTTTTGTTTTGACCTCATATTATAATATTTTGGTAAATCTAAAAGGAAAATTGTATAATGTGTAGCCAGCTTTACACATAGCTGTAAATGGGACTTTAAGGACTAGTAAGCTGCAATATATTGCCATGTTTGTCCCTGGGCTGGGAACAGTCAATAGCACACACCCTTCTCTTCAATGGCCCATTGACTTGCAGAGCTCAGGGCACAAATTAACACCTTTTCAAAGGCAGAGGCAGCCGATTGTCTGAAGCTCTCTGGAGGTGGTCAGGGGACCCAAATGGTTAAAGATTTTTTTTTTTTGGGTAGTCCTGGTGGGAGGAGTCCTCCTGTTGATGCGACAATTAAAGATGAACTTTGGGTGAACTAATTTATCTGAGCAAGGTAAGAGGAGGAAAAAAAAAAAAAAGGAAAAGGGGGCAGACCTGTAGAAGGTATATAAATGCAGAAGGCTGGGGGGGTGACAGTATAGACTGGGGAGCAGGTATAGGTTATACACGATGGAGCTGTATACGGTGGTCACTAGCGCTCTGTGCACGCTGCTCTTGCCACTCCTGCTGATCATAACTGCGACCAAACTCTGGGAGCTGTACTGTTTTAGTCGCAGGGACACGAGCTGTCATTGGCCGCTGCCGCCGGGCACGATGGGGTTACCCTTCTTCGGAGAGACTCTTCAAATGGTCCTGCAGGTATGTACTAAGAGATGAGATAACACCGCTCCTACTATAGCACACCTGTGCTGACCAGGTCAGGCAATCACTCCATATATATAATCTTATTACTCCTTTCTTTTTGTATTGCAGAGACGCAAATTCCTCCAGCTGAAGCGCAGAAAGTACGGCCACATCTACAAGACGCATCTGTTCGGAACCCCCACTGTCCGCGTATTGGGCGCAGACAACGTGCGACACATTCTCCTGGGGGAGCACAGGCTGGTGTCGGTGCAATGGCCGGCGTCTGTCCGCACCATCCTGGGCTCTGGATGTCTGTCCAACCTACATGACAGCCAGCACAAGGACATGAAGAAGGTGAGTGCCAATAGATCGCCCGATCAATACCCGTTTATCGGTCCGAACCTAAATCATCGATCACGCGTTTCTCTTATCGATGAGCGCGTTATGTTGTATTTTTAGTGATCAGTGTGTGTGTAACTATTGTATGGATGTCCGATTTGTTTGCTACATTCGCGGTAATTAAAGTCAGGTTCCGACCAAGTTGTGGCCATTATACAATCCATGCGATAATCCATTTCTACCGATCGGATCTTATGGTTTGCCAGAGTTTGTTACGTTGGTATCTGACCACATCAAATCTACCATACAGTGTTCATAAATCCGTTTTACTGATCAGATCTTTAGGGATCCCCTTTGTATGGTCCTTATATTTGGATGATCCACTTCCAATATTAGGGTTCGATCTGTGTTTATTTTTATGTTTGTGTGCTTCATGCCGCTTAAATTAATACTTTTAATGATATATTTCAGAAATCTCTGTATTTTGTAGGGTCCATGTGCAGTATTGGGGTCTGATCAATACTGGATTTCTAGATTCTGGCCAACCTAAAGCCTTTATATTTTTTTGATCAGAGTTTATTTCAGGAACATATATTGCAGTCCTGGGGTCTGATCAATATTTGGGTTTCTCAGGTTCTCACCATCACTTTATATAGCATTAAAAACTGAGACCTCTAGGGGTCTCTTTTGTATGGTCCTTGTATTTGGACGATCCATTTGCAGTTTTGGGAACCTGATCAGGTCTGACCAACCTGTTGTACATTAACTTTGTTATTGATCGGATCTGAGTTCGGGGTTCTAGTTTTCATCTCTTGCAGCATGAGTCTGAGTTTTTGGATTTTCAGGTCTGATGTAGATCATTTTAGGGTTCCTGATGCATTAATTTATTTAGATCGGATCTTATTTTAGGGATGTATTACAAGTCTCTTTTCAGTATCTCCGTCAAGGGATGGTTTCTCATTTGTTTTTTTGATATATATATATATATATATATATATATATATATATATATATATTATAACGGGTGTATTGGCACTAGAAGAGGGGTGGGTTTTTTGTTTTTTCCGATCACGTTTGTTTTGATTCTGGCCAACCTGTTGCACATCAATGTGTGTTCTGATCACATCTCATTCCAAGAACGGATTTGAAGGTCTGTTTTGCAGTATTTCGTTGAAGGAGTAGTTGAGTTTCTCAGGTCTGATCAACCTGTTTCCCATCATATTGACGATCTTCATTCTTTCTTTCATGGATGTATTAGAAGATCTATTTGCAGGTCTGATCAAAGTTTGCTTTCTCAGATTCTGGATGCGATTCCAGGGATAGATTTTATAGGAATAGCCGGGTTGCTGATCTCTATGGTGGATCTTGTGTATCCAGAGTAAGATCAGATGATCCCACCACTCCTCCAGCTCTATGGGTGGTTGTGATTAATTCGTTAAAGTATTAGATTTGTTTGTGATGGAAGGGCAGGGGGTTTAATCCCTTCCCTGCTGAGTGTCTTCCAGGGGGGGGGTTAACTCATTTACCCACACCTATTAATGAAGGGATTACCTTTTCACCTCCTTTATTAATGCAATCCTATTACCATGCGGTTAACCCCTTGCAGGCTGACTTACAGTTGCTCTTCTCCCCATCAGGTGATCATGCAGGCTTTCTCCCGGGAGGCTTTGGAGAACTATGTCCCGGTGATGGAGGAAGAGATGAAGAGCGCCATAGACATGTGGCTGCAGAGCGGCTCCTGCGTGTTGGTCTACCCGGCTGTCAAACGGCTGATGTTCCGGATCGCCATGAGGCTGCTGCTGGGATTCGAACCCGCACAGATGGACCCGACGCACGAGCAGCCGCTGGTGGAGGCCTTCGAGGAAATGATCCGCAATCTCTTCTCGCTGCCGATTGATGTGCCCTTTAGCGGCCTCTACAGGGTAAGTGTGGGAACTGCAGCGCACTGATTTCTTTGCTCAATCTCAGTATGAAAGTTCAATTTTCAGCAACTTCAAAAAATAGCATCTATAGTAATAAAATAAAAAAAAATAGATATATTATATCTATATAGATAGAATGAGTGAGCGATCGATCTATCAATACAGCAACAGGGTGTTTTTATTTTTTGCTTGCAGTTAAACTGGACTGCTACAAGCAGCCACTGTAATGTTAAAGCTTGTCACAACCCCTGCAACTGTCAGTTTTGCTGGACAGCTCGTGTGTGTGTGTGTGTGTGTGTGTGTGTGTGTGTGTGTGTGTGTGTGTGTATATAATATATATATTTTCTCATTTATGTTGAACATTTTTACGCAGTGATTACACATTGTACATTCACATTAGTCCCTGCTCTCAAGGAGCTTACAATGTCTAAGGTCTTGATCTTACAAGCATACACACACCTACTAGGGCCAATTTAGATCAGATCAGCCTACTAGCATGTCTTTGGAGTGTGGGAGGGAATTATAATAACCAAAGAAAATCCATGCAAGCAGAGTGCTAACCCTAACTGTGGACCCTACTAAATTATTTTCTGTATTGGTTGCATACAAAACCAGTGTACAAAAAGTGGCGACAGCACCCCTGGGGTACTTGTACCTGGGCTCTATACAGAGCCTGAAAACCTATTTCTGCTCTAGAACAATTATGTATTGGTCAGATCTCATGTTGAGGTACCATCTGGTGACCTAATTGTTCATTATATCCATTTTCTTGTAGGGATTGCGGGCTCGAGATATTATCCATGCCAAGATAGAGGAAAACATAAAGGAAAAGCTGAGACAAGAGCCGAAGAGCTCATGTAAAGATGCACTGCAGCTGCTCATAGATCATAGCCGCAAGAACGGACAACCAGTGGACCTGCAGGTAACTTGAATGACCTTTTTTGGTTTTGCACAAAACCTTTTGTCTTAATGAGACCTCTCTCTGGTCAATGCAGCTTTTGTTGCCACTCTTATGCTGACCATTTTTCCAACTTTATGCTAATATGAGGTTTTTTTGTTTGCTTTAGGCACTGAAAGAATCTGCCACAGAACTCTTATTTGGAGGGCATGGGACCACTGCCAGCGCAGCTACATCCCTGATCACATTTCTTGCCCTTCATAAAGAGGTTGTCCAGAAAGTCCGACAAGAACTTGAATCTAAGGTAAAATGGCTTTTTTGAGGCATTTGGGTCTGGAAGTTTAAGTGTAGAGCTGTAAATACATTTTTACACTTTAAATTTACCATAAGTGTTTAGTAACTTGCCTTCATGTTCAGTTGGAGTAATTTCTTGCGTAAATAGGCAGTGCGCTTCATGTTCATTGAATATGTAGCAAAGTCTAAATTTATTTTATGCGCCAATCTTATGGGACCATTATGTAGTGCTTCTAAATATTTTGGGGAAGCGGGGAACTAAACTTTACCACCACATTTTTAAAGATCTTCTATCTGATGGGTGGGATGGGTTACAGCACTTTTCACTGCCTTAGTGATGAGACTTGTTAGATACATTTACTGGCTTTATCCTTAAAGTGGCATAAGCTACAAATGCAGAATGTGTAAATTATTGCAACCTGTAGAATCCAATCCTATTAAGATTATTGCCTGCATTATTTAATAAACTGTTAAAAGATGCTGATTGGCTTTTTTTTACCCCCATTTTAGGGTCTCCTATCCAATAAACCAGATGAAAAGAAGGACCTAAGCATAGAAATTCTGCAACAGCTTACATACACTGGGTGTGTCTTAAAGGAAACCCTCCGACTCAGCCCACCAGTTCCTGGAGGATTTCGAGTTGCTCGAAAGACTTTTGTTCTAAATGTAAGTATGCAAATTACATCATTGTAAATTGTTTAGAAAAACGTTAAAAATTAAGGTGGCTGCTAAGACCGCTTCTTAATCTTCCATTTGGCTGTCCTGAGGACAGCAGTGCCCTAGGCAAAAGCCCAACCTAGTTTGTATGATTTTTCTCTAAATGACCTATTAAAAGGGGAAAATTGCTTACACATTTACTGCAGCTATTGTACAGGGATGCTGTTGGCTTTGTGTTCTTTATTGTACACTCTCCACAATTTTAGAGGGTGCAGGACACTTTGATCTAATAGTAGTGAGTTCACAAGGTCCTTTACAGCAGTGCTCAGGACTTGCGGGCAATTTCGTGCTTGTCAGATGCCTCCTGGTGACCCTAATTGGAGACCTTTTTTTTTTTTTTTTTTACTGTTTTATAGCATCCTGTTGGACAGGCCAGTGTTGCTTGTCACACCTATGTAGTGTCCTTTACCTGCACTGACTCCGGCTTTATACTCGAGCATTGTCTGTTTCTTTTTCAGGGCTATCAAATTCCAAAGGGCTGGAATGTCATCTACAGCATTGCTGACACTCATGATGTTGCAGAGATCTTCCCAAATAAAGATGAATTTGATCCTGACAGATTTCTAACTCCCTTTCCTGAGGACTCCTCCAGATTCAGTTTCATTCCATTTGGTGGAGGTGTACGAAGCTGCGTGGGCAAAGAATTTGCCAAAATTCTCCTAAAGATCTTTATAGTTGAACTGTGTCGAAACTGTGATTGGGATCTCCTAAATGGGCCACCGACCATGAAGACTGGGCCAATTGTTTATCCTGTGGACAATCTTCCCACAATATTCAAACCTTTCAGCAGCACGTGTTAAAATTGCAAAATTGTTATATATGTAAAAAATCTATTCTATAGTATCTTAAATGTATATAAAGCTTTTTATAACTTGCTTATTTTATATTTAATTTGTACAGTAACCTAGTTATTTATACTGTCCCAGACTTAAGATTTATGAACGCCTAAGCACTCAATGTGGGTTAAGACCCAGATTTAATTTTCTGTAGATATGTTTAATGGTATTAAATGCCCTAATGAATGTACTAGCGGGCAGGCTTTTAACTCTGTACATGTGTTTGTATATATGAATTTCATGTGTCAAAATAAAGAAATACAGGTTCTCCATAAAGTATGTAGTACTTATGTATTTTGTATAGGTAAAACTTCTGTATGATCTTTTAATGCTTGGGATTTCGTAGCGTTTTTAAAAATGCGATTCTTTCCTACTTTTGAAGGACTATACCTAAAATGAAATCACCCCCCCCCCCCCCTCTTCTTGACTATCTTGATTAGCGCTATCCTGTAAAGGCTTGATCATGTAAACAAAGGTATAAGACAATCACTGATGCTCATGAAGGTCTATGGCCAATGTACGTGTAATTTATTGCAATCCGTTGCCCAAACACTTTGGTCAAGTTGAATAGAATCTCAGCATGTTGATGCAATGCACCATAGTGTCTTGGGCAAACATTTTTGTGAACGGTGTAGTCTTTTGGGTCTTTGGAAGCCATTAGATTTTAATTGGCTGCTTTAGTGTAATGCATGTAACATGCTACATAACTAGTGTTCTCACACCAGACTGGCCCTTTTAGTATTTAGAAAAAAAGTCACATTAACATTACCAGAGTAATGTGTATTAAAGGTTTGTGGACATGAATTAAAACCTGCCACACATTACAATCTACTTTTATCCTTTTATTAGCAGTGATTTTACTAAGAGGACCTACCTGAATGTGTATATAAATGAAAGAATTGTTTTGCCCTCGGAGTATGCAGTTTGTCATAAATCTAAAGCTAGCCATAACAATTGCACAATACCCTTTTACATTTACTAGCCATTCTATTTCCTCCACTTTTACGTATCTTCATACTCTGTGCCCTACCCTGGCGTCTATACAAGCATGGTTTAGCCAAACTTGAGTGACATCACCAGATCTACATTATCCAATGGCTAAATTCATCTTCTTGCTTTCTTGCACACATTTCAACTTCGGCACATGAGATGTTAATTGGGAACAATCCACTGATTTACTAATGTTTGTTCTGGAAAACAAAAGTATTTGTACATGGTCTTCTACATATAAGTAGAGCTCTAATTCTACTGCCACTGTTTTTCTTTACCTACCTGTGCACCTTTAGTCAGTTAAGGTGACGTTCTCCAATTTTTCATAGTGTAAGGAAGTTAAAGTGTGTGGGTGAGGGGTGGTTGGGGTGGGTGTTTGTCTGCTTCGGATATATTATGAATCCTTTCTGTTCTGGCAACCTCTTTCCACAGGAAAGAGGTTGCCAGAATGCAAGAGTACCTGTGGGCTTGACTTCCCCTTATTCAGCCTGTGGGTGCAACAAGAGCAAATCAATTGATTTCCCCATCCACACTTACAGCATGGACACAAATAGACTACCAGCCATAGGCTTATGCACAGGGTGTGCTTGGGCACACCCTAATCGCCCTGTGTGTTGCAGTTTCCCCCTGTTTAGAGCCCTGGTATTTCACCATAGCTCCCTAACCAGGCTTCAGAAAATAAACTGCAAAAAATAAGATTGAAAACCTAAACTACCGATACCGTGCACTGCTCTGATACTGTTAGTTTGTATATGTATGCATGTGTTTGAGCTTTGGGGTGCACACCTATGCTGCCAGCTATTGTATTCAGGAAGCTATGGTGCCTGAATACTCAAACAGTGATGGCATCTGATAGAATGCCATCATTGTTCCACAAAGATTTTCCTAGCTTGGTTGATTCCTAAAAATAATTTTGTAGCGTAGTTTGGTGCTTGCACATATTTTGACTGATTTAGCAGAAATTTGGCAAAGATTAGAGCCATCTATGGTCAGCGTTCGTAAATTCTGCCTAAGAACCATAATGCTATCGGGGTCGATAGAATCGGTGTGAGATATCGACAAATTTATTTAAATGAAAATCTGACCTTCAATGGATCTTCTATTGGCCTATTTCAAACAGGTTTTGCATTCTGTTGTGTGCAACAAAAAACCTGACCAGTACAAACAAAAACCAATTGACATCTCCCACATTTCCATTTTTTTTTCCTGGAACTTTAAACCTTTATACCAATTTTTCAATACACATATTGTACAGTATATTTTCATTGCGTGGGATAGATGTAGAGCGCAAGAATCTCCATATTACTTATACTAAACTAGCATGGCACTGAAGCCTCTGGGATGTATGATAAAGGTATCTCAGGAGGCTTCAGAAAGTGGGAATTTGACATTCTAGTGTAGGTAAGAAAATCCAAGAGAGCTGGGTCCCATAGAAGAGGTATTTTTTTCTTTTTTAAATATTCAATTCTTTTAAAGGAGGGGAAGAGGAGTAAAACAAACTAAAGTAGTTAGGGTGAAGGTTAATATTTTTTTTTTCTCCGTACTATCTAAATGTAGAAAAAAAAATTCTGAGAAATAACATGGAGTTTTTCATTGCTGACTTCTCATTCTACAAATACTAGTTGTATGGATGTCATACTGACCTGCTTACTCATTACTGTGAGTCACTAGCCAATTATAAGTAAGTAGACAAGACCTACTGACTTTCCTATACATATACTTGCTCTGGGCAAGTGATTAGGAAATTACTGAAGCCAAGAAACTAGCATTTTGAAAATCGGATCAACAGTGCCTTTTTTTATTTTGGAAAAAACACTTTTTTTACCTTTTTTTTTTTTTTTTTTCCCTCTCAGTGCCACTGATTTCCTCCAGCCTCTTTGCAGTCACTTCCTGTCTACATACATGTGCTCTAGAGGCAGCTGTACATCATTGCTCAGAGTGGGCTTCCTTGTGGTGATATGAGCATCCACACTGCAGCATATAGTTTGAACTGGAAGCACAAGGCTCTTGTGGGTGTGGACATAGATGCAGTTTCCTTTGTGAATTTTTGGGGTTATGAAATATATTGGTTGGCGCTATATAAATCCTGTATGATAATAATAATATAATTGGATTTCTCAGATAACTGGAGATTGTCGACTGCAGGATATTAAAAAAAATATAAAGCAACACATGCTGGTTACAATACAGATTTTTAAGGGCAAGTTTAACAACAATAATTGGAAGGAAAGTTGGAATTCAGATTTCAATGATGAAATATGAACCAATGGAATTATTGCTCAAAAACTTTCTACATTTTTAATTAAAAGGTCAACCTACAAGGCCCTGATTCTGTGTCCTTAACTACAAACCACGGATAAACATGACTGTTGTGTGAATAAATATATGCATATCGGTGTGTGTTAATGTAACTGTCAACATTCAATGGCGTAGGATCTTTGTAAGGAATTGAGTTTGGATAATCCCCAGTGCCTTCTACATTGTGCATGAATATGCTTTTCATGAAACTTCTCAAAAATTGTTTACCCAAGCCATGTTTCCACATAATCCTGAAATAACAGTTGAACAGAAATGCATTAAGTGAAATAATGCAAGGAAGGAAAATCAAGACTTATCTCTAGGCACATGGCTGACATGACTGATAAAATGGCCTTGTTCTGACCTGTTGAACCTTTGGTAACCTTCGTAAAAGCTTAGTCCTGTCACTCTTTCTATCTGTATAGGCACATCTCCCAGTGAAGGCTAGACATTAACCTCACTACTTCAACTTGCTTGTGTCACGCTTTTCAGCACACCCTCCACTTTTTATTTGGATTGAACTGCACTGTATGCAGTGCCCATTACATGCCATTTTTTTGTCCAGTTCACCTTTGTGTATGCATATCTTTTTTTTTTTTTTGTAAATTCTTTATTTAAAGTATCCAACAATCACAGAACAATAAAATGCAAAGAAGACATACATTCACATAGTGGTACAATATCATCCCATAATCAGTAGAAAAATACCTAAACAAGTGCATAAACCACAAAGTGCAAAGATGGCCAGTCAGTAGAATCCAATAACATCGCCATCTACTCCAGAACACACAGAATGTTATGAATGCAGAAGGTTTTCTTTTTATTTTGTGTTAGAGGGTTTAATATAGAAAAAGTACAAAGCTGAGGGAGGGTAGATAGAGAAAGGGGGTGGAAGGGGAGGAGAGAGGGGATGGTAAGGCTGGAGGGTAAGAGGGGGAGAAAGAAAAAAAGAGGGGGTGGAATCGCTGAAAGGGGGGCGGCAGGTTGAAATATTTTATTGAGTACAGGATCCAAAAAAAGCTTTACCCTCGTCTTAGAATGTGAACATGTTCTAGTGGATCCAAGTTTCGGACTAGGTCTCATATTTATTTTGTGCAGATAATACCAGGTTAATTCTGCGACTTTTGTGTGCCATAGTGAGATAGAGGGAGGGTGGGGGTCATTCCATCTCAGTGTGATGCTCAATTTGGTGACATTATGAAGGTGGCGTAGAATAGATTATTTTTTTGTATGTTTTTTGGGAATATCGGAGATATGTAGGAGGAAGAAGGCTGGGTCCTCCAGGAGTTTGTAATCCATACATTTTTGTGAGATTCCACGCACTTCTTTACAGAAGTGTTCCAGTTTTGGGTATGACCAAAAAATCTGTAGTAAAGTCTTCCTTTCCTCCTGGCATCTCCATCAATATTCCGATATTGTGGGGAAATATTTATGGAGCACCATTGGCGATTCAACCTCTTAAGGATTTTGAAATAGTTATCCTGAATACAGTGCAAATGAATGACTTTAATGCAAAATGGATAATACTCCTATGCTGGGCTGGGGAAAAGTTTCTGTTGAAGACTGTTTCCCATTTCCAAAGAAAGGGGTCATACAGACTTATGGGAATATATCTGAGAGAGGGTATGAGGAAGGGGACCAGTTTCAACACAAAGTCGGTATGCATATTTTTTTTTAATGTTATTGGGCATGCTAGATATTTTTTATTTTTTGCAACAAGACCGTATTCTCTTAGATTTCTAAACAGCGTGAATGGAAGAATCTCCACTTGCAGCTATTGTATTTTTACAACTGGAGTCCGTGGCTGTCAGAATACCCAAACACTAGCCACAGTCACTGTTAGGCCAGCAATTTTCCATCTGGCTATCCAATTATCAGATAAAAAGATGTTGGGTGGAAGGGTGACGTTGGGCCACCTAAACCTAACATTTCTTCTGGTTCATCAGGATGTAGCCAAAATGTGCTCAGCTTATGGCCAGCTTAAATATGGGATAATTCATTAAGGGAACAAACATATGTAACTCATTGTAGCCAGATTTTGGGTTACTGAAATTAATTCTGATTTCTGACATGCTAGTTTTCTCCAGATAGGCTGGTAAGCCCAATACAACTACTTGTGTTAAGTGTTGCACTGTCAGGAGTAGATGGCTGAGGTTGGTCAAAGCACACCTGCATCACCAACCACCCTAAATGGTCTATGGCCAGCATAATCTAAAAAGAGAATGTTTCCTGTGAACACCGCTTAGGAGTCATGTTTTTTTGCAGCATAAAATTTAAGTTAAGCACCTGACCTTATTAGCCAAAGGCTGGATTATACTTTAAGGCAACTTTAACGTGCTTCTTCAAAACACACATACAGAAATGCTCCAAGGCTCTGTTGGCACAATAATATCATTGTAACTAAAGAGTAGATGCCACAGCAGAAATCAGGGACCTTCATATGGTGGACTGGATTGGCTCCTGATGATACCTCAGCTCAGATAGACTAGTGTATAGCAGTGATAATCAGAAAAATTCTCCATGAAAGCAGGGGCAGATGTCAATGTTTGCTGCAGGGGTCACAGTTCAGGTCAGCATGACCACCACAGCAAGGGTTCAGGTCATGCAGTTATAGAAGACCGTAAGGGTATCCATGATATTACCTAGCGCCGATTGCCAAAGAAGACTTGTCTTTTTTCAAACTTGCTATTTATCAAAAAATAAAAAATTAAGCGGTGTCCTTAGTAGACACTGTAGACCTGACTTTCATACAAGATTTGGACAAACTTTTGTTTTAGAAAGAAATACCTCTGAGAGAAGGCATTTCCATCATATATGTATATTAGAGGTGGTCACAATTTGCAATTGACAATACCTTCCTTGTTGAATCCTTTGCCGATATGTATATATATTTTTTAATGACCTTGATTTAAAGCTGTGCAAAAGCCCTAATATATGACTCCAGGTTTTGAGCACCACCCTCTGTAAAGTGAAGTCTTGGGTTCTACCTAGACATTGTGAAATGTTTCTTGAAACTAACTACAAGGGTTATGCAAAAGCCAAATGAAACTGAGTAGACTTTAAGTCTATCCCAAACTTTGGCATACAGTAGTTGCAGCATTAACCAGATAGTATTAGTAGTTCCCTGGTTCTACTTGTTGCCTGGTATTGACCTTTAAGTATAGAAGCAATTTAAAATAGGTTAATCCTGGTGGATTCACATGATGGTAACAAGCTAATCTATGGGGTCATTTGAGATTTCTCAGTGACCCTCTCCTATCATCAGAGGAGAGTTTATTGAAAACAATGTTCTAAATTAATTCTCCCTTTCATCACCCTGGTTTACAAATGAAGAAGCGAGTTCACCGAGGAGGCGCTGAGTGACATTATTAATTTGAAAGTGATGTTCTCTAGCAAACCATCAGTCAGTACAGCTGGACATATGAGGCTGCCCTCTGTGTAGAGGTGATCCGTCAAATCTGGAGGAAGCCACAGAATGTGATTCATGAATTGAGGTCCTCTTGGTTGCATGTGATATCTGCCACTTCAAAGGAGCATGTTCCTGTCCTCTGTCCCTTTGTGCGTTCTAGGAAAATGGTTAATAAGTGTACAATCGCTTCGGAAAAAAATGATTTAACTCATCTGTTCGGTCAGAGAAAGAGATTTTCCCTATCTTGAATTTAACATTAGATGTGTATAGCCTCCTGTATATACTCTATAGCTGGCCATACATGGTTATATTTGTGTTCATACAGAAATGCTAAAAAAAATTTGGCAGAACATTCTTTTTTGCCATCATTGACTCAACTAATGTTGTTTGAAAGCACTTAAATTTTCATCCAAACCTGGTATTTTAATGTAAGTCAAGATTTATTAAACAGGTTCCATTACAATATGTATGATTTATCCCAAACGAAAGCCAATTTTCTCATGACTACTGTCATGAGAATGTAATGTTCTGAAAAAAGTATTTTAAACAAAATGCTATGACCAGCTTTAGGATTGTACAGATAAGACATAGACGGGTTTGCTTTTTTAGGTCAGTGCCCGTAGCTATTTTTGTCATGTAGCATTTACCTGTAGATGGTCTGTGCCAGGGCCAATCATCCACAGGTATTTATTGCATGACTGAGACTAAGCCTCCAATTGCTTTGAATGAGGCTTCTCACCTGCTGCTATATGCAGGGAATGTCACCATGGGTAATCACAGTTGGCCTCATTTGTAAGTATGAATGGGGCCTAAAGCTAGTTATGCTTATAATATACTTTATTTATTCTATGCTAAGCAACTGATATGGTACAGCAACTTAAAATGACTAATTGCAGTTTAAGGGAGTAAACTGTTCATTCATGAATAGGGCCAGCCATACGCTAAAATCTGAAAAAGCATAAATCCTGATTTTGAACTGGTTGGCCTGCAAAACCCTGAACCATTACCAATCAAGCAGCAACTCCTGTCTTCTGATCTACACACACCACTTGGGATATGGAGCATGTCATAGACCTTGCGGGTTTGTATCTCAACTACACTCAAGGTGGTCAGGGTTGAACAGAACAGTATCTGGTTGCCTGGTTGTTACAAACCTAAAAAATGACAATAGCCATTGGAGAGAAGAACCCTAGGATCCATTTTGGAGGTGGGGACATCCTAAATATGGGTGCAATGTACAGTATATCATGGTCAGTAAGGTGAAATAAAAATTAAAGTGGAGTTCCCCCCAAAAGTGGAACTTCCGCTCATCTGTTTCCTCCCCTCTCCGGTACCACAATTGGAACCTTTCAGGGGGAGGGGGGACAGGATACCTGTCTTTGACAGGTATCCTGTTCCCACTTCTGGGAGCCACAGTCCCGGATATTGAGGTCACAGCTCCGCTCTCTCTTCTTCCCCCTATAGCCGGACTAGTAGGAGAGAGGAGCGGAGTAGGGTTCCCGGTGTGAAGCCGTAAGCTTACACTGCCGGGTTCCCTTACCTGCAATGGCGGCAGCAGCATCCGTACACCCCATTTTTGTAAATATTTTATTATATCTTTTCATGTGACAACACTGAAGAAATGACACTTTGCTACAATGTAAAGTAGTGAATGTACAGCTTGTATAACAGTGTAAATTTGCTGTCCCCTCAAAATAACTCACAGACAGCCATTAATGTCTAAACCGCTGGCAACAAAAGTGAGTACACCCCTAAGTAAAAATTTCCAAATTGGGCCGAATTTGCCATTTTCCCTCCCTGGTTTCTTGTGACTTGTTAGTGTTACAAGGTCTCAGGTGTGAATGGGGAGCAGGTGTGTTAAATTTGGTGTTATCGCTCTCACTCTTTCATACTGGTTACTTGAAGCTCAAAATGACCTCATGGCAAAGAACTCTTAGAGGATCTAAAAAAAAGAATTGTTGCTCTACATAAAGATGTCACAGGCTATAAGAAAATTATCAAAACCCTGAAACCGAGCTGCAGCATGGTGGCCAGGACCATACAGTGGTTAAACAGGACAGTTTCTACTCAGAACAGCCCTCGCCATGGTCGACCAAAGAAGTTGAGTGCATGTGCTCAGCAAGGGAAAGGGTGGGGGGTCAGCCTGTCAGTGCTCTGACCATACACAGCGCAGTGCATGAAATTGGTCTGCATGGCTGTTGTCCCAGAAAGAAGCCTTTTCTAAATATGATGCGAAAGAAAGCCCACAGTTTGCTGAAGACAAGCAGACTCAGGACATGGGTTACTGGAACCATGTCCTGTGGTCTGATAAGACCAGGATAAACTTATTTGGTTCAGATAGTGTCAAGCGTGTGTGGCGGCAACAAAGTGAGGAGTACAAAGACAAGTGTGTCTTGCCTACACTCAAGCATGGTGGTGGGAGTGTCATGGTCTGGGGCTGCATTAGTGCTGCCAGCACTGGAGAGCTACAGTTTATTGAGGGAGCTATGAATGCCAACATGTACTGTGACATAATAAAGCAGAGTATGATCCCTTCCCTTCGCAGACTCGGCCACAGGGCAGTATTCCAATATGATAATGACCCCAAACACACCTCCAGGATGACCACTGCCTTGCTAAAGAAGCTGAGGGTAAAGGTGGACTGGCCAAGCATGTCTCCAGACCTAAACCCTATTGAGCATCTGTGGGGCATCCTCAAATGGAAGGTGGAGAAGAGCAAGGGTCTCTAACATCCACCAGCTCCGTGATGTCATCATGGGGGTGTGGAAGAGGACTCCAGTGGCAACTTGTGAAGCTCTGGAGAACTCCATGCCCAAGAGGATTAAGGCAGTACTGGAGAATAATGATGGTCACACAAAATATTGACACTTTGCACCCAATTTGGACATTTTCACTTAGGGATGCACTCACTTTGGTTGCCAGCAGTTTAGAAATAAATGGCTGTGTGTTATTTTGAGGGGACAGTAAATTTACACTGTTATACAAGCTGTACACTCACTACTTTAGATTGTAGCAAAGTGTAATTTCCTCAGTGTTGTCACATGAAAAGATATAATAAAATGTTTACAAAAATGTGAGGGGTGTACTGACTTTTGAGAGATACTGTATATATAAAACAAATTTGATTTTGTCATCATTTTTGCCAGCACAGTACACTGCAATGCTCAGTAGCGTGTTACTTCACATTGCCGTGGACAGCAGTACAGGTGTGTTGTGAAGCTGCCACTCGTTCTGGGTTCATTCACACTACTGTGGTATGGAATAGCAACCCTTTACCACATCTTTTCAATGTACCTGTTCATAGATGCTACTTAGATTCCAAAAATGAGACAAAGATAAATAGTTTCAGAACCTTTTCCACCTTTAATGTGACCTATAAACTGCACAACTCAATTGAAAAACAAACTGAAATCTTTTAGGTGGAGGGAAGTAAAACTAAAAAACTAAAATAATGTGGTTGCATAAGTGTGCACACCCTCTTATAACTGGGGATGTAGCTGTGTTCAAAATTAAGCAATCACATTCAAACTAAATAGGAGTCAATACACATCTGCCATCATTTAAAGTGTCTCTGATTAACCCCAAATAAAGTTCAGCTGTTCTAGTAGGTCTTTCCTGACTTTTTCTTAGTCGTGTCCTACAGCAAAAGCCATGGTCTGCAGAGAGCTTCCAAAGCATCAGAGGGATCTCATTGTTAAAAAGTATGTCAGAAGAAGGGTACAAAAAAAATTCCAAGGCATTAGATATACCATGGAACACAGTGAAGATGGTCATCATCGAGTGAAGAAAATATGGCACAACAGTGACATTATGAAGAACTGGACGTCCACCCAAAATTGATGAAAAGACGAGAAGAAAACTGGTCAGGAAGGCTGCCAAGAGGCCTACAGTAACATTAAAAGAGCTGCAGGAATATCTGGCAAGTACTGGCTGTGTGGTACATGTGACAAAAAATCTCCCGTATTCTGCATATGTCTGGGCTATGGGGTAGAGTGGCAAGAGGGAAGCCTTTTCTTACAAAGAAAAACATCCACACCGGGTTAAATTTAGCAAAAACACATCTATAGTCTCCAAAAAGCATGCAGGAAAATGTGTTGTGGTCTGATGAAACCAAGGTTGAACTTTTTGGCCATAATGCCAAAAGATATGTTTGGAGCAAAAACAACACTGCACATCACCAAAATAACACCATACCCACCGTGAAGCATGGTGGTGGCAGAATCATGCTTTGTGGCTGTTTTTCTTCAGCTGGAACAGGGGCCTTAGTCAAGGTAGAGGAAATAATGAACAGTTCCAAATACCAGTCAATATTGGCACAAAAGCTTCAGGCTTCTGCTAGAAAGCTGAACATGAAGAGGAGCTTCATCTTTCAGCATGACAACGACACAATACATACATCCAAGTCAACAAAAGAATGGCTTCACCAGAAGAATAATGACGTTTTGGAATGGCCCAGCCAGAGCCCAGACCTGAATCAGATTGAAAATCTGTGGGGTTATCTGAAGAGGGCTGTGCAGATTTGGAGTGTTTTTTGCTAAGAAGAATGGTCAAATATTGCCAAGTCAAGATGTGCCATGCTGATAGATTCATACCCAAAAAGACTGAGTGCTGTAATACAATAAAAAGGTGCTTCAACAAAGTATTAGTTTAAGGGTGTGCACACTTATGCAACCATATTTTTTTTTTACTTCCCTCCATGGAAAATATTTCAGTTTGTTTTCAGTTGAGTTGTACGGTTTATAGGTCATATTAAAGGTGGAAAAAGTTCTGAAATTATTTATGTTTGTCTCATTTTTTTTACATCACAGAAACCTGACATTTTAACAGGGGTGTGTAGACTTTTCATATCCACTGTATATGTATTTTGCGGGATTGGCTAGTATCAAATTTTACTTGAATGCCTTAAAAAAAACTGGCTTATTACAGATTTCAATTAATGGCCAATTACAGATTCACACATGTGACAGTGGGGTTACAGCCAAGCAGGCATGATATGAGGTGTCTTTTTTTTTCTATGAAAGTTCACCTTTTGGAACATGTTACATGTTACACCCATACTTAGGGTGTAACATGCTCCAACAGATGTTCTTTGACCCCTTCCCCCACAATGACAGCAGACAGGGGTTCTTCTCCCTGCACTCCACACCTTTTTAAAACAGCATGGCTGTGTGGGGCTCTGCCCACTGATGTGGCACAGAGCCCCTGGTAAACTACATCTCCCAATGTTCACTGCAGCTGACTTATTCTACAGGGCCACCTCTCCTCCCTCCCAGACTACATCTCCCAGAGTCCTTACCACTAACATCATTCACTTACTGCTGATTGGATCTGAGTGGCTGCTGTCAGGAGGGAGGGCGAGCAGACACACACAGCCGCTTTGCTCACAGTGGCAGGGAGTTGGAGGGGGGGTGCTCAAGTACTTCTCTAGCCGGTGAGAGCCCACATTCCAAAGACATGCTGGTAGATTAATTGGCCCCTGTCTAAATTGGCCCTAGTATATGTCTGAATCTTAGCTAGGGACCTTACGTTGTAAGCAACTTTAGGGCAGGGACTGATAGGAATGTACAGTATAATATATATGTGAGTAAATTGACAGCTCTATATAAGTACCTTTAATAAATAAATAGAACCGTTTTGTTTTTTAGAAAATACTATATGTGTAAACATAATTTAAAAAGAATCCCAAGATTTATTTTTCCTGATGTTTTCTGAGAAATGCCCAGTCAGTGTTATCAGTTATTATTATATCAATACATGTATTTTTTAACTGAGAAAACAGGCACAGCATGACTTGGAGTATTCCTTATATATAATTGGTTACCTTTATTTAGAAAAAACAGTCAGTCATAGAAATCTAATGATATGGTGTGTGTCGTGTTTCCACATTGTATAGTATAGACAAGTGCTACAAACTTTACACCTGAAGCCCAGGCAACGAAAGGGTGGGCTGGGTGATGACACCATGGTCATAGGTGTGTCTTGTATAGGATATCTGGGCAGTCATGAGAGATGCAGAGTGCAGGTATAATACATGGATGTATGTCATTGGGTATAATACATGGAGGTGTGGGATGTATGTGATTGGGTATAATACGTGGAGGTGTGGGATGTATGTGATTGGGTATAATACATGGATGTGTGGGATGTATGTGATTGGGTATAATACATGGAAGTGTGGGTTTGTGGGATGTATGGGATTGAGTAGAATACATGGACGCGTGGGTTATGTGGGATGTATGTGATTGGGTATAATAAATGGAGGTGTTAGTTATGTGGGATGTATGTGATTGAGTATAATACATGAGTAGAATACATGGACACATGGGTTATGTGGGATGTATGTGATTGAGTATAATACATGGAGGTGTGAGTTATGTGGGATGTATGTGATTGAGTATAATACATGGATGTGTGGGATGTATGTGATTGAGTATAATACATGGAGGTGTGAGTTATGTGGGGTGTATGTGATTGAGTATAATACATGGATGTGTGGGGTGTATGTGATTGAGTATAATACATGGAGGTGTGAGTTATGTGGGATGTATGTGATTGAGTATAATACATGGAGGTGTGGGATGTATGTGATTGAGTATAATACATGGAAGTGTGGGTTTGTGGGATGTATGTGATTGAGTAGAATACATGGACACGTGGGATATGTGGGATGTATGTGATTGGATATAATACATTGATGTGTAGGATGTATGTGATTGGGTATAATACATGGATGTGTGAGTTATGTGGGATATATGTGATTGAGTATAATACATGAGTAAAATACATGGACGCATGGGTTATGTGGGATGCATGTGATTGGGTATAATACATGGAGGTGTGAGTTGTATAGGATGTATGTGTACAGCATTGCTGTCTGCTATACAATGTACCTTGCATGTGATGCATGAAGATGAGTAAATATGGCAGACTTTACACTATATACAGTGCATGCGCAAAGTATTCACAGCGCTTCACTTTTTCCACATTTTGTTATGTTACAGCCCTATTCCAAAATGGATTAAATTCATTATTTTCCGCAAAATTTTACAAACTATACCCAATAATGACAACGTGAAAAAAGTTTTTTTGAAATCAGGTCGTTGTCCTGTTGGAAGGGGAACCTTTGCCCCAGTCTGAGGTCCAGAGCGCCCTGGAGCAGGTTTTCATCTAGGATGTCTCTGCAGATTTCTAAATATTTCCCTCAGTCCTGACTAGTCTCCCAGTTCCTGCTGCTCAAAAACAACCCCACAGCATGATGCTACCACCACTATGCTTCATTGTAGGGGTGACATTGACCAAGTGATGAGTGGTGCCTGGTTTCCTCCAGACTTGATGCTTGCCATTCAGATGAAAGAGTTCAATCTTTGTTTCATCAGAATTTTCTTATGGTCCTTCAGGTGCCTTTTGGCAAACTCCAAGTGGGTTGTCAGGTGCCTTTTACTGAGAAGTAGCTCAGGAGTAGACCTGATTGGTGGAGTGCTGCAAAGATGGTTGTTCTTCTGGAAGGTTCTCCTCTCTCTACAGAGAAACACTGGAGCTCTGTCAGAGTGACCATCGAGTTCTTGGTCACTTCCCTGACAAAGGCCCTTCTCCCACAATCGCTCAGTTTGGCTGGGCAGCCTGCTCTAGGAAGAGTCCTGGTGGTTCCAATTTTCTTCCATTTATGGATGATGGAGGCCACTGTGCTCATTGGGACCTTCAATGCTGCAGAAATGTATATGGGCCTCAATACAATCCTGTCTTGGAGGTTTACAGACAATTCCTTGGACTTCATGTCTTGGTTTGTGCTCTGACATGCACTGTCAACTGTGGGACCTTATATAGACAGGTGTGTGCCGTTCCAAATCATGTCCAATCAACTGAATTTACCACAGATGGGCACCAATCAAGTTGTAGAAAAAATTCTCAAGGATGATCAGTAGAAACAGGATGCATCTGACCTCAATTTTGAGTGTCACGGCAAAGGTTGTGAATACTTCTGTACATGGGATTATTTTCCTTTTTTTATTTTTTATAAATTTGCAAAGATTTCAAATGAACTTCTTTCACGTTGTCATTAGGGGGTATTGTTTGTAGAATTCTGAGGAAAATAATTAATTTGATCCATTTTAGAATAAAGCTGTAACATTGAAAAAGTGCTGTGAATACTTTCCCGATTCACTGTGGTAACGTATAATAATTTTATATGGGTATAAAATGTTTTTAGCCTGGAGTTATCCTTTAATTTGTCAATAATGTGTCTCTGTATAAGGAAAGGCATTTAAAGGGAAAACATTATGGTCTTGCGACCACGTCGCTGCATTGCATGCAGGCTGCATTCAAACCTGTCCAGTCTGTTCAATGAATGGGCTGCCAATACACCAGGAAAATAAATAATTCAATAGCTAAAAAAAAAAAAAAAATCAAGCATGCAGATTTTTTTGTGTTACTGTGTATTGTGGTGCACTGCAGTCCCACGGACTGCAGTGCACCACAATACACAGTAACACAAAAAAATCTGCATGCTTGATTTTTTTTTTTTAGCTATTGAATTATTTATTTTCCTGGTGTATTGGCAGCCCATTCATTGAACAGACTGGACAGGTTTGAATGCAGCCTAAAATATTGCTATTATTTAACAAATCTTTGGAAAGAAAAATAAGAAAAAACAGCAATCGCAGTGTAAATTATTCCTCAATAACAATTAACCCAGCAGCCAGCTAATATATAATGATATACAATATAAACTAAAACCCAAATCAACAGCTAGCAGTGCAAAGTCAGTTATATCTAAATACAAAACTGAACCCATCACACTGGGATTGTGGACTTTTGCAGCACCACATTGTATTCTATTTTATTTAATTTTAACATCATATTTTTATATTGTTTTATTTTTGACTATTAAGGGCCTTAAGGTGGTGACACTTTAAATTGGCAGTGGTCAACAGACCTCCAATTTTATTGAAATA
The DNA here is from genome assembly GCF_037356315.1 of Lithobates pipiens. Lineage (NCBI taxonomy): Eukaryota > Metazoa > Chordata > Amphibia > Anura > Ranidae > Lithobates > Lithobates pipiens. The sequence continues at coordinate 174,580,599 of NW_027507787.1, read as the reverse complement.
ATCAAAGATATTGGTGCACAATGCACAGTCCAACTCCATGCAGCTTGCAGTATAGTAGTATAGCTTGCTGGCCGCTGTTATCTGGAGTCATTAGGAAAGTGTCAACACACCTGTTCATTGTTGTCTGGAGCTACAGGTAGCTAAATCACATTACAGGTGAAGTCGTTAGGGCTTGATGTATGGAAATCGTCCTAAGGTAGCAATTTTCATAGCAATCAAATAGTGTCCATGTCCTTTTTTATGCATTCCATTTGTTTTTCTTTCCTTTGGCCTATATTTTATGTAAAAGTTGTTGTGTCAGAGGCCACGTCATTGCCATGTCTTTTATTTCATACCCATGACTTCTGTTTTACCCTTCTTTTTCCTTTTCTTTTTTTTTGCTGGCCAGTAGGGATGAGCTCAGGCGTGTTCGCATGGTCCATGTGCAGAGCCTGCCAGGAAGTCGGCACAGCGCTGCGCTAATCACAGGCAGGAAATGTCTCACTGCCTGTGATTAGCGCAGCACTGCGCTGACTTCCTGGCGGGCTCTGCAAGTGGACCATGCGAACACGCTTGAGCTCATCCCTACTGGCCAGCAAAACGTCCTCTTCCATTCTGTGTCTCCCAGCAATACTTTCGGAACATATTTTAAAAAGTTTGGCGGTTCTGATTCCTAAAGGGTTACCAACTTTAAGTTAAGCACTGGCAGCCAGGTTTATTATTATTATACTTGTGCATTTCTTTTTGGTTTAGTGAGTGAGATATTTCTTTTGTATTCATGTGTCTACATCACATAAAATATATATATATAACATTTTGCATTATTCTATAATGTATTGGTATTTTTTTATGCATGTTTAATTACTGAAGCTCTATGATAAATGCTTCTCCCAGCCCCAGAATATGGCAGGTACCAAAAATTTCCATAGTTTAGAGTCCCGGAGGTGCCTGCTTGTTACTTTAACCACTTTGCATCCAGGGCAAGTTTTAATTTTCCAAGCATGTTAAAATCAGCATTTTTTGCTAGAAAATGACTTAGAACTGCCAATCAATATTAAATATATATATATACTTGTTTGGGAGTTCTATGTAATATTCTAGCAAAAAATGCTGATTTTAACATGCTTGGAAAATTAAAACTTGCATTGGACGCAAAGTGGTTAAAGTAACAAGCAGGCACCTCCATGACTCAAAATTATGGAAATTTTTGGTACCTGACATATTCTGGGACTGGGAGAAGCATTTATCATAGAGCTTCAGTAAAATTATGTGTGTATATATATATATATATATATATATATATATATATTTATTTATTTTTGCAGTTGCCATTTTTTTTTATGTTGCACTATATGTGTGCATCTGTCTTCCAAGCACATATTTGCATGGAAAAATGCACTAAAATGAATTTTGGTGCACACAGACACATTATAAGGCCTGGTTCACACCTATGCAGGTCGCGGTTTGCATATTCCAGTTGCATTTTTCAATAAACGGTTTTGATTGAAATCTATGGAACCAAAAACCAGAAAAAAAGTCCCTGGCCTTTTCCATAACATGCACAGATGTAAGCAACATCCACAGGAAACCATGTTCAATAGACTGTAGTGTATTTCTGCAAAACAGAAAACACACTAAAAAAATGCATAAGTGTGATAGATGAGTAAAAAGATACCAAATATGTCAAGCCTCAAACTTGTACGTGCCCGTGAAATAGCAAAATACTACTGTACCCAAAATTGTCCATAGGTGATGTTTTAAAACAGGTTAATATGTAACATGTTCAGCATGTCCATGTTTCACAGGTGCATGATGGGAAACCACAAAGCACATTACAAGCATGTTAAATACATATTTTATAGAGACGGTGCTTTTTGATATGAACTTAGCTTGCTTCCAGTGTGCTCACCAATGCCTATGAGTGAAGGATCTCCTAATTGATAAGTGGAATGTCTATTTGAAGTGCCTGCTTTTAATTGGATCCATGTGAGTGTGATTTTAATCGATTGTTTTATTGAGATTAAAAATAGTTTTGCAATTTTGCACTATGGGAAGTTTCTTTTGTCTCCCTGAGGTATCTCTGAGATATTAATTGATTACCCTCTGCTGCGAAGTCTGTCACAAGAGTTGGCCGGAGAAACAGTTATCATCTGTATACATTATAAGCGATTTTTGCCCGACACGAGAGTGCTGGGCAATACTGCTGGTGAGTGTTCTAAACAAGGGGGGCACGAACACCAAGGGTGCGGTGGAGGTTTTGCGTTTTATGGACACTTTGGTATAGAACTTTCACTGGAAAAGGAGTTTTTGAACTAATGCTACCATCACAGTTATTGTTCTACATTAGACAATAATTGTGTCTGATTGAATATCGGACATTGAAGAACAAATATTTTTTGGAACTGCACATTGCTATTAGAGCACCATTTGTAGCAGAAAATATTTTGTTTATTTGCTTTATTTATGTTTTGTCACATATTCACTTTATCACTTTTATGCGATTTTTTTTTTTGATTGCTATTTAATCACAATTCACTTTAATGTTTATTGTACTGTATTTATGCACATGCGTTTATAATTTTCACGCAACTCAGTTTTGGACATTGTAGTACACTGTTATTTAGCAGTGTTTTTTCTTTGTAGCGCCACAAGGTGATTTTTGTATTGTGATTGTTAGTTTTCCTTTTTTCACCTTCTGAGAGATATGTTAAATACATGGTATGCATTTTTGAAAAATTCATACAGTATTTTTAAGCTGACCAGTGTGAAGGAGCTCTAAGCCCACATTCACATCAGGTTGTTTTAAAATGCGATTTGACATGTCAAGTCGCATGTTAAATCAGCAGCTATTGCTGGCAACCGCACCGTTCGAATTGGTGCGATGCCGACTTTGCACTACCTGCACTACTTAGGGCGACTTGGTGTGTGATTTCAATAGACGTCTGTGCAGGAACCCGTACAGTTGTCTCTAAAATCACTCCCGAAGTAGAACTGACATGCGGGTTTGAAATCGTGCGAGTTCAGCTAAACTCGCACAATGTCAAACCCGCATCAGTGTGAACCTAGGCTCAAGGTGAATTTGGCCTTTAACTATGCATTGTTAACATATAGTCTATGCATGTACTTGCTCTCATTCTGTTGTTCGCCGATACCTCACATATATGACACGATTTGCTTTTTACATACATGTGCGTTTTTCTCACATATGCATTTGTGTGTATGCTCAGGGTGACGAGGGTGCTTTTAAATTATTTTTTTTTTTTTAAATGTTAATTACATTTTTTTAAATCATTTATTTTTCATTTGATGTTATTGCTATCATAAAGGAGCTAACAAGCACCTATGTGATTGCCTGGGCAGGTGACCGCTTCTGTTTATGGAGATATTGGGGTTCTATTGGGGGGTCTATTAGACTCCCAGTGTCTCTGCTGCTCTCCAGTGCAGCTAACTAAGTGCAGATCGTTCACAGCCAGGGAATGAGTGAACTGAAACCGGAAATGACAAAATGCTCGTTGGTTCTGGCTTCAATACTCACAGAGGAGAGCGAAGAATGAATGTTCCTTAGGGGTGCCACCTCATCCCTTTCAACTCAAACACATATTAACTGCACAGATTCCGAGTCTAATTTAGTGCAGATAAGGCATTAAGTGAGTTTATTTACCACCTTATTCAACCACAGAACCTGTGTAATTAATATGTGTTTGAGTTTAAGCCCTGGTTCATATTGATGCTAGATTGAAATCGCGCTACTTCACTTGAAGTAGCGCGATTTTAAAGTGGGAAGGTCAGCGGTTTTTTACTTAATAGACATCTGTTTGGCTTCACGCACAGATGTCTACTGAAGTCGCACCTGAAATCGGCAAAAGTAGTGCAAGAACTACTTTTGCACATCGGTGAGTCGCCGCAAAATCAGTGTTGCACCAATTGGAACAGTGCCATTGCCTCCAACAGGCTGCGACTTGTCATGCGATTTGATCTCTCAAATCACATTGGAGCAATTTTTCATGCGAACCTAGGTTAAAGGGATGAGGTTCCTTGGTCTAGAGCAGGGATCTATAAACAACGGCACTCCACTTATTGCGGAACTACGCATTTCATGAGGCACTGTAAAACTCATTGACAGACATGGCTATGTATGATGAGAATTGTAGTTTCTGAACTACTGAAGGGCCATAGTTTGGAGACCCTTGGTCTAGAGCCCAAAAGTAGGTCCTTTATTTTTCAATATTTCATGATTATTTGCTTCCAACCATACTAGATTATTATGATGGCCCATGTTTCGGAGTTGAGTGATTCTGGGACTTGGAGGGAGTTTTGCAAGTTTTGATGTTCCTTTATCTCCTACGGCTTTCATTGTAGGGATAGTTTACTGAGATTCTGGGCTCAGAAGGGAACAGAAGAGCCCAGGAACCCATGGCGGGAGGGCTGGGTTGCTTAAGTGGTCCTTTCACGTACTGTAAAGATGATCACTTTTATTCAACAGCTGATCACCAGCTAAAAAAAGATACAAAGCTGCAGCTTCATGAGGAACTATATTAAAGCAGTTGTATACCCTCAGAAATTATTATTTTTTTTTTTAAAAAAAAAACCTTGTAAGGCAAAGGCATAATAAGTAGACTTGTGCACAACGGAAAATTTTGTTTAGTTTCGGTTCGTTGTCATTCATAAAATACATAATTGTGTTATATTCGTTATGTTACGATAATACGTTTTCAGATAATTCGTTATTTCTGTATTCGCTATACTGAAATTCGATATTTATGTATATATATTCGTGATAATGATTTGTAGTTTGGAAAGTCGTTTGTTTATTGAATCTTTTAACACACACAATGACAATATCTCTTCTACTCTGCCCAAATACAATACAACACCCTTCTCACTCAGATCTCAGGAATGCACTTTGCCAGTAATCCATCCTCCAGCACAAAATGAATCAGCTGATTGGACTATAAGATTTACTTTGAGTTGATCTTTTGTTTCATTAGATCTAACAAATTATCGAATCGTGTCGAATTAATTTGCTATATCCGCTATAATTTCATTCATATTAGTTGAAATTCGTTTTTTTTTTTTATTCGGATACATCAAGATGCAAAATTCGGCTGAATTTCAATTTGCTATGAAACAAATTGCACAAGCCTAATAATGAGCTAGTATGCACCACATACTAGCTCGTTATGAAATACTTACCTTAGAACGAGGTCCCCCATATCGCAGGCTGGTCCACGCCGAGGGAGCGGACGTTTTGCCCTCGGCGTGTCTTCCGAGTTCGCGGGCCGGCCACTCACATCGGTGCATACTAGCTCATTATGCCTTTGCTTTACAGGGTTTTTTTTTTTTCATGCGCACGGGAGTCTTCTTCCCGGCAAGGTCCAGCATGCGGTTGCATGCAAAGTGAATGTCTCCTAAACTGTACAGGTTTAGGAGATATTCATTATAAATACAGGTAAGCCTTATTATAGGCTTAACTGTAGGTAAAAATAAAAAAAAAAGTGGGTATACAACCACTTTAATTTCTTCACAACAGAGATAAGTGTACTAAACTATTTTCAATGTATATTGCTCACTTAAAGGGGATTGCTTTTTATCAGCAAAACTTGAAAACTTGGAGTTTTTCTGGTCTTCAGGGAAGATGTACCCCTAAAAAATACAGTTTTAATGCATCTTTCATTGGCCTTTTTGAAAGTGGCCCTTGCTTGGATATCTTTTATGACAGTGGGAACGGCTTCAATATGGTGGGTCACCTTCCTCTGTAGTTTGAGCACACAGTGTGACCAAGTAATTTACAGTATGTGTGGTAAAGCTGACTCCTCTGTACCCCCAGCCCCCATCTCACTATGCCATATAAACTTGGCTCATGATCGATGCCGATGAACTTTTCGCTCTAGTCACCTTCTGCAGAGCCTTGCCATATTCCATTGTTTGGTCCCACGTGGGAAAACAAAACATGATTTTTCTGCCCTTTACTTTCTGTACTCAGCTAGTTTTTTCGTACTTGGAAGCGATGTAGTGAATTTATTACAGCAGCCTGAAAGAAGTTTTAAACTTTTGTCTCCTGTCCTACTCGCTGAACTGAACACAGTCCAGAGTAAATCAACGTAATGGCTCGTTGGCTTACATTGTTACAGGAAGGTTTTATATTCTATATTGTCAGTATATTTACAAGAGTTACATTAAAGTGGATGTATATCAAAGAAGTGATAGTTACAGTTAATGTCTTCAGTCAAGCCAAGGATGGCAGGTTGCATTGCAATGACATAATTTCATTGAAGAAGGAAAAGCTTTGTCAGGCCATAGACCCGCCAGTGTGCTGGAACTGCAGAAAGAAGCTGATCCGCGGCTTTGAGTGTATAACCGGCATTGGTCCAAACTTCATTATTACCATGTTAGCCCTTGTACACACGGTCGGACATTCCAATGGCAAATGTCCGATCGGACCGTGTTGTCGGATAATCCGACCGTGTGTGGGCTCCATCGGACTGTTTCTATCGGAATATTCGACTGACAAAGTTTTAGAGCTGGGCTATAAAACTTTCCAACAACCTGATCCGATCGGACTTTGTCCGATTGTGTGTAGAGAATTCCGATCGGACAAAGTGCCACGCATGCTCAGATCAAATTCTTAGACCAAAGCTATTGGCTACTAGCCTGAACGTAGTCTCGTCGTAACAAAATTACGCCATCACGTTCTGAACGATCGGATTTTCCGACAACTTTGTCCGACCATGTGTATGCAACACCAGTTTCGGACAAAATCCGTCGGACAAAATCTGACGGATTTTGTTGTCGGAATGTCCGACCGTGTGTACCAGGGCTAAGAGAAGAACTGCGGGTACCTAGGAATGGAAGTCTGTCTTAGGTCTCACACCAGACACATACCTCTAAACTGATACAGTAGTGCTGGTCAGGGCCGGGACAATGGGTGGGCAGGAGCAGCGGCTGTCCTGGGCACTGTGGTATCTTGAGGTGGGGGGTGTCACAGGGCTATTGGGAGGGATTTGTGCTGAAAGGGGGAATTTGGGGGAGCGGCAGGTGGTAAGTATTTTTCTAGGAGGGGAAACTTGGGGGGGGGGGGGGTGCTAAGAGTGGTGATTTAGAGGGATTTGTGTTGGCGGGGGGGGGGGGGTGGGTTTCAGAAGCTTTGTGCTAGGTGTAGGAATTTGGGGGGAACTTTGTGCTGGGAGGGATAATTTGAAGTGGCGGGGAGAAAATGTGCACTATAGAGGGGACTTTTTTGTAGTAGAGGACTTGTACTAGGAGGGATTAATTTTTGGGGAGGGCATTTGAGCTGAGGAGGATAGGGGGGGATATTTGAGCTGGGAAGGTGGATTTAAGCGGGGGGGGTGGATTTATACAGGGAGGAGGAGAGATTTATGCTGAGGGGGGATTATCATACCTTCCAACATTTTGAGATGGGAATGAGGGACACCTACTAGCAAACATATGTAGGCATAGGACATGCCCTGCTGCTGTGCCCCTTAAAGGGGACATAACCAAAAAAAAGGTTAACAAAACCCACAAGTGCTTTTTTTTTTTTTTTACCACTAATATTCTTTTATATTGGCTTTCAAAATTTACAAATGCAGCAATTTAGAATTTGGACAAAAAGTTTAGCACTTGGAAACACTTTTTGAAAGATAAAAAGTGCATTTTATATACAACTATATACATCAGACCAAAATGAGGGACAAATGAGGAGGAATGAGGGACAGAGGGACATTGCTCCAAATCAGGGACAGTCCCTCGAAATCAGGGACAGTTTGGCGTTATGGATTAGTGCTCAGTGGTTTTGTGGGTTTGCCATGATCACCCAGGGCTCTAGATGACCTTGTTCTGGCACTGGCTCTGGTTTGCAGAGGCATAATTGCAAACTCAGCACAGGTTAGTGAAAGTACTGTATGTACAGTAAAGTACTAATCTGTTTCCACAAGACAACAGTGTGACCCTGGTCTTTAATGTATTTGCCAAGATAACCTTAGGGTCATATTAAACCCAAAAGCAAACATTTATTATACTGCAATTCATATGAAATCAGGGAGTAGGTACATGCTACAAGGTAGTTTCTGACATATGTGGTGGGTGTGGAAGAAGTGAAGCAATTGTGAAACGCGTTGATCAGACACCATTGATGGACAGTTACATATATTAAGAATTGCTGTGTAAAACTGTTTTTATATCTTTGATGGCTATGTTTTATAAAAATTGGCATGGATTTTGTACTTTTATTTATATATTAACCACTTCAACTCCAGAAGGTTTACCCCCCCTATGACCAGGCTATTTTTTGCAATATGGCACTGTTAACTGATAATTGCGTGGTTGTGCAATGTTGTACCCAAATAAAATGTTTTTTACCCCCCGACAAATCAAGCTTTCTTTTGGTGGTATTTGATAACCTCTGCGTTTTTTTTTTTTTTTTGCATTATAAAAGATATCTAATAAAAAAAAATTTAAAGAATCTAATTTCTTCACCCAAATTAGGGCAATATGTGTTCTGCTACATATTTTTGGTAAAAAATCCCAGTAAGCTTATATTGATTGGTTTGTGCAAATGATATAGTGTCTACTAACTATGGGATATATATTTATGGAATTATTAAAAATTTTGCTTGCTAGTAATGGTGGCGATCAGCGACTTATAGCGGGACTGCAATATTGTGGTGGACAAATCTGACACTAACTGACACTTTGACACTGGGTTACAAACAAGATGGGGTCTGTAGGTTTGTTCTTAAGTTGAATTTGTTTGTAAGTCTGAACAGGTATTTGATTTTTTTAGTGTAAGAAGTCCTCCAGCCAAAATAAATACATTTTTAAGTATAGGGAAGGGTTAACACCCCTGTAACTTTTGTTTTGCTGTCTGTGCCCCTGTTCAGAACATTTCACCTTTCATTCTATCCCTGTGACAATTGAATTTTGAAAATTTAAGATTGTTGTGGAAACAAGCCTAGGTGATAAAGATTCAATGGAGACACCTTTTTCCCATGATAAATCTTACAGGAATGAATTTCTCTTCCTAAGGGTAGTTTTTATCTTGCTTCCTGTTCTATCCCTCTGTTGATAAGTACGATTCGTATGCAAGTTGGATATTTGTAAACCTGGGGACTGTCTTTGCATTGATCAGTGCTAAAAGTATGCACTGTCACTGTACTAATGGCGCTAGCTGGGAAGGGGTTTACATCAGAGGCGATCAAAGGGTTATCTGTGTGTCTAGCTGGTGTGTGTATGGGAGGTGCTTTTCCTAGGGGAAGACATGGATCATTGTCCCTGCTTTGCAGGTACACAGGATCGTGCTTTTCCTGACAGAATGGCAATTTGCCATGTTTACATAGTCAGACTGCTGTTCTGCCTCTCTAACAAAAGATCAGCGGGTGCTGGCAGGCATCGAGTCCACAGGACCTGCTTATTGGCTCCCACTGCATAATTACAGCAGGTACTAGCCGCCGGCGGTGCCCATTCGCGCCATGCTACCTGGAAATGCGGGATCACGTGTATATACCCTGTTTCCCCCAAAATAAGACCTAGCGTGATTGTCGGTGATGGCTGCAATATAAGCCCTACCCCTCAAACGAGCCCTATCCTGTTTCCCCGAAAATAAGCCCTACCCTGATTATAAGACCTACAAGGACTTTAACTAGGGCTTATTTGGGGGGTAGGACTTATATTGCAGCCATCACCGACAATCACGCTAGGTCTTATACAGGGTATATATGTGATCTGGCACACAGCGGCCGCCCTGTAGAAGTAAACCTGCTATAGGGCGGTCATGAAGTAGTTAAAGTTGTGATGTTTTTGTCTACTCTGTATGGCACACTTAAATCCCATTTTTTTTTTCCCCTACCCTCCTTTGGGGGGAAGGGTTTACAAAACGTATTTAATATATTGCAATTTACCAGTTCTGAGATGTGATGGCTGTACTAGTTTTCATTTTTAGGCTTGCTTTCTTTTTATTTTCACCTGATGATCCATCTAGTAAGCATGTTGTTTTACAACAGAACAAGCAGTCATGCACATGTAGTCGTTATAGAGATGAGACAAACCATTTACCACTAAGGTGGTTACACTGATCTACTTTTATTAATTCATTTTGTAAAGCCTTTATCCTAAAGGAAAAAAAAATAACTTTAATGCTGCATACATACGATCGGAATTCCTTTTGAAAAAGCTCTGATGGTTCTCCCGTCGGAATTCCGCTCAAACTGTCTTGCCTACACATGGTCACACCAAATTCCAACCGCCAAGAACGCGGTGACGTACAATACGTATGACGGGACTAGAAAAAGGAAGTTCAATACCTAGTAGCCAATTGCTTCCATCTTGTAGTTGAATCCGAGCATGCGTGAGTGGCAAGAAGAAAGACATTGTTGAAAGAAAGCCATAAGAAGTCCTGTTTGCAGTTTGGGAGAAGCCATGTGGGGGACACAGCAAACACGTGGAAGAAGGTGCTCTGGTCAGATGAGACCAAAATGTAACTTTTTGGCGTAAAAGTAAAATTAACACTGCACATCACCCTGAACACACCATCCCCACCGTGAAACATGGTGGTGGCAGCATCATGTTGTGGGGATGCTTTTCTTCAGCAGGGACAGAGAAGCTGGTCAGAGTTGATGGGAAGATGGATGGAGCCAAATACAGAGCAATCTTAGAAGAAAACCTCTTATGCCACGTACACACGATTTTGGTCGGAAAAAGCTCTGATGGTTTTCCTGATGGAATTCCAACGGGATTTCGATCAAGCTGTCTTGCATACACACGGTCACACCAAATTCTGACCGCCAAGAACGCGGTGACGTACAACACGTACAACAGGACTAGAAAAAGGAAGTTCAATAGCCAGTAGCCAATAGCTTCCATCTCGTAGTTGAATCTGAGCATGCGTGAGCTTTTGCACGTCAGAATTGCATACACACGATCGGAATTTCTGATAGAAACTTTTTCCGTCTGAAAAATTGAGAATATTTTGTTGGTGGAAATTCAGCCAGCAAAATTATGATGGAGCATACACGCGGCCACATTTTCAGACATCGGTCTTTTGCTGCCCGAAATTCCGACACTCTCCATCCAATCTGACAGAGCTTGACATATTTTGCAAAGAAGAATGGGCAACAATGTCACTCTCTAGATGTGCAAAGCTGGTAGAGACATCCCCTAAAAAAACAAAAAAAACACATTTATTTGTAAAAAAAAAATTGAAAACCATTTATCATTTTTCTATCACCACACAATTATGTGCCACTTTTGTGTTGGTCTCACATAAAATCCCAATAAAATACATTTACCTTTTTGGATGTAACGTGACAAAATGTGGAAAATCTCAAGGGGTATGAATACCTATTGAAGGCACTGTGTGTGTGTGTGTGTGTGTGTATATGTGTGTGTGTGTGTGTGTGTGTGTGTATGTGTGTGTGTGTGTATATATATATATATATATATATATATATATATATATATATATATATATATATATATATATATATATATATATATATATTGTGGCAGCAGGCAGGTAAAATCACCTGGTTGTATCCAGGATGGAAAATGTGTATGCCCTAGATTCAGGCTTTATGCGGACTTGTACAATTAGAAGGGAGTACTGGGAGTCCTATAGGGGAAGAGTTAATGAGCCCAGCTGAAGTAAGTGGGCTCATTAAGACCTCTACAAAAAACCCCAGCATGCTTAGGGAGAGTCTCCATCCTGGAACCAGTTTTGTGTTTGTATAGACTGGGGAGTGTGACACCTGTTCTGTGTGGTGAGTTAACGCCTGTGTGGCAAACCTCTACAACAGAGACAGGGACTGGTGCAGCACAAGGCTGCACTCAGTTGTTAGACAGGGAATCTATGTGTGTAATTAGAGGTCAAGCTGACCAGGATTTATTTTCATGTTTTTCTTTTGTTTGGCTGTTATATTTTTCACTGCATGTAGCATGAATAAACCGCACCTTTTTGTTTTTTTTCACCTACAACGCTGTCTGCTGTGCCTGATTCTGTGTTGTGAAGCCATCCAGGGGGTCACACACACCCGCTGCCGAGTTAACCCCTCACAGTTGGTGGAGAAGTCGGGCAGTTTTTTTTTTAAGGCCAGCATGGAGGAGATACTGAGACAGCTGGCTCTAGCAAATGCAAATCAGCAGCAAACTAATGCGGGTTTACAAAAGAGCCTTGCAGCTCAACAACAGAGCCTTGCAGCCCAGAAGCAGGCAAATTCAAATCAGCAGCAGACAAATGCAACTTTGCAGCAGAGTCTGGAAGCTCAGCAGAAAGCTCACCTGCAGAGTCTGGAAGCTCAGCAACAAGCCCAGCAGCAATCTGAAGCCTGCTTCATAGACCTGTTGCAGATGCAAGAGCAGAGTTTTCAACAGCAAATAGAGACATTAATACAGCAACGTCCGCAGACCAATGAGGCAAGTGGTTACACTAATACCGCATCCTTTGGTGTGAGCCGTTTACTGAAAAAAATGACTGGAGAGGATGATCCGGAGGTGTTTTTGACCACATTTGAAAGGACTGCTGAAAGGGAAAAGTGGCCTAAGGAGCAGTGGGCTGGACTGGTGGCCCCTCTGTTAACTGGGGAATCGCAGAAAGCTTATTATGACCGAGAGCCTGACCAAGCAAAAGACTATGTGGTGCTAAAAACAGAAATATTGGCACGGCTGGTTGTCACCCTGGCCGTCCGGGCTCAGCGTGTGCATAATTGGACTTTTCAGGTTGGAAAACCCCCCAGGTCTCAAATGTATGATCTCATTCACCTGAGCAGGAAGTGGCTGCAGCCAGAGACTTTGACCGCACCAAACATTGTGGAACGTGTGGTTATGGATCGTTTCCTGAAAGCTCTTCCTACTGCCATCCAAAAATGGGTAAGCCATGGAGACCCAGAAAATGCAGATAAACTTGTGGATCTGGCTGAGAGGTACTTGGCTACAGAGAACCTGACCACCTCTTCCAGGGACTCACGGACTTTCCACCCTAAGACCAGATCATCCCCAGTGGCGGCTAAGATGACTCCAAGGGGTGAGGGTGGAGAGAGTGAGAGGGTGGGAGTTCTACCTAAGGGCTGGCGGGAGCAGCCCGGGAAGCCCAGGCTGCAAGAGACAGCGAAAAAGATTATTTGCTACCGCTGCCGGCAAGAGGGACATATTGCAGCCAATTGCCCCGTTGTGGATGAGCCTATGCAATGTGACTTTATAAGGGAGAGACGTCAGTCGCTGTTTGCGACAGTTGCATGCACTGCCATTCGGGGACCTGAGAAACATTTATGTAAAATGTGTATTAATGGTAGAAATGTTGATGTGTTGCTGGATTCAGGTAGCCTGGTAACCTTGATAAAAGCTGAATTAGTTACTACAGAGGTCTCTGGGAAGAACAAGGTGGCTGTTATTTGTGTGCATGGGGACACCCGAGAGTATCCTGTAACTTCAGTGTTTTTTGAGACCCCCAAAGGTAACCTCTCTCATCAGGTGGGGTTAGTGTCTCACTTACCACATGATGCTATTGTGGGAAGGGATTTTCCAAAGTTCTGGGAACTCTGGGATTGTCCTGAGCCCCCCACTGGTGCCCCTATAGACCAGGAAGATGACCAGAATTCCTCTGGGAGTGGTGAGGACTCTCCTAAATTTCCCTTGTCGGTACTGGCGGGGGAAACTCGAGAAACTGGTGAGGAGCCAACCTCTTCAGAGGAAAACATGCCGTCGGTGGAGTTTTCGGATCTTGAGGTTCACAGGGAAAATTTTGCCACAGAACAGTTAAAAGACCCCACCCTAATAAAGGCACAGGAAAATGTGGTGAAAATAGATGGCGAGTTAGTGAACCCAGATAAGACTTGCACTTACAGCAGGCCCCTTTCCATAGTGAAGTATGGGTATCGAGTGGCTCAAAGGGCAGAAGAAACCATTGAGCAACTTGTGGTGCCCAAACCTTACAGGAAGTTGGTGTTAGAATTGGCCCATGGGCACATTCTGGGAGGTCATCTGGGGACCGAGAAAATCAGACAGAGGGTATTGCAGAGATTCTATTGGCCTGGGGTCATGAAGGAAACAGAAAATTATTGTTCCTCCTGCCCTGTGTGTCAGAAGTCGGCACCTATGCCACATTTCCGTAACCCGCTGGTACCTCTTCCTATCATTGAGGTCCTCTTTGAGAGGATCGCAATGGATTTGGTAGGTCCGATAATGAAGTCCGCTAGGGGGCATCAGTACATTTTGGTTATATTGGACTATGCCACCCGTTATCCGGAAGCAATTCCTCTTCGAAATACCTCGGCCAAAACCATAGCCAAAGAGCTATCTCTTGTTTTTAGCCGCGTGGGTATTTGTAAGGAACTGCTTACGGACCAAGGTACACCCTTTATGTCCCGGGTTATGAAAGAACTATGCAAGTTGTTCAAAGTGACACAATTGTGTACATCTGTGTATCGCCCCCAAACAGATGGGTTGGTTGAAAGATTCCTCAAAACCCTAAAACAAATGTTAAAGAAGGTGGTGGATAGAGATGGAAAGAATTGGGACTGTCTAATACACTATCTGATGTTTGCCATTAGAGAGGTACCCCAATCCTCTACGGGTTTCTCACCCTTCGAGTTGCTCTATGGGAGACACCCAAGAGGGCTGCTGGATATCGCCAAGGAAACTTGGGAAAATGAGAGTTCTCCTCACAGGAGTGTGATTGAGCATGTCGCCCTGATGCAAGATAGAATTGCACAGGTAATGCCAATCGTAAAGGAACATTTGACCCAAGCGCAGTTAGCACAGCAGAGAGTGTACAACCGTGGGGCCAAGACCCGTACTTTTTCCCTGGGGGATAGGGTCTTGGTGCTAGTCCCTACGGTTGAAAGCAAATGTCTGGCCAAATGGCAAGGTCCATGCGAAGTAATGGAAAAAATTAGTGAGGTGAACTACAGGGTTAGACAGCCAGGAAGGCGAAAGCCAGAACAGATCTATCATGTCAATCTGCTGAAAGCCTGGAGGGATAGGGAATCCCTAGTCGCAGAGACTTTGTCACAAGCCCAGTCTGATTGCTTAGTCCCTGAGGTTGGAATAGCAGTCACCTTATCGAAACCCCAACAACAGGAGGTTAAAGAGTTTGTACTTCGTAATAAAGAGATTTTCTCTGAGCTGCCGGGACAAACATCTGGCGTAGAGCATGACATTATCACCCCGCCAGGAGAAAGGGTAAAACTAAAACCTTATAGAATACCAGAGGCCCGACGGGAGGCAATACGTGGGGAGGTTCAAAGGATGCTGGAATTGGGTGTGATAGAGGAGTCCCAGAGTGACTGGTCCAGTCCTATTGTACTAGTGCCCAAACCTGATGGGAGCTGGCGGTTTTGTAACGATTTTCGACAATTGAATAAAGTTACAAAATTTGACACCTACCCCATGCCGCGTATAGATGAGTTGATTGCCCTGCTGGGAACAGCCCAATATATGACAACTCTTGATCTCACCAAAGGGTATTGGCAAATTCCCCTGGCCGAGTCGGCCAAGGAGAAAACTGCGTTTGTAACCCCAGATGGGGCATTCCAATATAAGAGAATGCCGTTTGGGTTACAGAATGCATCGGCAACATTCCAGCGGAAAATGGATAAGATTCTGAGCCCCCATCAGAAATATGCTGCAGCTTACCTGGATGATGTGATTATCCATAGCACAGACTGGGTCTCACATTTGCCAAAAGTACAAGCAATCCTAGACTCTATCCGGGAAGCTGGGTTTACGGCCAATCCAAAGAAGTGTACCATTGGACAGGAGGAGGCCAAATATCTTGGGTACACTATTGGGAGGGGGGTGATAAAACCCCAAGTCAATAAAGTCGAGGCCATACAGAGTTGGCCACGTCCCAACAGCAAGAAACGGGTACGAGCCTTTCTGGGAATCGCTTGCTATTATCGACGATTCATTCCCCATTTTGCTTCTCAGGCTGTGCCCCTCACCAACCTGACAAAAGGGAAAGAGTCTGTCATGGTTAAATGGTCCCCAGAGGCTGAAGAAGCATTTCAGTCCTTAAAAACAGCCTTATGTAGCCAGCCAGTGTTGTACTCACCAGACTTCTCTAAGGACTTCGTTGTACAAACTGATGCATCAGACGTTGGGTTAGGAGCAGTGTTATCCCAGGTCTGGAACGGGGAAGAGCACCCAGTCATTTACCTCAGCAGGAAGTTGAAGACCCATGAGATAAATTACGCCACGATTGAGAAGGAATGTTTAGCAGTGAAGTGGGCTCTAGATTCCCTTCGGTACTATCTGCTAGGTAGGCATTTTGACCTGGTGACTGATCACGCTCCTTTAAAGTGGATGGCTCAAAACAAGGAGACCAATAGAAGGGTAAATAGGTGGTTCCTGGCCCTACAGGAATTTAACTTTACAGTTAAGCATCGCCCTGGTGTTAAAATGGGGAATGTGGATGCTTTGTCTCGGATACATGCGTGTCTGACTGCTTGTGTTACAAACCCAAGGTTGAAACAAGAGGGGGGGGGGGGGGTGTATGTGGCAGCAGGCAGGTAAAATCACCTGGTTGTATCCAGGATGGAAAATATGTATGCCCTAGATTCAGACTTTATGCGGACTTGTACAATTAGAAGGGAGTACTGGGAGTCCTATAGGGGAAGAGTTAATGAGCCCAGCTGAAGTAAGTGGGCTCATTAAGACCTCTACAAAAAACCCCAGCATGCTTAGGGAGAGTCTCCATCCTGGAACCAGTTTTGTGTTTGTATAGACTGGGGAGTGTGACACCTGTTCTGTGTGGTGAGTTAACGCCTGTGTGGCAAACCTCTACAACAGAGACAGAGACAGAGACAGAGACAGGGACTGGTGCAGCACAAGGCTGCACTCAGTTGTTAGACAGGGAATCTATGTGTGTAATTAGAGGTCAAGCTGACCAGGATTTATTTTCATGTTTTTCTTTTGTTTGGCTGTTATTTTTCACTGTATGTAGCATGAATAAACCGCACCCTTTGTTTTTTTTCACCTACAACGCTGTCTGCTGTGCCTGATTCTGTGTTGTGAACATATCCAGGGGGTCACACACACCCGCTGCCGAGTTAACCCCTCACTATATATATATATATATATATATATATATATATACAGTGGTGTGAAAAAGTGTTTGCCCCCTTCCTCATTTCCTGTTCCTTTGCATGTTTGTCACACTTAAGTGTTTCGGAACATCAAACCAATTTAAACAATAGTCAAGGACAACACAAGTAAACACAAAATGCAATTTGTAAATGAAGGTGTTTATTATTAAAGGTGAAAAAAAATCCAAACCATCATGGCCCTGTGTGAAAAAGTGATTGCCCCCTAAACCTAATAACTGGTTGGGCCACCCTTAGCAGCAACAACTGCAACCAAGCGTTTGCAATAACGTGCAATGAGGCTTTTACATCGTCCTGGAGGAATTTTGGCCCACTCATCTTTGCAGAATTGTCCTAATTCAGTTACATTAGAGGGTTTTCGAGCATGAACGGCCTTTTTAAGGTCATACCACAACATCTCAATAGGATTCAGGTCAGGACTTTGGCTAGGCCACTCCAAAGTCTTCATTTTGTTTTTCTTCACCCATTCGGTGGTGGACTTGCTGGTGTGTTTAGGATCATTGTCCTGCTGCAGAACCCAAGTTCGTTTCAGCTTGAGTACACGAACAGATGGTCGGACATTCTCCTTCAGGATCTCTTGGTAGACAGCAGAATTCATAGTTCCTTTTATCACGGCAAGTCTTCCAGGTCCTGAAGCAGCAAAACAGCCCCAGACCATCACACTACCACCACCATATTTTACTGTTGGTATAATGTTCTTTTTATGAAATGCAGTGTTCCTTCTACGCCAGATATACTTGGACACACACCTTCCAAAGAGTTCCACTTTTGTCTCATCGGTCCACAGAATGTTGTCCCAAAAGTCTTGGGGATCATCAAGATGTGTTGTGGAGAAATTGAGACGAGCTTTGATGTTCTTTTTGCTCAGCAGTGGTTTTCTCCTTGGAACTCTGCCATGCAGGCCATTTTTGCCCAGTCTTTTTCTGATGGTGGAGGCATGAACGCTGACCTTAACTGAGGCAAGTGAGGCCTGCAGTTCCTTGGACGTTGTTGTGGGGTCTTTTGTGACCTCTTGGATGAGTCGTCGCTGCGCTCTTGGGGTAATTTTGGGCAGCCGGCCACTCCTGGGAAGGTTCACCACTGTTCCATGTCTTCGCCATTTGTGGATAATGGCTCTCACTGTGGTTCGCTGGATTCCCAAAGCTTTGGAAATGGCTTTATAACCCTTTCCAGACTGATAGATCTCAATTACTTTCTTTCTCAATTGTTCCTGAATTTCTTTGGGTCTCGGCATGATGTGTAGCTTTTAAGGATCTTCTGGTGGACTTTACTGTGTCAAGCAGCTCCTATTTAAGTGATGCCTTGATTGTGAACAGGTGTGGCAATAATCAGGCCTGGGTGTGGCTAGAGAAATTGAACTCAGGTGTGGACAACCACAGTTATAGTATGTTTTAACAAGGGGTGCAATCACTTTTTCACACAGGGCCATGATGGTTTAGATTTTTTTTCACCTTTAATAATAAACACCTTCATTTACAAATTGCATTTTGTGT
Source organism: Lithobates pipiens (assembly GCF_037356315.1). Classification (NCBI taxonomy): domain Eukaryota; kingdom Metazoa; phylum Chordata; class Amphibia; order Anura; family Ranidae; genus Lithobates; species Lithobates pipiens. Next base: position 174,562,037 of record NW_027507787.1, on the reverse strand, counting down.
TTACTTGTGTTGTCCTTGACTATTGTTTAAATTGGTTTGATGTTCCGAAACACTTAAGTGTGACAAACATGCAAAGGAACAGGAAATGAGGAAGGGGGCAAACACTTTTTCACACCACTGTATATATATATATATATATATATATATATATATATATATATATATATATATATATATATGTGTGTGTGTGTATGTATATTTTTATATATAAATAAAATGGAACTTATTTTTAATATACTACTAATGGCCGTGATCAGCGACTTATAATGGGACTGCAATAGTGCCACGGGCAATCTTATGCCCTGTACACACGACCGGTTTTCCCATCAGAATAAACTCTGAAGATTTTTCCTGACGGAATTCTGCTGAAACTGTCTTGCATACACACGATCACTCCAGAGTCCGATCGTCAAGAACGGAGTAATGTACAGCACGTATGACAGGACTAGAAAAAGCAAGTTCAAGACCCAGTGCACCAACCTTAGGGGTGCTTCTGCTAATCTGGTGTTAGTAAAAGTTTGGTTAGAGACGATTCGCGCTTTTCAGACTCCTGCTTTTTCAGATCATTTTACTGTTCAGTTTGTGGGTTTTTATCTGCTTTTCAGTGCGTGTGGTCAGTTCGTATCTGTTTTTCAGTGCGCTCTTGTCCGCTCATTGCTGATTTTCAACTCACTCGTCACAGGCCTTGCTGTTCTTCAGTGCGTTTGGTTAAGTTTGTTCTGACCAGCCGGCCGTTTTGAAACCATGGTGCGGGTACATACTCATCGTACAGTTCATTGGGATTTATACTTTGACCCAAGCCCAGTCCATGAACAGGGTGAGGAGGAGTTCATGGACCAAGAATTGGTTACTCCAGCGTGGCCAATGCTCGCACATGCCTCTGCTTCATGAGATCCAGGAGAATAATCCTGATGATTTCAGGAATTATCTCAGGATGACAGACCATGTTTTTCACCATTTGTTGGCTTTGCTCACCCCTTATATCAGCAGGCAGGATACCTGCATGCGGCAAGCCATGACTCCCGAGCACAGGCTAGTTGCCACGTTGCGGTACTTGGCGACTGGGAGAAGCCTGCAGGACCTCAAGTTCTCAACAGGCATCTCCCCCCAGGCTCTGGGGATCATTATTCCAAAGACCTGTTCTGCCATCATCCAGGTCCTGCAGAAGGACTATATTAAGGTAAGTTTTCTCCTTTAACATCACATTATATGTATTTAATGTTTGCTAATGTTTGGAATATGCTGTGAATGTTCCCGTTATCCTCATGCATGCTGGAAGTTTTTAATGCTCCTTTGTTTGGCCTACTTGCATATTTGCCTTCACTAACCTCCCCAGCATGCTATCCTGGGCCCATATACACCTATATCCTGGTCCCTTAACAATGTATATTGTCAGCTCCATTGTACTGCTTTCCCCGAAACACCCTCTAAAATGTGTCCAAATGTTATTTGTGTCCTTAAATTTAGGCACCTGCTGCAGGCTTTTTTTTTGGCTCCCAAAGTCACCTCAACCTTCCCCCCCCCCCCCATACAATTTTAACAGGAGGGTTTTTAACTACCGGCTGGCCAGAGGGAGGAGAGTCGTTGAGAATACCTTTTGGGATAATGGCCAGCCGGTTCCGTCTGTTTCTGACAGCAATCCATATGGCGGACTACAAAATCCACCATATCATCCTATACTGCTGCATACTGCACAATTATTTAAGAAAATATTCACATAATTATATAGCCTCAGTTGGTCCTGAGGCAAGACTTATTACAGAGAATCCCCTGACGGGCCTGGATACTGGCCGTCCCGGCTTGGCCCCCCAAAGCGCTGTGAAGTTCGGGAGAAATATGTAAATTTTTTTATGGGTAGGGGGCCCATTGCTATGTCAGACAAGGTTTAAAAAAATTGTAATAAAAAAAATGATCTGATAAAATCTTGAAATTTCTTTATTGCTTGTGTTTTTTTTTTGGTTCCTAGGTTCTCCTAGTGCACTTGTAGTGTCAAGTGGATTTTCCTTTAGTAAAACAAAACTGGTATTGACCATTGAAAGAAGAAGCCACACATTGTTGATTTTCAAAAATGTTACATTTCCACATTCACATGTGTGTTAGAATTTTTTTTTAGAAAAGTATATATATTTTTTCCTCAATTTTTTTTTTTTTTTTTTTATACAAACAGGCATGTTTTAAAACATAACATACACAACTCTGGAACTTACAAAGTTCAACGTATAAAAAAAAATTAAGGCACTATCAGACATGATGGTGTCAAAAATGTCTTGATATTGCCTTCATCAGATGGGGGTGATGTCATCCCATTAAAAGCCAAATTTACAAGATGCACACAAATTGGGAGTCCAAATGGGTATTTCCCTTCTGATCCCATGCCTTATGTCAACATGTGCCATCTCCCATCATGGGGGATCAATGGACGTGTTTTGGGGGTGCAACCCCTTCCTCTCACCTACTAGCGTTACGAGGAAGGGGTTGCACCCACAACGCGTACATTGAGATCCCCTGATGGCAGATAGCACATGTTGACACACTGTGTGCATCTACAAAACATCTAGACAAAAATGTCCTAAACTTCTTTTAATACAAATTAGCATGACCGAATGTAGTTAACCCTGTATCAACTAAAAACATTGTATTTAGTTGGCAAACAAACAATGTTTCCTACAAACGATTACTGTGCCCACGAACATGAAAGTAGCCATTTAAAACTGTACAACAGTAAAGAAAAGCACATGGAGCAGCATGCAAGTTAATAATCATAATATGAACACACGACGAGTGTTTAATTTTTTGAAGCACATTCTTTATCCTTCTGTACTGATCCCGCTCCCTTAATTTTAGGTCTGGCCAGCGTTTTCTTAATTGCTCCTTTGATCGTCGTATCCCAAATTTCTGCCGCAGAATCTTCACCCCTTTCATCATAATTTTGGCCTTTCGCAGATTGGGGTTTGGGTACAGTCCATTCTTTTCATCATAGTCAGCCCTCTTCAATACGTGGACCATCTCCACCATCTCCTCAAAGGACATATTGGAGGCCTTTAAACTTCTCCTGGATCGGGACGTTTCGGCCTCCGGGCTTTCCTCCTCGTTACTACTAGTAGTAATTACCTGCTGTGTCTCTGCCATGTTCCTCTCCCACTGCGATGAAAGAGACGGGGCGGGGAATCTTCAAGAAAAAATGTCAGGGGCAGGAGACACGGGCGGAGTTTCACACATGTGCAATCTATATCAAGCTAACACGCATGTGTCGTACGTACGATCTGTGTGTGGAGGAAGGTCGAACGGAAGTGGCGAGCGTCCTAAACAAAGGTAAAATTTGAACTTGGCCCATCACCATGGCCTACACTGCTTCAAGATTGAGGCCTATATTGGGATATAATAATGAGAATTTAGGCTGACATTAGTGTTTTTGTCTTGTGTATTGTCTTACAGCAAAGATTAATCATTTTAAGGACCCAGAATTCATGGCCAGTTTCATAGACAGATACAGGGAGATGAGGAATTTGTGGGAGGTGAAACACAGCTTATATTATAATAAACAAGCTAGGAGGTCATTGCTGGAGAAACTTCTGGAATTTGTGAAGACTCGGGTCCCTGATGCAAACATGACGTTTTTGGAAAATAAAATTGAGGAACATGTATAAGAAGGAGCATAATAAGATCCAGAAATCACTCCGATCAGGAACATCAGCAGCGCAAGTGTATGTCATCCGGCTGTGGTACTTCAACAAACTGCGGGTTTCTGGATGACCAGACTGAAGCCAGGGAATCACTTTCTACCCTTCCCTGCAGTCGTCCCTCCACCCTTCCCTCAACCCCAGCAGAGGCTGACGAGGAACAACCTGGACCTTCCATCAGTGGCGGCCCGCCCATAGGGGGCGCCTGGGCGCCGCCCCCTATCCCCCTAGGTGTAAAAAAAAAAATAGTAAAAAAAAATAAAAAAAGTTAAAAAAAATAAATAAAAAAACGGGCCCTTTAAGACATTTAAAAAAAATAAAATAAAATGTCATTTAACAATTTAACCTAGTGTACTGTGGCGCCGGTCACAGTGCACTATGAGAAGCGCCACGTCGATGCAATCACAAGATTGCATCCATGGCGCTTCATTTGCGGGTTAAAAACCCGCCTTGCGGCGCACTGCAGAACACCGACTAGCTTCCGCCCGTAAAATCACTGTGATTCTACGGGCGGGAGCATTGTCAATCTTAGACAGGCAGGTCACTTCCGGGTTTCGTGAAGCAGCCGAAAGCCGGAAGTGACGTCGGCAGCTCCGTTCCTCAGCCCGAGCGGAGCTGCAAGACAGTGAGGCAGGAGGTGAGTCACCGCATAAAGGCTTTCTAGTTTCTACTTTGTTGAGAATGTTCATGCATTTAGCTGAATGAATGGAAAAAAAGCTTTCACAGCCAGAAAGGTTTCCCCAGGCCAGGCGACTTTTGCCGTGGCCAATCAGAGAATGAGCTCTGAAGGGGGAACTCCACGCCAAATTTCTGAAAAAAAATTTGACGTGGGTTCCCCCTCCGAGAGCATACCAGGCCCTTAGGTCTGGTATGGATTCCAAGGGGAACCCCCTACGCCAAAAAAACGGCGTGGGGGTCCCCCTCAGATCCACACCAGACCCTTATCCGAGCACGCTACCCGGCCGGCCAGGAAAGGGGGTGGGGACGAGCGGGCGGCATTGTACCCCATACTCATTCACATAGGGTGGGGGGCCGGTATCCGGAGCCCCCTTAATAAAGGGGGCTCCCGGATTCCGATAAGCCCCCCGCCCGCAGACCCCGACAACCAACGGCCAGGGTTGTCGGGAAGAGGCCCTTGTCCTCATCAACATGGGGACAAGGTGCTTTGGGGTGGGGGGGCGCCCGCCCCCCCTCCCTCAAGGCACCCCCCCATGTTGAGGGCACGTGGCATGGTACGGCTCAGGAGGGGGGGGGCCGCCCGCTCGTCCCCACCCCCTTTCCTGGCCGGCCGGGTAGCGTGCTCGGATAAGGGTCTGGTGTGGATCTGGGGGGGACCCCCATGCCATTTTTTTCGGCGTAGGGGGTTCCCCTTGGAATCCATACCAGACCTAAGGGCCTGGTATGCTCTCAGAGGGGGAACCCACGCCAATTTTTTTTTCAGATTACATAAGGGCGTGGTTTATGAGAAGTGGGAGGGGCCAAAATGATGGGCGGAGTCATGATGGGCGGGGTCTGGCGCCCCCCCCATCCAAAAACTTCACCAGCCGCCACTGCCTTCCATCCTGGAAGATGTGGATGCGTCCAGCTGGAGCCAGGTATATTATTTGGAGACATATTTATTGTTCTAATATTAATGATGTTAACTAGATGTTATAATAACAAATTAATGATTTTAAACAAAGTGATTTACATATGAATAGACAGTAGTGGCCAAAATGTTTGGGACCAGAAAGAAAAACGCTGGGGTCAGAATGATAGTCTTTTTTTATTTTTTAACATTCAATTTGCAAGTCAAGAGCTAAAAATTGTGATTGATGAAGCAAAAGCTAAAACTATGTCCCTTTTTTATAAACGGGATGAGCTCAGCCAGGAGGAGGCCATGCCCAGTAGGAGCCTCGCCCAATCCCAGTTGTCTCCCCTCTGCCTTACAAGCAAAAGGCCCAGGAAGGGGACGAGGAGGCAGCGTTAAACCACATTAGGGAAACCAGCGATTTCCTTAGGAGCCCCCCCAACGCTGAAGAGGTCTATGGCTGCTATCTAGCCACCAGGTTTCTAGAACTGGAGAAGGGCTCCTCTGTGAGGAAATTTATTTTGATGCCCTTCAGAAGGGGATGAGGGGCCAGCTGACTGAGAACAGCCACATATATGAGCAAGCCCATCCTCCTCCTCCTCCTGCCACAAGTCCACCACCAGAGCCACAGCCTTCAAGGTAGGCTGCAGGGAATTGTGAAAGTGTTGGCCTGGGTTCAGTCTGGTCTGACAGAAGACGCAGGCTCGTGTAGTACCACAGCCTGGGGTCAGATATGTCATCTGCTCTGGGATTACTGGACCAGATTGTGCTCCTTATTATATGGACTCCTCAAGATCCCAATTTTCTTTTCCACAGACTTGTTGATGTGTGCCCTGGGGGCCAAAAAGCTTTGCAAATTCCAAGTTTCTCCAGCGTTGACTTCCTCTTTATTTTGTTACCCAGAATAAATGGATATTTTATTTTCAGAAAATACTTTCCTATGTGTTTTTCTTCAAATAGGACAGTTTGTTTGTGAGTAGGCAGGTCCATTTCAAAAAGACAACTTCATTTTTCTAGCATTATAAAGAAGAAAAGAATGTGCTGCATTAAAAGATCTCAGAATTAACAGCGTGAGGAATGTGCTAGCTCCAATACGAACGCTAGTTTTACCGCACCGAGCACTTCCGTCTCGTACTTGCTTCAGAGCATGCGTCGTTTTTGGTCAGTTGGAACAGCATACAGATGAGCGGTTTTCCCGATAGTAATTGGTTCCGTTGGAAATATTTAGAACATGTTCTATTTGTAGGTCCGTCAGAATAAAAAAAAAGTCTGATGAGGCATGCACACAACCGGAATATAAGATGAAAAGCTTCCATCAGACTTTTTCTATCGGACATTCCGATCTTGTGTACGCGGCATTACACTGACACTAATGCCGCATACAAACGATCGGACTATCCGGTGGACTTAGTCCAGTGGACAAACCTCCGAACTTTGAAGCGGAGGTCCGCCAGACTTGAAACGAGTGGACCTGCCCACACACGACTTTTCCAGCGGACAAACCGCCGGACTATGGCAGGACTTTTGAAATGAACGGACTTGCCCTCACACGGAGGAATGTCCGTTCATTTTGAACGCGGCTCCAGGTAGACGGGACTAGCGAAGGAAGTCAATGTCGCCGCCTTCGGGTGTCGGTCACCCTTCAAAAAATGGCGTGGGGGTCCCCCCCCCAAGGTCCATATCATACCCTTATCCGAGCACGCAGCCCGGCCGGTCAGGAAAGGGGGTGGGGACGAGCGAGCGCCCCCCCCTCCTGAGCCGTACCAGGCCGCGTGCCCTCAATATGGGGGGTGCTTTACTAACTAGCGGTGGCCTGGTCTTCTGCTGGTGCTGCCTCTTCTTCTGACTTCGGGGGTCTTGTCCCCCTCTTCGGTTCTTCTTGCCAGGCCTCCGCTTTCTTCTTCCAGCTCTTTTTTACTAGTGGTGGCCCGGTCTTCCCTTCTCTTCTGTTCTTCTCTTCTTCTTCCTTGAGATGTTGACTCGACGCTGTCTCTGGCCGCAATGACAGGGATGCGTTGCGCGGCGACTTATATAGGGACAATGGGCGGGGTCACCACGTGATGTCCCTGCCCCTTATGATGTCACAGCCCCAGCATCCTCTGGGACTGTGACATCATAAGGGGCGGGGACATCACCCAGTCTCCTTGCCCATTGTCCCTATATAAGTCGCCATGCAATGCGCCCCTGTCATTGCGGCCAGAGACAGCATCGAGTCAACATCTCAAGGAAGAAGAAGAGAAGGTGGCGACAGAAGACAGTTCCACCGCTAGTAAAAGAGCTGGAAGAAAAAAGCGGAGGCCCGGCAAGAAGAACCGAAGAGAGGGACAAGACCCCCAAAATCGGAGGAAGAGGCGGCGGCGACCGCTAGTAAGAGCTAGAAGAAGAAAGCGGAGGCCCAGCAAGAAGAACCGAAGAGGGGGACAAGACCCGCGAAGTCAGAAGAAGACCCCCGGGCGGCGGCGACGAAGAAGAAGAAAGCCGGGCTCCTCCGCTAGTAAAAGAGCTAGCAGAAGATAGCGGAGAAGTCTGGCGAGAAGACCCCTCCAAGACGGAAGACCACCGAAGCTGTGCAATAAATTATTCTAAAACCTTGTGTTGTGTTTTATTTACACTTTTTTCACCAGGTGAATGGGTAGGGGTACATTGTACCCCATACTCATTCACATAGGTGGGGGCCGGCATCTGGGGGCCCCCTTATTGAAGGGGGCTCCCAGATTCTGATAAGTCCCCGCCCGCAGACCCCGACAAACAATGGCCAGGGTTGTCGGGAAGAGGCCCTTGTCCTCATCAACATGGGGACAAGGTGCTTTGGCCACGGGGCCCCCCCATACCCCAAAGCACCCCCCATGTTGAGGGCACGCGGCCTGGTACGGCTCAGGATGGGGGGCGCTCGCTCCTCCCCACCCCCTTTCCTGACTGGCCGGGCTGCATGCTCGGATAAGGGTCTGATATGGACCTTGGGGGGGGGGGCCCACGCCGTTTTTTCGGCGTAGAGCTTCCCCTTTAAGTCCAAACCAGGTGACGGGGCCGGCAAGGTGTCAATCTCACCGCGAAGGCGGCGTCATTGACTTCCTTCGCTAGTCCCATCTACCTGGAGCCGCGTTCAAAATTAACAGACTTTCCTCCGAGTGCGGGAAGTCCATTCATTTCAAAAGTCTGGCGGACTAGCGCACGGAAGGCCGGATTGTCCGCTGACTGCCGACACCGGTGGACAATTTTGAGTCAAAACTTCTTTCTAAGTCCGCCGGACTTTTGGGGAAAAAAAGTCCACCAGATAGTCCGGTCGTATGTACGCTGCATAAGTGGGACCTGACTAACTGCCAGTGAGACCAAGTCCTGGTTCACACCTATGCATATTTAGTGTTTTTTTCACTTTGCAGATTTGCACTAGAGTCCATTTAACATGGTTTCCTAGGGAACATGTTCTGTAGTGCGAATCTGCAAAATGCAAAAAGCACTAAAAATGCATAGGTGTTAATCAGGCCTAAAACAGTGATAATACTATACACAGTCACTGTACTAATGACACTGCCTGGGAAGGGGTTAACATCTTGGGTAATCAAGGAGGTAAATGTGTGTTTAAAAGGTATTAATTTGTGTAATGTGTGGTGCTTTTTACTAAAGATCTATATTTCTTATTCCTGCTTTGCAGGGAGAAGAAACCGAGAGATCATTCCCTCTGTATAGAGCTCTGTGTTGATTGTCAACACAGGGCTCTGGGCTGTGATTGGGTATAGCCGATCAGCAGGTCCTGGCCATGAATCATTGTCCAGGACCTGCCCACAAACTCCCACTGTATACAATCACAGCGGGTGTTGGCGGTGGTGCCTGCCTGTCTGCAATACATTGTGGGTTGGCGGGCGGTCTGGAAGTAGCTAATTGATCTGCTTGTTTCTGTCTGTGTCAGATCTTATTACTGTTTACCTCTAACCTGCAAAGCACTAGACTGAGAGACCCAGGGATTGTGGGATATATAGTTTCATCACAGAAAATATCCCACACTAAAGACAGAGGTCATGCATTAACCTGTGCAGTGCCACGCCGCATGTCTCATGTTTGAACACAAACAGAAACTGCAATATCAATGCACATCTTATGCAAGATAAAAATAGGTGCAGCCCATTGTACTGTAACCTTTTTTTTTTAATTACAGCTTTATCGAAATGTGACATTTTCTACAGTTCTGTTATACAGTTTTATTGGTCACAGCATGGTGTGGTAGGTTGTGTCACGCCATGCCTTGCTAAAAAAAAGTTTTACATACCGTACTGCAGTGTCGCAATACTGCAACACCATAATGTAGACTGCCATGATACAGAACAAAGCTCTTTGGCTTGTCTATGTGTTGGGCAGCCTCAGCTGATATGAATGGACCCTTAATTAGAAATCGAGCCTAGAAGAATGTTTCTTATTAGTAACTACACTCATCGGTCACTTTATTAGGTACACCTTGCTAGTACCATGTTGGACTCCCCTTTGCCTTCAGAACTGCCTTAATTCTTCATGGCATAGAATCAACAAGGTGTTGGAAACATTCCTCGGAGATTTTAGTCCATATTGACATTAAGGCATAATGCATTTTCTGCAGACTTGTCAGCTGCACATCCATGATGCAAATCTCCCATTCCACCACATCCCAAAGGTGCTCTATTGACTTGAGATCTGGTGATTGTGGAGGCCATTGGTGTACAATGAACTCCTTGTCATTTTAAAGAAACCAGTTTGAAATGATTTGCACTTTATAACATTATCCTGCTGGAAGGAGCCATCAGAAGATGGGTACACTGTTGTAATAAAGGGATGGACATGGTCAGCAACGATACTCAGGTAGGCCGTGGTGTTTAAAAAAAAATGCTCGATTGGTACTAACAGGCGCAAAGTGTGCTAAGAAAATATCCCCACACCATTACACCACCAGCCTGAACCGTTGATACAAGGCAGGATGAATCCATGATTTCATGTTGTTTACACCAAATTATGACCCTACCATCTATATGTCGCAGCTGAAATCAAGACTCATCAGACCAGGCAACATTTTACTAATCTTCTATTGCTCAATTTCAGTGAGCCTGTGCAAATTGCAGCCTCAGTTTCCTGTTTTTAGCTGACAGAAGAGGCACCAAGTGTAGTCTTCTGCTGCTGTAGCCCATCTGCTTCAAGGTTCGATGTGTTGTGCATTCAGAGATGGTATTCTGCATACCTTGGTTGTAACGAGTGGTTATTGGAGTTACTGTTCCCTTTCTATCATCTCGAACCAGTCTGCACATTCTCCTCTGACATCAATAAGGCATGTTCATCCACACAACTGCCACTCACTGGATATTTTCTCTCTTTCGGGCCATTCTCTGAAAACCAGAGAGATGGTTGTGCATGTAAATCCCAGTAGATCAGCAGTTCTAGAAATACTCAGACTGGCCCGTCTTGCACCAACAACCATGCCACGTTCAAAGTCACTTAAATCCCTTTTCTTCCCCATTCTGATGCTCTGTTTGTACTTCAGCAAGTCGCTCTCACCACGTCTAGATGCCTAAATGCATTGAGTTGCTGCCACGTAATTGGCTGATTATCAATTTTTATGTTCAAAAATCAATTGAACAGATGTACCTAATAAAGTGGCCATTGAGTGTATATTTCATTGTTCCAACAACTAAAATAGCACTGCTCAGTTACGATAAAACGGATTTCAATCCAGCTGAGCATCAGAAAATGTATCACAAATGTTTTCGTTTTTTTTTGGTGGGGGGGGGGCTGAAAAAAAGCAAAAAAAAAAAGCTGTAGCTTAAATTTTGTGCTTTGCATGATGAATACGAGAAACTAGATCTCGCCTGGAGTCTGCATTTTACTGGAAAGGAGTTTACAGCAACAAGCCCAGTTTAAACTCACAGAACCATAACAGGTTTTAATTGCGCCCTTGGCTTTCCCTGCAGTCTGCTGCACTTTTTCTGGCCTCTCGCTGAGGCATGTGAAACCTTTAGATCAGCAGCCGTTCTGCATTTTAGTCAGTTTACTTTATAATAACCTGTAATTGACCTATGCAGACTTATAATTTACAGAACAGACCTAATCCTTTTTACACTGTGCCAATTCTTTTTCTTTGCTTGTTTCTGGTGACCCCTACATATGTGAAAAGTCTCAGTTATTTGGAAAACATTTTCCCTTGCCCTCTGAAGGGTCTTTGCATCCTTCAATTGATTGATTTCCAAAAGTACTAATCTACTAATGCTTATAAGGCTGTCCATTTACTGCTCTAATTTTTGTCATCAGAGTTCCTGGTGAACCGGACAAAATGTGATCACTAGGAGTCCCTATCAGCCCCCTCCTGCCTGACATCTTTAATTAAAAAATCGAAGGAGTCAGGCTGCTGATCAATGGCTGCATTCAATGAGATGCAGCCACTGTTTTTGGGTATTTTGAAAGCCAGCAAGAAATGTATCCACCCACACTGCGTAGTGTGGGTGGATGGAGGAATCTCCATCACCATAATAACTACAGTCATTGCCACTGTCTTCTGTATCCCATGCAGACCAACTGCCCTTCTGTCTTGAGTAAAATGCAAGGCCTTGTGTGAATGGTATCTGTACCAAGCAGGCAACCCCCCATGTTTACTATGCAGCAGGGCAGACAAGCCCATAAAACAGCAGCTACTACTGTAGTAGTGTTGGCTGCTTTATGCATAAATCCAATCAACATTTGTTAGGATTAAAGCGGTTCTTCACCCTAAAGTGGAAGTTCCGCTAATCTGATCCCTCCCCCCCTCCGGTGCCACAATCGGCACCTTTCAGGGGGGAGGAGGGTGCAGTTACCTGGATAATCCAGGTATCTGCACCCACTTCCAGGCAGACCCCCGCAGATGCCCCGCCCCTCCCCCCGTTGTGTTCTGGGAAACACACAGTTCCCAGGACACAGCGGGGGATCTGAAGAGACGCGCAGCGCGACTCCCGCATGCGCAGTAGGGAACCGGGCAGTGAAGCCGCCATGCTTCACTTCCCGATTCCCCGACAGAGGATGGCGGCGGTGGCAGCAGCGAGACGAGCGATCACTCGTCATCTCCCGCAGACATCGCTGGACCCTGGGACAGGTAAGTGTGATTTTATTAAAAGTCAGCAGCTGCAATATTAGTAGCTGCTGGCTTTTAATATTTTTTTTTTTTAGGTGCAGAACCACTTTAAATGCCACATCCCTAAATTAGGATGAACATCGAAATTACACTATGGTATTGACGTGGAACTAGGGCACAGCATACTTTTTACTGTTAAAATATAGTTTGTTTATTCAAAATTTTTAAAAGAGAAACGTCAATATGATTTTCATGTCGCATTACAAGATACATCTTGATGAAATACAAACAAAAACAAGGTCAGTGGTAGTACTGCAGTATGTTCGCATATAATAGTCTTTACGGCTCAACGTGTTTCTTGGATATTATCCTCTACATCAGGAGCCGCCAATATAGTCTTTGAATATTAATGCCATCTAGACAGATTAACAAATTAGCAGTAGTCAAATTTTAAACAATTGCTTTGTGTTATACCACCAGCCTTTGCATTAAAATTCTCCCACATATGGAGGGGAAAGGAGGGGTATGGTATATGCCTACTTGCATTGTTCCAAGCTGGACCAATGTAACTGCAAAAAAAAAAAAAAAACATACTTGAAGTTCAGCTTTAAAACTGAGCTCTGGCCACACAAGTGTAAAATCTCCGTAGCCGCAAAGGGTATAAATCCACGTATGTAAACCAAATGCCTTTTGAAAATCCAGTAGGGGTAACGGCACTGGGCTGCACATAGCCTTGGCAAGTGTAGAGGTGTTGGAGGGACCCAACAGGCCCACCCACTACAGGCTGAGGAATAATTAAAGAGGGGGTGGATACAAGACCCAGTCACCCTGCATAAGAAGAGTGAGAAGATGTGGGGAGCTGCAACGTGGTGTGGTGAGAGTAAACACACAGAGTTCAGTTGCAAAGAGCAGAACTTGCAGAACCAGCAATGTGTAGCAGAGCAGGACTTAAATGTGCTGACAGTACCTGTCTTGAGGGGGCGGAATGCGACCCAGCTGGTCCAAACCCAAGTGGGGAGGTCTCCAAAAGGATGGCATGTTTCGAACCTGAGTGGGTCCCCAAAAACCCTTGGGTCTCGGGCATTTACAATTCTATTATTAGCCCCGAGCCCGAACGGGGACCGATCTGACTCCGAGCGCTGCAGAGTGACATAGCAGGCCCCGCCTTCTGGAGCCTGCAGCGCCTATGATGGACGTCCCACTGCTCCAATTCCAGGACCGCAGGATGTGTGACATCCATCATACCGTAGGTGCTGTAGGCTTCAGAAGGCGGGAATTAAAATGCGGCTGCGAGAAGATCCCTCCCCTGTGCTCTGGCAGGCTGCTCTCCTCTCCTGTCATGGCTCTAGCTCTGGCTGCCTGGAGTGCCTGCTGCTGTCTACACTACTGTGATGGGCGCGCGGCATACTACAGCTGAGCTGCCAGGAGAGGTCACATCACCTGAAGTCTGGTCAGGTAGGCCAGGTAGGTCAGGTAGGTCAGTTTGTGTCAGTGTGGGTCAGTGTATGTCAGATAGGTAGATCAGTGTATGTCAGGAAGGTGGGTCAGTGTATGTCAGATAGGTAGATCAGTGTATGTCAGGAAGGTAGGTCAGTGGGTGTCAGTGTGGGTCAGTGCATGTCAGGTAGGTCAGTGTATGTCATGTAGGTCAGTATGTGTCAGGTAGGTAGGTCAGTGTGTATCAGGTAGGTCAGTGAATGTCAGATAGGTCAGTGTATGTCAAGTAGGTAACAACCACAGCCCCACCACCCGCCGCCCCAGTGTATGTCAGATAGGTGTCAAGGCTGGGCTCAGCCCTTCCTTCTCTGAGCTGGCCACTCAGCTGTCGGCTAATTGCCAGCTCCCATCTCTCTCCACAGTTACCCATCTGTTGTTGATTCTGCTCATCAGTCTTGCCTACTTAAAGCCGTCCAGCTCACTTGATCTCTGCTTTCGCCTTTGTCAATATCACAGAGACTTTCTCCTGCATTCTTGTTGAAGACTTGCTCGGCTGACGTTCCTTCTGGCTCCTGATCCTGCTTGCTGTACTACTACGTTTATCTCTGGCTCTCTGATATTTGCTTGGCTGACTGCCCGATTTGGTTACTGAACTCTGGCTTGTTTTGACTATGTTTACTGTGTTTACCTAATTTATTATTAAACAAGTGTGATTTAACTATACTTCTGTCTCGGTCTGATTCATGGTTCCTGATATTAGGCGAGGGCCATGAATTCAGAAGATACAGTCAATCCACTTGTTAATATTTTTCCAGACTGGATGAGCAAGATCACCGCATGGATCAGTTTGCCATAGCGTTACAAAAGCTCCCGAGTCGCACGGCTCACCTGGAAACTCCCATTGTGGCTGCTCCAGTACAACCTGAGTTGCAGGCTGTCCCTGCTGCTGCGCCAGTCTCTGTGCAGGCAACCGACTCGAGTATTACCTCTATAAGAGGTATGTCTGGTTCCGCTCCACTTCCCCAGTGATTTGGGGGCAATCCAGTTCAATGCAGAGGGTTTCTCAACCAGGTTGAGATTTACTTTGAGATGCTGCCCCAGGCGTTTCCAACAGACAGAAGCAAAGTAGGTTTTGTGACATCTTTGTTTTCTGAGAGAGCCTTGGCCTGGGCAAACCCTCTATGGGAGATGCAAAAACCTGTTGTCTTGAGTTACCCTGAGTTTGTGGCCTCCTTTAAAAGGGTATTTGACGTTCCTGCATGCTCCGCTTCTGCTGCCAAGGGCCTCATGTCCATCAAACAGAGTACGAGAACTGTTGCCGACTACGCCATTAAATTCTGTACTCTGGCAGCAGAAGTTGCTTGGAACGATGAGGCCCTCATGGCTGCTTTTTCTCAGGGTCTCTCGGATTCCATCAAGGATGAGATAGCAGCCCAAGATATACCCACTGGGCTGGAGAGGTTGATCATGTTTGCCATCCTCATTGACTCCAGACTTAGAGAAAGACTCTCTTATAAGGAGCGCTTGCGGAAGCCTCCTGTGCGTTTGCCTCCAAGCTTTGCAGTCCCACCCGTGCCTCCCTCACCTCCAATGCCTCCTGGTACTGAGTTGGTCAATGAAGATGAACCCATGCACTTGGGCTTCATGCAACTCTCTGCGGATGAGAGAGCCTTTAGGAGGAGGGAGAGATTGTGCCTTTATTGTGGCCAGGCAGGTCACTTTTTGAAGTCTTTTCCTACCCGTCCAGGGAACACCCGAACCTTGAGGCCCTGTCATGGACAGACCTTAGGTGGTGTTTCGTCCCCAGTTATCCAGAAGGATAAGCCCCTGGTTTCGGTCACCCTTTCTTGGGCTGAGTCATCCATCGAGATACAGGCTCTAATCGACTCTGGGGCTGCAGGCCTGTTCATTGATGCTGCCTTTGTATCGCAGCACTCGATTCCGCTGCAGCTGCGTGACACTCCACTTGCCATTGAGGCTCTTGATGAGAGACCTCTACAGCCTGCCCTTGTGACTGCCCTTGTGACTCATGAGACGGTTCTGTTGTCCATGGCCGTAGGGGCTCTTCACCATGAGATAATCCAATTCCAAGTTATTTCCTCATCTAAGTTTCTACTGGTTATTGGTTATCCTTAGTTACAGAGGCACAACCCCTCTTTTGATTGGCTCCGTGCTGAGGTTCTCTCCTGGTCACCACAATGCAGCGAGACATGCTTCCAGAAGGTAGCCAAGATCCTGTGCACCTCTTCACTCTCCTCCCTACTGGAGGAGTACCGCGATTTTAGTGATGTCTTTGACAAAGGTCAAGCCGGTAGTTTGCCTCCACTCCGGCCTTATGACCTTTAACCTGGTGCCATACCCCCTCGTGGCCTGGTATACCCTTTGTCGGTCTTGCAGGATAAGGCCTTGGAGGAGTATGTTGCAGATAGACTTTCTCGAGGATTCAATTGCAAATCCTTGTCTCCTGCTGGTGCTTGTTTCTTCTTTGTGAAGAAGAAGAGCTGTGAATTGAGACCTTGTATTGATTATAGGGGTCTCAATCGTTTCACAGTTAAGAATGCCTACCCGATTTCATTGATTAGAGTTATTTGACTGCCTTAAGGGAGCAACGGTTTTCATGAAGCTTGATTTGAGAGGAACATACAATCTCGTGCAAATTAAGGAGGGCGACGAGTGGAAAACTGCGTTTTAATACCAGAACAGGCCATTATGAGTACCTCCTAATGCCTTTTGACCTCTGTAACATCCCAGCAGTTTTTCAGGAATTTATTAACAATGTCCTCTGAGATTTGTTGCAGTTATGTGTGGTGGTTTATCTAGATGATATCATTTTCCAAATCCCTGGAGAGCCACCACACAGATGTCTGCCGTGTGCTTCAGAAACTAAGAGAAAACAATCTCTATTGTAAACTGGAGAAGTGCGAGTTCCATCGTCAATAGGTTAAATTCCTGGGCTATGTCATTTCCACTGCTGGTTTTTTGATGGACCCAGAGAAACTTTTGGCAGTCCTACAGTGGCCCTGACCTGTGGGTTTATGTCCTCTGCAGCGTTTCCTGGGCTTTGCCAACTATTATCGGAAGTTTATTTGCAACTTCTGGTCTCTGGTCAAGCCTCTGACTGATATGACCAGAAAGACGGTAACCCACAGAGTTGGTCTCTGGAGTCCATTAAGGCCTTTGAGAGTCTCAAGGCTGCCTTTGTTTCTGCTCCTGTGTTGGCACATCCTGATCCTACGTTGTCTTTTATCCTAGAAGTTGATGCTTCTGAGACTGGAGTTGGTACCCTTCTGTCTCAACGTCCTAACTCTGAGAGCGCTATGCATCCGTGTGGCAACTTTTCCAATAAATTGTCATCTTCAGAGTGCAATTACGAAATTGGTAACCGAGAGCTGTTGGCGATCTTTTTAGCCCTGAAAGAATGGAGAAATATCCTTGAAGGTACCACTGTGCCAGTTCTCATTCTTACTGACCATAAGAATCTCGCATTCTTGTCTAAGGCTAAGCACCTCTCTCCTAGAAGGGCGTGAAGGGCTCTTTTCTTGTTGAGTTTTAATTACATTGTCTCATTCTTACCCGGTACTAAGGTCACAACAATTTTCCTCCACTTCCAAGTTGGAGTCGGTTACGGTTCCTGTGATTCCTCCTGATCGTATTCTGGCTATGGTTCGCACCAGTCTTTTCCTTTGGGTGACATAATCATAAGTCCCTATCTGCATGCGTTTTTGGGTTAGTGAACACAAATATTGAAGAAAAAGGGCTAGCATGAAACATCAGGAATTCACAAAGAAAAAGTTTCCTTTTAACCTGATGGTATTTTGTTTAATTAGATAAACTGTTTCTAGACATAGTTTTTAGATTATAGGACAGGAGCATAATGACCAAAGGAAATCCTTTAAATAGACAGAACATTGCCCTATGACATGATGGTGTTCTAGTGACCAACAAACCCATGGACCTCATACCGCAAAACATGTTCTAACTACTTAGTTACTTTGATGGCCATGAAATGAGTATAAGATTTTTGCCACCAAGCGTTAACATCAATTTCACTTATGATCTGTATATGCTGTATATGTTGTACAAGATACAGAGTACAAAACACACAATGAACCACAATTGCCCATACCATCCCAAATTTTGAACATATGATCCATCTACACTGTGTGACAATACCTTCAAGGCACTGTGGGAGAGAGTTTGGTCAGGAGTTCAACGAGGAGACAAAAGATTTACACATTTAAATATGTAGGTGGTCTGCGGTGAAGATGGGAACCAGAGAAAAATGAGATTAGAGGAAGGTAGAATCCAAAAAGCGAGAGAAACAAGGGAAGAGAGGAAGAGGTGCAAGCAGCATAAAGTTTGGAAGGGAGGAAGGCAAGGAAAAGGTTCACTGTGCAACTCCCCACTAATTTACATTTAGAGTAATTACAAATAAATTGATAGAATGTGAGTATTAATGGTCTCATTCCAGGACTCAGAATTTATCAGTACCAAAGAAAATAATTTATGAAGTTCATCTGTTTCTAAAGAATTCATATATGTTATGCTACTGAGCTATCAATTATTACATTTTCATCATCTGGCAGATCTCAAACAACCCATTCTGGAAAAGTTAGGCTCAGCCTAGAACACTAGTGTCTAGGGAGGAGGTGACCCTATTACAGATCTGTGAAATTTTGTCCCAAAAGGGTCTCGGGAAGAGGCATTGTTATATGGCTATGAGTGCCAACATCATCAAAGCAGTGTCAGCAGAAGTTAGATTTTTCTGCCTAAATATGGTTTTTGAGAAGACTGGTACAAACAGGTTAATAGTTTAAGGTTCTTTTGTGACTCAAACTATCCATACAAACTCTGTAGGCAGGGCAAAATCACATCGCTGTGGCCTCTTCTGTGACCATGATGTTTAAGTTTCTCCCATTATATGAGGAAATATACAATCTGAAGTAGTATTTGATAGTGATGCACCATATTGAGAAATTTAGAAAAAAATAATGCTTCTGTCAAGACAGAGATCTAACAAATTGTGAGCACTGTAGGGCAGTTGGGATGCAACTACTGGGAAACTGTCTAAATGGCCCTGTTGTGCAAACATTGGACCATGTAAAACTTTTAAGATGCTTGCCAATGGAAAGAAGGCTGTGTCGTGTGATGGTGGGAAGTTGGGACTACCTATAACTGGGGTAAGTGGGCCATAATGGGAGGATAGACAAAATGTGGACACAACTGTTTGCCATGTTTTAAGCACATTTGGTACAAAAATAGACAATTTTAATTATTTTTGGAGAGATGTGGCAAATGGTGAGAAAAGAGTCAGCAGGATTCAGGTAATGTTGAGTTTAATTAGAATTAGGACCGATCTTTTGAGATTATGAATGGAAAATCAATCTAAGGTATGCATCAGGGTACAGGTTTCATAGAACAGTTCAACATCTGGAAGTCCCACCATATTCTTTTGCTTTATATGTGAATCTGGGTTTCCTGCTTGTTCTGGCAATTTCTATCCTCATTGATTAGTGGTTCCAAATCAATTACTACTGCTGTAAAGAACAGACATAAAAGATACGCTCAGCATCTTTCCAAATAACTATTCTGTTTATTCAACACAATTGAAGTTTTTTTATACAAACGATTACATAGGTATCACATTAGTATTACAATATTAATTCTGTGGTAACAAGGGGCGTAAAATAGGCAGGCTAATTCTAATCAGGACTCAAAGTAATGCAACATGTATAGAAAATATTTTTAGTGCCGTGTGCACAGTGAGTGCAGTCTGCAATACATAGGCAAACCATACAAAATAGAATATAGTTTTATACAGAATTTACAAATTTCCTTTACACTGCACCTCCAGATATATTTGAATAGATTGTCTGTCTGAAATTCAAACAAAAGATTGTTGAGGAAAGACTATAGGTACTGTCTGCCTAGATATTCAGCTTCATTCAGGGAAATATTTAAAGCTTCAGACATTTGTAAATTCACTTTGTAGTTAGCTAGTTCCCCCAAGGATTTGAATTCCTGTAACAAGGAAGAGAGCCCGATCTTTGGATTACAGAGGTACCCCCTGTAGATGATCTGCACATAATCTAATTTTGTGAGTATATGTGCTAATAGTTATTTGCTGGTCTGAATCCTTCTGACGTGTTGCTTTGTCAAGATGTCCTAGTATTAATAAAGAAAGGCTTAGAAAATAGGTAATTTACCCGTACCTGTGATGTCGGTAGAGAATTGCTTTATTTAATAATTTCCTGTTTGGGATTATTAAAGTTTTCTGAATCTGAATTCTGAATAAAGGGTCATGGTGTTATCTACAAATTAGGTGGAAAAAAAAGGTATACAGGAGGGAAGCATTTATAAATTCCTAGTTTACTCTGTCAAATGTTTTTTTGGCATCAATTGCAAGTAAACACATTGACTCTCATTGAGCATCGTGAATTAAAGCTGTGTCTTAGGTATGACAATTTTTACATAGGGTGCCCACTACTGTGATTTCCACCTTCCACGGCAGCCCACAGGAATGGAACATACATACTTACATGGGTCCAAGCTGTACCGATGTAACTATGTAAAAATTGCCATTCCTAAACTTCAAGATATTAGTCTTTTTATTGTTGTTTTTTTGCCTCCCTTTTGTGGTATGAAACCAACCTGTTCTTGTGTATTGAATAAGGAATACATTATGAGGCATCACGTTAGTTAAGATTTTGAAATATATGTTATGGTACATGTTGATGAGGGACTGAGAATCTTAAATGAAATATCAAGTATATACAACCTTCTGTCACGACAAAGGATTTGTTCTGATGTCCTTCTGTGTTGTTATCTTGTGCTTCTATGTCACAAAGACCAAAGAGAGATGTTTACAGCTTCTCATTTGATTTAGATGTCTCATAAAGATGTTTCACCTCTGGAGTTTTCTTTTAACCTTTGTTATGTAATTCAGCTGATGAAAGGGAAAATACTCGTCTCTCTATGTTTTTGTCAGTGTCTGGCCGGGGACGATCTGCATATCTGACTGGGCCTTGAAACCGTGTCACAGTATACTGTTATCACACGAACAACAATAAAGTGAATATCAGACAAGTGGGGATGATTTGTCTCTACAAATAATGCGTCAACTTCTGCCAGGAGGCCAGTCTTTGCTTGAATGTCAGCTAACTCATTGTAAAGCAGGTTAAATTAAATCAGAGATATTTGCCCCGTTTGCCAAAGTTCATTATTTTATCATAAATAACAAGGATTGTATGTTTCAGATACAATTTAATGACTAACAAAGGAGCTTAGATGTCTGAGTATGAGTTGATTATTGGCTTTTTATTTTTTCTTTCCATTTTTATACCAGATTTACCAATACTTAGCACTAAATTATTTGTGACTCGATATTTTAATGCTCACACTTGTTGGATTTTTTTTTGCATGCTGATTGTAAGCATTGGTTGCACAGCTTTCGTTGTTCTTTGCAGGATCTGGAAGGACAACAGACATCTGACCAAAGCAAAGAAATTTTTCTGCATCTCAGAAAAAATGGAATATCATCAAAAAGTTAATTTATTTCAGTAATTCAATTCAAAAAGTAAACACATACATTTTATAAAGATGCATTACACATAGAGTGATCTATTTCAAGCATTTCTTTCTTTTAATTTTGATGATTATGGCTTACAGCTAGTGAAAACCCAAAATTCAGTATCTTGGAAAATGAGAATATTACAAGGCCATTATTATAAGACCAATAAAAGGATTTTGAATACAGAAACATTGGCCTAAAGAAAATTACCGTATATACTCGAGTATAAGCCGAGATTTTCAGCCTCTTTTTTGAGGCTGAAAGTGCCCCCCTCGGCTTATACTCGAGTCATCGCTGTCTGCCCGCTCGATCAGCGTGTCGAGCAGACAGACAGCGGCCATTCTGATTCAAAAGCCGCGCCTCCGGCTCCCCCTTCGCCTGTGATAGGCGGAACACTGAATTTCCCAGCAGCCTGTGTTCCGCCTATCACGGACTTCGTATCATCCTCGTACTACGGACGAGGATGATACGACGTCTGTGATAGGCGGAACACAGGCTGCTGGGAAATTCAGTGTTCCGCCTATCACAGGCGAAGGCGGCGGCGCAGCTTTTGAATTTTACAATGGCCGCCGACGAACGAAGAGGGCACGGGACAGAGGCAAGGCACAGGACGGCACGGCACGGGACGGGACGGGACGGGACCGGAGGCAAGGCACGGCGGCGAGGCACGGCGGCGAGGCACGGCGGCGAGGCACGGAGGCAAGGAGGCTCGGCACGGGACGGAGGCTCGGGACAAAGGCTCAGGACACAGGTAGGCTGGACACACACACACACACACACACACACACACACACACACACACACACACACACACACGGATACACACACACACACAGGGATGGATGGATGGATGGAGACACACACACACAGGGATGGACGGACACACAGGGATGGACGGACACACAGGGATGGACGGACACACAGGGATGGACGGACACACACACAGGGATGGACAGGCATGTCTTACCCTCGGCTTATACACGAGTCAATAAGTTTGCCAGTTTTTTTGGGGGTAAATTGGGGGCCTCGGCTTATATTCGGGTCGGCCTATACTCGAGTATATACGGTATGTCCATGTACAGTATAGTATGCACTCAATACTTGGACTTGGCTCCTTTTGCATGAACTTACTGCTGCGTGGCATAGAGTACTGCTGAAGTGTTATGTAAGGCCAGGTTGCTTTGATAGCAGCCTTCAGCTCGTCTGCATTGTTGGGTCTGGTGTATCTCATCTTCCTCTTGACATTACCTCTTGACATTACCCCACAGCTTCTCTATGGGTTTTGGTCAGGTGAGTTTGCTGGCCAATCAAGCACAGTGATACCATGATCATTAAACTAGGTATTGTTACTTTTCGCAGTGCGGACAGGCACCAAGTCCTGCTAGAAAATGAAATCAGCATCTCCATAAAGCTGGTCAGCAGAGGGAAGCATGACATGCTCTAGAATTTCCTGTTAGAGGGCTGCACTGCCTTTGGATTTGATAAAACACAGTGGACCAACACCAGGAAAGGCAATGGCTCCCCACATCATCACAGACTGTGGAAACTGTTGCACTTCATTTGGAAATCAAGGCCCCAGCGTCTGGAGGAAGAGTGGAAGGCAAAGAAACTCAAGTTGCATGAGGTCCAGTGTGAAGTTTCCACAGTTGGTGATGATTTGGGGAGCCATGTCAGATGCTGGTTTTGGTCCACTGTGTTTTATCAAGTCCAAATTCAGCGGAGCCCTCTACCAGGAAATTCTAAATCACTTCATGCTTCCCTCTGCTGACCAGCATTATGGAGATGCTGATTTAATTTCCTAGCAGGGTATTATCAAGAGGAAGATGAGAGACAGGCCGCGTACACACGGGCGGACTGTTCGCCCAACCTTGTCCGCTGAACAGTGTTTGGGCGGACAGTCCGCTCGTGTGTGGGCTTTCAGCGGACAGTTTCAGCGGACAGTTGGACGGACAAAGTCTTTCGGAAGTTCCGAAAAACTGTCCGCTGAAACTGTGTTTGAGCGAACAGTCCGCCCGTGTGTGGGCCTGTCCGCTGTACTTTCGAAATGAGCGGACTGTTCCCGCTCGGAAAGTCCGCCCATTTCGAGCGCGTGTACAGGTAGGCGGGGCCCGCGAAGGAGACGTAGCGGGCTCCGCCGCCTGGAATGGGCTTAAAGGGGAACCCCAACGCCGAAAAAAATCGGCGTGGGGGTTCCCCCAAAGTCCACACCAGACCCTTGTCCGAGCACGCTACCCGGCCGGCCAGGAAAGGGGGGCGAGCGAGCGCGCCCCCCCTCCTGAGCCGTACCAGGTCGCGTGCCCTCAACATGGGGGGGTGCCTTGGGGAAGGGGGGGCCGCGCGGCCCCCCCACCCCAAAGCACCTTGTCCCCATGTTGATGAGGACAAGGGCCTCTTCCCGACAACCCTGGCCGTTGGTTGTCGGGGTCTGCGGGCGGGGGGCTTATCGGAATCCGGGAGCCCCCTTTAAGAAGGGGGCCCCCGGATACCGGCCCCCCACCCTATGTGAATGAGTATGGGGTACAATGTACCCCTACCCATTCACCTGTGAAATAAAGTACAAAAAAAAACACAACACAGGGAAAAAATATTTTATTGCACAGCTCCGGGGGGTCTTCCGTCTTCGGGGGTCTTCTCGCCGGACTCCTCCGCTATCTGTGTGTAGCTCTTTTACTAGCGGAGGAGTCCGGCTTTCTTCCTCCCCGCCGCCGGCCTCTTCTCCCGACTTCGGGGGTCTTGTCCCCCTCTTCGGTTATTCTGCCGGGCCACCGCGCCTTCTTGTAGCTCTTTTACAGGCGGTGGCCCGGTCTTCTGTCGCCGCTGCCTTCCGTTCTTCTGTCGCCGCCTTCGGTTCTTCTGCCGGGCCACCGCGCCTTCTTGTAGCTCTTTTACAGGCGGTGGCCCGGTCTTCTGTCGCCGCTGTCGTCGCCGCCGCCGCCGCCGCCTTCCGTTCTTGTTCTTCTTCTTGTTCTTCTTCTTCTCCTGGAGATGTTGACTCGACGAGCTCTCCGGCCGGAATGCCAGGGCCGCGCTGTGCGGTCACTTATATAGTGACAATGGGGCGGTGTCACATGGTATATGTCACATGGGTTGGTCACATGGGTTGATGTCACATGGGGACTATGACATCGTAAGGGGGCGGGGTCACCATGTGACCAACCCATGTGACATATACCATGTGACACCGCCCCATTGTCACTATATAAGTGACCGCACAGCGCGGCCCTGGCATTCCGGCCGGAGAGCTCGTCGAGTCAACATCTCCAGGAGAAGAAGAAGAACAACAAGAAGAAGAACAAGAACGGAAGGCGGCGGCGGCGGCGGCGGCGACGACAGCGGCGACAGAAGACCGGGCCACCGCCTGTAAAAGAGCTACAAGAAGGCGCGGTGGCCCGGCAGAAGAACCGAAGAGGGGGACAAGACCCCCGAAGTCGGGAGAAGAGGCCGGCGGCGGGGAGGAAGAAAGCCGGACTCCTCCGCTAGTAAAAGAGCTACACACAGATAGCGGAGGAGTCCGGCGAGAAGACCCCCGAAGACGGAAGACCCCCCGGAGCTGTGCAATAAAATATTTTTTCCCTGTGTTGTGTTTTTTTTTGTACTTTATTTCACAGGTGAATGGGTAGGGGTACATTGTACCCCATACTCATTCACATAGGGTGGGGGGCCGGTATCCGGGGGCCCCCTTCTTAAAGGGGGCTCCCGGATTCCGATAAGCCCCCCGCCCGCAGACCCCGACAACCAACGGCCAGGGTTGTCGGGAAGAGGCCCTTGTCCTCATCAACATGGGGACAAGGTGCTTTGGGGTGGGGGGGCCGCGCGGCCCCCCCTTCCCCAAGGCACCCCCCCATGTTGAGGGCACGCGGCCTGGTACGGCTCAGGAGGGGGGGCGCGCTCGCTCGCCCCCCTTTCCTGGCCGGCCGGGTAGCGTGCTCGGACAAGGGTCTGGTGTGGACTTTGGGGGAACCCCCACGCCGATTTTTTTCGGCGTTGGGGTTCCCCTTTAAGCCCATTCCAGGCGGCGGAGCCCGCGACGTCTCCTTCGCGGGCCCCGCCTACCTGTACACGCGCTCGAAATGGGCGGATTTGCCTCCTCCTTACGTGGGCGAGTCCGTTCATTTCAAAAGTTGAGCGAACTGTTTGGCAAACAGTTTGCTGAAACAGTCCGCTCGTGTGTGGGCAAGTCCGCTCATGCAAATTTTGAGCGGACTGTTTGCCGAAACTGTTTGACGAACAAGGTTGGGCAAACAGTCCGCGCGTGTGTACGCGGCCACACAAGACCCAACAATGCAGATGAGCTGAAGGCCGATATCAAAGCAACCTGGGCTTCCATAACACCTCAGCAGTGTTACAAGCTGATCTCCTCCATGCTGCGCCGCATTGATGCAGTAATTCATGCAAAATGAGCCCTGACCAAGTATTGAGTGCATACTATACTGTAAATGGACATACTTTTCAGTAAGCCGACATTTCTGTATTAAAAATCCTTTTTTTTTAATTGGTTTTATGTAATTTTCTAACTTTCTGAGATATTGAATTTTGGGTTTTCACTAGCTGTAAGCCATAATCGTCAAAACTAAAAGAAAGAAATGCTTAAAACATGTCACTCTGTGTGTAGTTAATCTATATAAAATATATGAGCTTCACTTTTTGAATTGAGTTACTAAAAGAAATTTAATTTTTGATGATATTCAAATTTTTTATAATTCTGTATATTAGTAAACATAATCTCAATTACTAAAAATCATGTTTGACATGGTTTATCATGTGACTTTATTTTCAAAAGTAACATTTCAATCTTCTAAAATCTGAAGCTTTCTTTAAAATAGTACTGGTAATCCTGCCATCAAGGTCCTTGTTCAGGCACTTCTTGTATGGTGAACACACTTTGTCACCTTGTTACCCAAGCTTCTAATAAATTCAACACACCATGTACACAGTTGATCCATGCTAGCCATCGTTCATTTCAGTAGAGATTATCTACACTGGATCACATGGAGGTTAGTCTGTGTGTGGCAAGTAAATGTAAAAATGGAGCAATATTACAGGGGTGAACACAATATGTTTACCCTCATCTTGCGTGTGTTCTACTCAAACTATGTGATTGTCTTTGAGGGCAGGGACTGATGTGAATTTATAGTATGTGAAGTACTCCATAAATCAGTGGCGCTAAATAAATATCTTTAAATTCGAAATAAAATAAATACTCTTGGATAAGCAGGTGCAAAGGTTGCAAAACATACATTTCCCTTATAGCAGCAGTATGAACAGACACAGTGTTTTTCCACTATATACTGCAGTCAGTTGTGGTTGAAGGGTCTATTACAAACTCATCTGTTAAAAAAAGAAACGACAGAGGAAAATACACATATTTAACTGGCGGGTTGGCTAATTGGCACAGTTTGGAAGAAAATCCCCTAGTGTCATATTCATATTTTTAACATGCGTGCCTGTGCATGCCAGTAAAGGAAATATTTTTAGGATTAAGCTATTTGTATCTGCTGCAATTCAAATAGTTTAAATTAAAATGATGCTTTCCACTTTTAGTATAAATCTCTTCATTTGTAGAGTAATGTTCAGTAACAGGGCCTTCTTTGACTTCTACCCTGTTTCCCCTAAAATAAGACCTAGCGTGATTGTCGGTGTTGGCTGCAATATAAGCCCTACCACCCAAATAAGCCCTACTCTGTTTCCTCAAAAATAAGCCCTACCCTGAAAAGAAGAACTACAAGGACTTTAACTAGGGCTTATTTGGGGGGTAGGGCTTTTATTGCAGCTATCACCGACAATCACACTAGGTCTTATTTTAGGGGAAACAGGGTACTAGTTAAGTATCTAGCTCTATTGAAGAACTTGTTGTCAGCCAAGAGCCAACACCTCTTTGGTCTCAGACACCTATTCGATTTTGATGAAAGGGAAGCATCCTGTTCTTCTTAAGTGAGTGAACTGAACTCAGTGCTAGGTCTACTTTTTAAATGTGTTCCCATTTCCTTGCTGAAATGCTAGCTAAAAGTGTAAAAACAAACAAACAAATGCATGAAAGATTCGCTTTAAAGTGGTTCTAAAGCCGAAAGGTTTTTTACCTTTAAAGCATTCTCTGGATTCAGGTAAAAAACCTTCCGCCCTGTGTTCCCTCCCCTCCTCCCTATTAAAGCCTAGTACACACGGGCCGAATGTCGGAGCAGCATTGGTCGGTTCAGTAAAAACTGGCCGACATATGGCTTGTGTGTACTGCAGCTGGTCCAATAGAAGCTGGCCTTGGGGCATGACTGATCAACTGAGAGCGCGAACTAACATTGTCTTCTGCCCCCTCCGTCAGAAGACAATGGCATAGCAGGGAAGATTGTTGTACTAATATTGCATAGTTGTTATACATTAGCAGATTAGGGACGGTAGATATTAAGCTGTAACTGAGTTCTGCAGGTAGTCCACCCCTGAGTCATAACACAGCTCCAGTTTGGTGGAACTCAGGATCTGGGCAGATGCTGTAGAGGCCAGAGTAAGTTGATTATCAATGAAGGGATGAGTATATTTATTCAGCTTCTGATTATAGGCTACTGATGAGGGCTTCTTTAAGTGTCTGGCATATACCTCTGGCATTGTACCTCTGGCATACTAAGGGGGACCTCACATAGTTGCTATGGAGAGCTCCTTTATTGAAGTAGTGATCTTCCAAAGTGAGCATCTGCCTTTAGATGAACCTTTCCAATAACCAAGAATGGCCTTTTATTTCCTTTTGTGCTAGTCAAACCAGTGTATTAACACACACAAAGATGCAATGCCATGAGTATGTTAAAAACATTAGAAACAGAAACATCATTTGAAAAAAATTGCCCTGCAAATGTACACAACTGTTATAATGACCGCTGTCTTTTATTTAATAAGGCAATCTTAAGAGGAACCATATATAAAGAGCAGGAAACGCCTAATCAGAGTTCAGTAAATAATCAGTAGGGAAGACTTGAAACCATTTTATAATTAGACTTTTGGCATGTGTTTTTGGTTAAATCAGATTCCTGGGCACGATTCCTGATATTTTGCTGGGCAGGCAAAATCAACATAGGCCAGATACATGCCATATTGGTTGTACCTAACCCTTGTGTATCAGTCACTGCTTCAATTGTATTCACAATTGGCTAGGGTGTGAACTATATGTACTATAGGGAAATTGGTAATCCTTATTACCCTAGTAACTCTAGTCCCAGAAATCACTCTAATGCTGTAGGCCCCACCACGAAAGGGTGATCTTCTTTTGCCATTGTCAACTAACCAACAAAATTCCAAAGTGAAACATACTAAGTGATTAAAGAGTTGATTTAATTTAGAAGCCAGCAAAATTCCTGCTCATCTCAATTTTTTTTTCTATTGAACGGTTATTTGCATTGTTCGCTAGGTTCTGATCCTGGAATAAGTTTAGCATGTAGCATCCTAAATGGTGTTGGGTTCCTCTCTTGTACTATTTAAATATCTGTAACCTACAGGAAGGAAGCCCTATCCTATTAAGGGGGAAGGGGGGTCTTTTGAGGCTGTGTCCCAAAGGTCACCTAGAGGCTTGGTGCAAATGACCCCACTTCCAGACAGGTTGATTATGGCTTCCTCAGACTGTCCCTCTACAAAGGGATGAATAAGTGTCAATGCTCACAGCAAGTGTTATACTACATGGCTGTTAAGGAATAGGTATAGGCTAATTTCTGTCAATGGCAGGAAATCAAACTCTTTACAGGCAGAAGATCTCCTTTCTTTTGAAACAGACCAGGCTGCTAAATAAGTTGTATAAAAATATAAACACTGACCTACTTCTAAGGACCTTTAAAGGCATGTCACCATCAAAGAAATAAAGGGTAAAGGTCATTTATAATAGGCAAAAACAGGACTTCCTAGCTTTAGAAACAGTAGGATGCCCCCCTTCTTAAGTGTTTAGAAAAATTGAATATACAGTATGTACTGTGTGTGTGTGTGTGTGTGTGTGTGTGTGTGTGTGTGTGTGTGTAGTATCTCACAAAGGTTAAAACACCCCTCACATTTTTGTAAATATTTTATTATATTTTTTCATGTGACAACACTGAATAAATTATACTTTGCTACAATATAAAGTAGTGAATGTACAGCTTGTATAACGATGCAAATTTGCTGTCCCCTTAAAATAACTCGACACACAGCCATTAACGTCTAAACCGCTGGCAACAAAAGTGAGTACACCACTAAGTGAAAATGTCCAAATTGGGCCCCATTAGCCATTTTCCCACCCGGTGTCATTTGATTTATTAGTGTTACAAGGTCTCATGTGAATGGGGAGCAGCTGTGTTAAATTTGGTGTTGTCTCTCTCACTCTCTTACTGGTCACTGGAAGTTCAACATGGCACCTCATGGCAAAGAATTCTCTGAGGATCTGAAAAAATTATTGTTGGGCTACATAAAGATGGCCTAGATCATGAAACTGAGCTGCAGCATGGTGAACAAGAAGTTGAGTGCACGTGCTCGGCGTCCTATCCAGAGGCTGCCTTTGGGAAATAGATGTATGAGTGCTGCCAGCATTGCTGCAGAGGTTGAAGGGGTAGGGGGGTCAGCCTGTCAGTGCTCAGACCATACACTGCATCAAAT
Organism: Lithobates pipiens; assembly: GCF_037356315.1. NCBI lineage: Eukaryota > Metazoa > Chordata > Amphibia > Anura > Ranidae > Lithobates > Lithobates pipiens. The sequence goes on along the minus strand of NW_027507787.1, from coordinate 174,532,128 downwards.
TGGTCTGCATAGCTGTCATCCCAGAAGGAAGCCTCTTCTAAAGATGATGCAGAAGAAAGCCCGCAAACAGTGTGCTGAAGAAGACAAGCAGACTAAGGACATGGATTACTGGAACCATGTCCTGTGGTCTGATGAGACCAAGATAAACTTATTTGGTGTCAAGCATGTGTGGTGGCAACCAGGTGAGGAGTACAAGTGTGTCTTGCCTACAGTCAAGCATGGTGGTGGGAGTGTCATGGTCTGGGGCTGCATGAGTGCTGCCAGCACTTGGAAGCTACAGTTCATTGAGGGAACCATGAATGCCAACATGTACTGTGACATACTGAAGCAGAGCATGATCCCCTCCCTTTCGGAGATTTGGCCACAGGGCAGTATTTCAACATAACGACCCCAAAGACCTCCAAGATGACCACTGCTTTGCTAAAGAAGCTGAGGGTAAAGGACTGGCCAAGCATGTCTCCAGACCTAAACCCTATTGAGCATCTTTGGGGCATCCTCAAACGGAAGGTGGAGGAGCGCAAGATCACTAAAATCCACCAGCTCCATGATGTCGTCATGGAGGTGTGGAAGAGGACTCCAGTGGCAACCAGTGAAGCTCTGGTGAACTCCATGCCCAAGATGGTGGCCACACAAAATATTGACACTTTGGGCCCAATTTGAACATTTTCACTTACGGTACCCACTTTTATTGCCACCGTTTTAGACATTAATGGCTGTGTGTTGAGTTATTTTGAGGGAACAGCAAATTTACACTGTTATACAAGCTGTACACTCACTACTTTGTAGCAAAGTGTAATTTCTTCAGTGTTGTCACATGAAAAGGGGTGTACTCACTTTTGCGAGATACTATATATATATAATATAAATCTGATAGGGTTTTCTAAGAACTATTGATTTCAAAAATTTGATTGTAAGGGACCAGACTAACCCCTGACAACTATTTTCAGACATGTATTGTATTGGCTATAGCGCAGAATTTCCAACTTCCAATTACTATGGAATTACTTCAATGTCACCTGATGCTACCAGTGGTGCCCCATAGCCTTCCTGGAATGTGTCCAGTTTAAACCTTAGGCACATTTAATCTGGAGCAGAGGAGGATTTTATTTGTATGGTAAATGGGCTATCTAAGCCCTTGTACACACGGTCGGAGATTCCGACGGAATGTGTCCGATCGGACCGTTTTGTCGGATATTCCGACTGTGTGTGGTCTACATCGGACTGTTTCCGTCGGAGTATCCAACGGACCAAGTTTTCCAACTTGTTGGTAAAATTTTTCAGACAAAATGCTCTGATCAGACATACTCCGATCATGTGTAGAGAATTCCGATCGGACAAAGTGCCACGCATGCTCAGATCAAATTCCTACACCAAAGCTATTGGCTACTAGCGTGAACGCAGTCCCGTCGTAACGAAATAACGTAATCACGTCGGATTTTCCGACAACTTTGTCTGACGTGTGTATGCAACAGTTTCGGACAAAATCCGACAGATTTGGTTGTCGGAATCTCCGACCGTGTGTACAAGGGCTTAAAGACAACACATCTGCTAACCAAATATGATTGATTTTAACTTAAAGAATAGCGATTGTAGCAGTTATTTTTCCATTTTGAATATCCAAGGCAAAAAAATGTGTTTGCCTATCCAGCTCTCCTGGTACTTTTGTTACTGCTGCCTGTTGTTATTAATCAGTAAACGTATACCATTAAATTCAGACACATGCACTTAGATTTGATATGTTAGTTAGACACATTTTACAATTCACAATGAAGGTCTACAGAGAACAACCCAATTCAGAATGATCTGGTATGGCAGACTCTTACACACTTGTTGGTGTAATTCATCTAACAGATCAACCTGCATGTGGGCAGCATTAGTTGTCTATAGGCCAGCTTGTGTATCAAAATGGAGGATTGTCATAGCTTTGGCTTTTTCACCCTGGAATTGTAACTTTGCACACTGACTGCCTATCGCCTTTTACACAAAGTGAAATTTATAGTTCTGGTAAGAATGCTTTTTGCTCATTTTACAAGTGTGATAATATCAGCAGTTTTGTTAATGTCTGAGGATTTGCAAAGTCTGTCCAACATGCACAAAGTAGTTGATGTTCACTTTCAAAAGGATAGTGAATTGTTGGGGAGTGGGGTGAGGGGGTCTGCCTGTTAAGCTTGAAATGCTGAGATCTCGCCAGTAAGACTAGGTTTATCTTTCCAACTGTTGGTACATTACCATTTTAGGACCTGAGAAATTGGCAGCGATATTCGTGATGGTTTCTTTTGTAAACGGGTTGAATATAACCTTCCAGTAAAGATCAGGAAAAGTTCAGCTTTTCATGTTCAGAGGATGGAATAAAATGATGCCATCCTCACCAACTTTACACCTTATTAACAAGTGTTGGCTGCTGCAAGAATTCATTAGACCTTCCTTGGCCATGAGAAGCAATTTCCTTGAAAGGACAGCAGGTTCATACTTCTTATACAAGGATGTGAATTTAACCCAGCTGAATAGGCTTGGGGGATAAAATTCACACACTCCAGTTTTCTTTGTTCAACTCTCACACCTTTTTTGAAAGGGACCTGGAGCGTACTTTTTTCTTGTGTGCATCGAAAAGGGAACATGACCAGGGGCGGGCTGAGTGTGATTTCCTTAATAAAATCATTCAGCTTTAACTGGCGAAAGGCAAACAAATCCCCTGCCCACGCAACATTCAAGGATCACGATAGAAGGATTTAATCCACCACAGATTGATGAAAGTAGAACTTTCCATGCATCGTATTCCAAACTCACAATGCCTCAGCACTTTCCATGTTGGGTAGGCGTATGAGTGTTCTTTGCCACAGGTCTGCAGAAACATTGAAACTGTCACTAAATAGCAATCTGGAATTGTGAGATCTTTTCATGGTCCAAGAAATATGCTGAACTATTCTTAGTATCCAACATATGAATAGGCTGCAGATTGATTGAGAACCGGAGTATTAAAGGCGCTGAAAATGCTGATATTCAATTTTGCAAGTTGTGTAACTGACCTAATCAATGCTGCAGTTACCTATAAGTCTCCTAATTCCGCGTACACGCGATCGGAAATGCCGCCAGCAAAAGACTGATGTGATGATTTGGTCGGAAAATGCGACCGTGTGTATGCTCCATTGGACTTTTGCTGGCGGCATTTCTGCCAGCAAAAGGATGAGAGCAGGTTCTCAATTTTTCGGTCGGAAAAAGTTCCGATCCGAAATTTTGATCGTCTGTACAAATTCCGACGCGCAAAATTCCTACACATGCTCGGAAGCATTGAACTTCATTTTCTCGGCTCGTCATAGTGTTCTACATCACCTTGTTTTCTTCGCCGGTCAAAAGTTCATAGAACTTTAGCGCGACCGTGTGTGTGCAAGCCAAGCTTGAGCGGAAATTCCATCTGAAAAACCATCCAAGTTTCAGACGGAAAATCTGCTCGTGTGTACGGAGCATAAGGCAACAAGTACACATATTGCATAAAACAATTGGAAAATATGATGATAATGTTTATGTATGATGATGCCAAAAAAGGATTTTATTTGGAACCTTCACCAGATCTTCTTAAGACATGTGCAGGTTATGGCCAGCCTAGTTCTTGAAACTAGAAATTAATACCTATAAGAAGAAATGTATTTACACACTTATAAATGTGTGTACAAGTAAAAGCAAATTAAGATTAGCTTTACCACTACCGCTCCTTTTTACATCTGCTGCTAAGCCACATCTGGGAGTGAAAATATTCCTCATACTAGAACAGTGTAAACCATTCTACAGCAATATTACAGGTGTCTTACAGTTGACAGCTGACCAGTATGTCACCTATTGTTGGCCCTGGCATTAAACTCCTGCACTGTTGCCTGCAGCAGGTTGTGATCAACTACTTTATACATATCTCTAAAATGATTTAACTTAACCTCCCTGGCGGTATTCCTGAGTCTGGCTCGGGGTAAGATTTAAATACCATAAGCGGTATTCCCGAGCCAGACTCGCAGATCACAGCGGGGGGACATCGCTGGATCCAAGGGAAAAGGTAAGTAAACCCCTCCATGGATCCAGCGATGTCCCCCCGCTGTGATCTGTGAGCCGTCCTCCGCTCGATCTGTCACAGTGCCGAGCTCCGTTCCCTGCGAGCATTGCGATGCATGGGGGTGGAGTTCGTGCCAAATTCAAAAAGTAAAATACACAGTATAGATACAGTAAACTGTACTATTACAGTACTGTATCAAATAATTACCCATCCCCTTTGTCTCTAGTGGTTTGTCCAGTGTCCTGCATACAGTTTTATATTATAAATACTGTTCTTTATGCCTGGAAACTGGAGATAGCAACCAAAAAATGTCCGTTTACATCAAAAGTGGTTATATACCAGCTAGAAAACAGCGATAATAAATTAGAATCACTCGCAGAATTGAGCGATAGTAATTTGTGGGGAAATTCCTCATCAAACACTAAAAGTAATGACAGTGACAATTCTGCAACTCAGCATATTTCAGTGTTTTTGATTTGATTACATTATTGAATATTTTTTATTATTATTACTATATTTTTATTTATTATTATTTATTTTATTATATATCTATCATATATATATATATATATATATATATATATATTATGATTTATGATTTCATATTTCAAATTTTATCATACCCGGGATGTCTATTAGACTCTTGTTTTGAAAAACATTTAAGTGAATTATTTCTAAGAATTACAGGCCTACAATATAAAATGACAAATTTCAATGCAAAATAATGGTACAGCTTTTAGCACCTAAAATCTGAAATAATCATACCGCCAGGGAGGTTAAGGACTACGATTTATATGTGCCTGCTTAGAACACAGGTGAGTTTTCATACCTGCTGGCTCCTACAACTTAGCAAAGTTACCTTTTTAACTTGGGCAAACTATATATTAGATCAGTGATTATAGTACAGAGTTGCTTTCCTAAACTAAAAAGAATTAACATCTCATCACATTCACCACAAGTCTAATAAGGGATCTTTCACAAGGGCTGTCTGATCAGGTCAGCCTGTCAGTTTTTCAGGCGGACTTGATTGGACTCTCCAGTCTCCCCTATGGAGCTGCGGATGTCAGTGGTGACATGTCCGCTGACACCCGCCGCTATCCAAACTGATCCTATCTGCAAAATCCACCTGTCTGGTGGATTGGATCGGATATGATTGGATGAAAATGGACAGGCGGTCCATTTTCATGCGATTTCCCCATAGAGCAGAACAGGACTGTGTCTGTCTCTGCTATGCACAGTAAACGGAGATGGACCTGTCATCCACCTGCTCAGCAGGGATCAGCAGAGCGGAGGTGCCCGTGAGGAAGCGGCCTAAGGCTCCATCAGCTCACCTCCCACAATTATTACCTTTTTATATCACTTGAATCACCCTTTTAGATTGTAAGCTCTAAAGAGTAAGGCCCTATGATTCTGCTTGTATTGCATTTTATTGTAACTGTACTGTCTGCCTTCATGTTGTAAAGAGCTGTGCAAACTGTTGGCTCTATATAAATCCTGAATAATAAAACTACAGGGTTCTATTGGATGATGGGCAGAGAACTGCAAAGCATTCCCGTTTGCCTTTTTGTATCTGGAACAGAAGAATTCCTTGGCACACTGCAATTTAGTAAATGCATTTTAATTTTGGCAAACCTCACTAAGCCTAATCTAAACCCAAAACCAAAAATGTAGTACATTGCAGCTTACTAATCCTTAGATGTGGAGGCTGTATTTGTTTTCTGGGGTTTTTTGTCAAGCTTTTTTTCCCCTTTATTTTTACATGGTGATACTAACAGTAACCTACTTCCAGTCCTAGGGTGAAAACGCTCACTTGCCTTCCTGTAGAAGGACAATGGATATAAAATACTTCTGCTCACTTACCTTCCACTCACTTACCTTACTGTACAAGGACAATGGATATAAAATTACTTTGTTTTTTCAGGCTTTTTTCCCCTTTATTTTTGCATGGTGATACTGACAGTAGCCCATTTTCAGTCCTAGAGTGAAAAAGTTCAATTACCTTCCGGTGCGAGGACAATGGATAGAGTGCGGAACCTAGACCAATTCTAATTCTCCATAACGTAGATGAGTTTTTTTTTTTCTTGCTTCTCAAACAGATATAACAGAACACTTTCAATGGTATATTTAACAGAGTAAAAGGGACCAAATACCGGTAATAGAAGTTCATTGCTAGGGTTTTAGTCATTATATAGTCAAATGTTTCAAATTGCTCCTGTCTGTGCTTTTCACCCCTAAAGCCCCATACACACTATCAGATTATCTGCTGAGTTTTTCCTTCAGATTTACCAAAACCATATAATATGAGGACAAACCTTAGGAGTTTCAATGTGTATGCAATCAGGCAGGCCCTTCTACTACATGGTTTTGGTAAATCTGAAGGAAAAACTCAGCAGATAATCTGATAGTGTGTATGGGGCTTTAGTTTTATACTGCTCTAAAGAGTACATGTGTACTATTATTATAAATCACAGGGAGTTTAAAAGCCACGGGGGCTTGTTCATTATTCCAGAACACTAGGATGAGGGCAGAGGGCTTTTACTTAGGTCTGGGGTGTGTATTTAGCTTGAGCTCTTGAAGCAGTTAAAAAAGTTCACCTGAGGCTCAGAGTTCACTGGACCTGAATTCACTAATGTCTAACCTCAATGTTTATGCACTTCATACCTCACAAGTCAAGGGGAGAGCAAATTAAATAGTGATTTATGTCACATAAACACCATGTTCAGTGTCCTGAATGCTGCTTTTGGCATTAGTTTAGATACCATGTAGGGAACAGATTAAACGAACATCCATCAAGGTGAAAAATAATTATTGTTTGTGTCATACAACACCTGTTTTTTACAACATTCTTTAGCGCGTTTAAACTGAAGACATGCCAAAACTCTCCACTGAATTTCAGGTCTGACAGGTGCCCCGGGGCAACTGTCTCTTTCGAACACCTTCACCTCTGCCTTTTGTTTACTTTCTTTGTTTGTTTAGCCCTCTATTTTTTTTTTTCTACTTTGTTACGTAAGGTTCAAAAAAATTAACTTGATGGTTGAACGCCATAGGTGGTTCAGTACTGCTGCCAGGTTCATTTATTTGAATAGTACACAAGGGAAGAGCTTGAAAGCTGAGGCTTTGTGATGATACCTCTGTCCTTTTGAAGTTCCAGCTAGGTCAACAAGATGGCAATGACCTACTCCTGACATCAGGGCTAATGTTTTAGCAAATGGGTATGACATAATAAAGGTCAAATTTATAGTTTTGCTTTTGGAATAGTTGACAGGTGTGACCAGGGGACAGAGCAAGGACGTGGAATTCATTGGGTAGACAAGCAAATCCAAAGTATATGCTGGCAGTTCTCAGTTCTCATATTCTGGCAGTTTAATCAGTGCTCAGATTATCAAGTCAACTGCCCAGTAACACAACAGCCATTTTTTTGGCTGGTCTAACATTCCGACTCTCATTTCATTGGAATTAATGGCATTAATTAGACATGAAGAACAAATGGCTGGAAGGGCCTTGGGGGTAAAATACCCTTGTATTTACTTAGGTTGGCTAGCGAGTCATATTTAGAATTTTCTGCAGTTTTAGGAGAGGCAATGATCACATATCTGTCTTCAATGCAGGATGATAAAGGTATTTTTTTCCCTGTTAATAATACATAGGTTTTGCAATGTAGGTTGCTCCAGCAGATCTTGCATTTGACTTGACGGCAAGAGGCAGCATATCAATGTTATTCAATATTGAGCATTTCAATACTAAAATTGAGGTGCAGGACCTGCTTGGTGTGTCCCTAGTCTTGGCCATGAACCTCAAAATTTGGGCATTTTTCAGCTAAATATTTTTGTTATGAAGAATAAATAAATTTTTTTGCCCATAAAAATCCCTGGTCTATTAATGGGATCATAGCCTACATTCAGCTTTGGATAAAACTGGCTATAGGCATCAAGGGTTGCTCATTTATGACCCATATGAGAAAGTCTTCTGTTTCAGCTTCAGGCATAACTTTAAGAAATTAGGTCCCCAAAATAAGGACGGCACATGCAGACAGTTCTGCCACCTGCTTATGTTGGCTGGGGACAGATTCGCCCATCCTCATCGAGCTGTGTGTCACTTAAATTAGATGCATATTTTACATTTAAGGTGTTAAATGGATACAAGGTACACGAAAAGCAGGGATTGGTGAGAAAAGGGAATAATCAGAGAACCATCAAACATTTTAGATAAATTGCAATCACTACCATGTCCTGTGTTGGCACATAAATGTTAGTGATCCAGAGTTACACTACACTACTGTACACTACTGTGCAAAGGATTTAGGCAGGTGTGAAACAATAAATTAAGAATGCTTTCAGTGTTAATAGTATATTTTTTATCAATTACCAAAATTGAAAGTAAATGAACAGAAGAGAAAGCCAAATCAAATCAATATTTGGGTTGTTCCAAACATCCTGGAGAACTAACCATAGATCTGTGGATGTAGGCTGCCTCAAAACCTTTTGTCTCTTTGTATAATCCCAGGCAGACTTGATGATGTTCATACTAAGGCTTTGTGGGGGCCAAACCATCACTTCCAGGACTCCTCATTCTTCTTTACGCTGAAGATAGTCTTTAATGACATTGGCTGTAAGTTTTTATGGTTGTTGTCCTGCTGCAGAATAAGTTTGGGGCCAATCACGTGCCTCCCTGATAGTATGGCATGAGGGATAAGTATCTGCCTGTATTTCTCAGCATTGATCATAACTAAATCTCCAACTCCATTTTGAATAATGCAGCCCCAAACCTGCAAGGAACCTCCACCATGCTTCACTGTTGCCTACAGAAACTCATTATTGCACTGCTTTCTGGCCCTTTAACAAACAAACTGCCTTCTGCTTCAGTCAAATATTTCAGATTTTGGCTCAACAGTAGAGAACACTTTTTGCCATCTTTCTGCACGTTTCCATGCATAGTTAAGTCGCTTAGCCTTGTTTCCACGCCGGAAATAGGTATTTTTGGCGACAATTCTTCCATGAAGACCACTTCTGGTTAGACTTCTCCAGACATTAGATGGGTGTTCCTGGTCCCACTGGTCGGTTTTGTGCTGATGGCACTGCTGAACCTCTTCTGATGTTGAAAGGAAGTAAACATGATGTGCCTTTCTTCTGTTGCATTAAATTTCCTTTGTCGACCACTGTGTCTATGGACCTTAGCGTTGGCCATTTCTTTGTGCCTCTTCAAAAGAGCTTCAGCAGCACATTTTAAAACCCCAGTCTGCTTTGAAATCTTTGCCTAGGAGAGACCTTGCTCAAGCAGTATAACTACCTTGTGGCTTATTGCTGTCCATGGTATATGATCTGTGATGTGAAACTGTCTTCCATAACCTCATCTTAGTAGCAGAGTTTGGCTGTTCCTCACCCAGTTTTTAAGCCTCCTACACAGCTGTTTCTGTTTCAGATTATGACTGTGTTTTAATCTACTGTATATATGAAATTGATGATAATTAGCACCTGATTGGTATAATTGGTTAATCATACACCTGACTCTAATACGACAAAATCCGTGACTTTGTGCAAGTGTACAAAGTGTGCAAGTGTGAGAATTGATGCTGGTTTGAAGTCAAAGGGTAGTCACGCCATATATTGATTTGATTTAGATTTTTCTTCTTTTCACACTTTTCATTTTGTAAATTTATAAAAATAAACAATTAAAATATATATTTTGAAAGCATTCTTACTTTATAGCATTTCTTCATACCGTATATACTCGAGTATAAGCCGAGATTTTCAGCCTCTTTTTTGAGGCTGAAAGTGCCCCCCTCGGCTTATACTCGAGTCATCGCTGTCTGCCCGCTCGATCAGCGTGTCGAGCAGACAGACAGCGGCCATTCTATAATTCAAAAGCCGCGCCTCCGGCTCCGCCTTCGCCTGTGATAGGCGGAACACTGAATTTCCCAGCAGCCTGTGTTCCGCCTATCACGGACATCGTATCATCCTCGTACTACGGACGAGGATGATACGATGTCCGTGATAGGCGGAACACAGGCTGCTGGGAAATTCAGTGTTCCGCCTATCACAGGCGAAGGCGGAGGCGCGGCTTTTGAATTTTACAATGGCCGCCGAGGCGCCGACGAAGAGGGCACGGGACGGAGGCAAGGCAAGGCACGGCACGGGACGGGACGGGACGGAGGCAAGGCAAGGCACGACACGGGACGGAGGCAAGGAGGCAAGGCACGGGACGGAGGCTCGGGACAAAGGCTCGGGACACAGGTAGGCTGGACACACACACACACACACACACACACACACACACACACACACACGGATGGATGGAGACACACACACACACAGGGATGGATGGATACACACACACACAGGGATGGATGGATGGATGGAGACACACACACACAGGGATGGATGGATGGAGACACACACACACAGGGATGGATGGATGGATGGAGACACACACACACAGGGATGGATGGATGGATGGACACACACACACACAGGGATGGATGGACGGACACACAGGGATGGACGGACACACAGGGATGGACGGACACACAGGGATGGACGGACACACACACAGGGATGGACAGGCATGTCTCACCCTCGGCTTATACACGAGTCAATAAGTTTGCCAGTTTTTTTGGGGGTAAATTGGGGGCCTCGGCTTATATTCGGGTCGGCCTATACTCGAGTATATACGGTAACTGCCTTAAATTTTTGCACAGTACTATATGTAAAGCCAAAACTTCTAAAGTTTGACTATAGTAGGAGATGGTTAAGACCACGATCAGTTTTTTTTTTTTCTACTGTCTGTGACTCATTGGAGTCATTTTTCTTCATTTTTTGTCTGACAGACACAGCACGGAGTAAAGCTGGGTACACACTGGCCAAAAATCAGCCAGTTAAGAAGGAACCGGCCATCTTTCAGTCAGTGTGTACAGTAGCCTGTTTGAAAAAAGCCAGTCTTGTTGAAGGGATATGCTGGAAAACCAGCATTAGATCAGCACTTGCAGCCAACGGCTGCAAGCGTCTGACCAGTGTATTCTGTGTATTCTGGCCGGGATGGTGCAAGGGAATCCAACTATCATAATACAATAGCACACTGGGGGAGACTGCTGCACCAACATCACTTGTGTTGGTACGTTGATCTGTCAGATCTTTTTTGATTAACCCCCTGAGTTGTATGAAAAAAAAACGAAACTACTTGTGTACCAGGCTTTAAAGGTGATCTCTTCAAAGCCAGGGGGTATCCTCTTTTAAGGTTGCCATGGATGTCTTGAATTGTGGCTGATTCCCGCTGAATTGGCTGAAATTCAAGCTGTGGGTGCTCCTACTGACACCAACCAGCTCAATATATCATTTGTTCAATTGACTTTTGTTGAAGGAGCTTGGTGAAAGTTTTTAGCGGAACAGTGAGTGCATCCTATCAGATGCGCTACCGTTTGGATATTCTGATAGCTGCAGGTGCCGCCACGGGAGATTCGTCTATCCACACTGTTTAATTTTCTTTCGGTCAGCCAGTTCACCACCTCATCACTTATGCAAATACAAGACCGCATGTGGTGGCAACTTGGGGATCTGTAGATCTTTCCCTCCTTAAAGAAAATAGATAAAAGCACAGAGCAACAGAAATCTGGCAAACTGTAAATCTTACAGGTGACATACCAGCAGGTTATGCTATTTCGAACATGACTGTGGTCTTCTGTTGTGACTTGGCTACCTATGACTTTATGTTTGTGTTATGCTATTCAACGTTCTTCAAGCATGTCTTTTCTAATGGGCATATTGTAAGATTGTGATGATCAGAGAAAAAATAGATATAATTGCTTCATTTCTGCCCCAAGTGAACAACATACCACGCTGACATAAGTATGGCTTTGAACTGGCTCTTAGTCAAGTTTAAAATTTCAGTGATTAATATTAATAGTGCCTGTGGCCCAATGATCTAAAGCAACATTTCTTAGTCTCTTGTATCAAATATCATAGGCAGATGACAAAGGGAGAATTTATTTACAGTAGGGACAGAGGCGATGTCTCAAAGGGGTGTGACAGTAAGATATTAGTGGAATATTCATAAGATCAGATATTTCACAACTCTTTTTTTTTTTTTTTTTTTTGCAAGTTTCTTTTTAAAAGTGCAGTTAACTAAAAATAAATACAAGCAAACTTCATAAAGGGGTTGGGCAGTTTTTGGTTTCCTCTGCAACAATCTTGGAAATAAAGGATAGAGGAATCCATGTGCATCAATTGACAAGGATGGACCTGAGCAGTCTTTCTCAACCTTTTAGCCACAGCACCTTGAAATATTTTTAGATGGTATGCATTTTTTTTGGAAAAAATAAGCTTCAATAAAAAAAAAAAAAAGAAATAGTAAAGTTAGCCAAATTTTTGTACAATGTGAAAGATGATGTTATGCAGAGCAAATAGATACCTAACTTGGAACACTTTAAAATTGCACACACTCGTGGAATGGCGACAAACTACGGTACTTAAAAGTCTCTATAGGTGAGGCTTTAAAAAAATGTTAATGGATACTTGTTTAGAGTTGCAGAGGAGGTCTTGTGCTAGAATTATTGCTCTCGTTCTAACAATCATAGCAATACCTCACATGTGTGATTAGAACACTGATTACATTTGTGGGCACGGCTAAAATTATTATTTTTTTTTCTTGTTCATTTTTTTTTTTTTTTTTTTCACTGTCCCTTCTGATTCTGAAAATTTTTATTGCTGTAAACAGCCCCTGCTGTCCAAGTGTAAAACAGTTACAGGGAAGCTGCACGAGCCTCCTGAAGTATGGGGCGGGGGTCACCACTATGAACCCTGACGCTACACCAGTGGTTGGGGGTGTATGGTAAAAACACGCCTCAACTATGGGACTTTGCAGCACCCCAACGGCTAATTTAAATGAGCCCTTACTGTCCTGAGCCCCCTATAAAGCTTCTTTAATACCGATGTGCTGTGGTTCACACCTGTGGCTTTCCTGTGAGTTAACTTTCTAAAAGGTCACCCAAACCCGCAGGATAAAATAGAAGTGCACTTCCCTGGTTTGAGGTTGAGGGCCAAATCAAAGGGCTCTGCGGGCCACAGGTTAAGCACCCCTGACTTAAAGGATTTGTTATTGACTGCTTAGTGCCACCAGATGCCACAGCATACTTTTAGAGCTCTAGTGGCATCAATGCCTCGATGGGTCAGAGCTGTTTGGTGGCAAAATCGGATCTACTCAGTATTAGGTGGGTGGTCATTTTATGGTGGGTGGTCATAAGATTATGACTGATTTATGTACAGTGGAGCCATGGAGAATGAACATAACCATCCTCTAACTGGAAGTGAGCTTGTCTTTGGAGTATGGGAGCAAACTCGCACGTGCAGAGGGAATTCTGAACCACTAAGGACCTTTTCGCACAGGCGCCTCCACTAAGCAAAATTCCCTTGCTCCCAAAAAAGTGTAGCTGTTGACTTTTAATAAACACACACTCACCTGTCCCATGATCCAGCGATGTGGCCGCCTAAAGCCTCGGTTCTCTCCCCTGCCTCTCTCCGGAGCCGGCATCACTAGTGTGGGCACCTGGCTGTGACAGCCAGGTGTGCACTACGCACCCGCGAGTCGCAGTTTGCGCCCTGAATGGCCGAGCAATCTTCTGGGACCTGTGATGTGTCCCAAAAGATTATAGGGGTGGAATGAGAGAGGAGAACTTCCGCTCAAGCTGCCTAGGCAGTCTGAGCGGAAGTGGGAGCTGGGTACCTGTCAAAACTAGGTACCCACCCACCCCCCCCCCCCAAAAAAAATGACACGCCAAATGTGGCGTGCCAGGGAGTCAAGAGTCCTTAAAGCCAGCGCAAGTTCTACTTTTGGGTGGAACTCCAGAGATTGTTGCCCAGTACTGCTGGATAACGGCCAGTTTGGCAACTGTTCTTTATTAATGTCTACAACTACCCAAAATCTGTACATTCTGATCCAGCGGTGAAGATTATTTAAAGAATAAATAATATTACGTAATGGAAAGTTAAAGAGAGATAAGGCTGCTGTAACAAGTGTGCAACAAGTGTGCAAAGTTTGAAATCTCCCAGCCCGTGACCTCCCAGCCCTAGAGCATCTGAAACAAGATAGGAAGCGTCTGTCTTGTCAATGGATGCTGTAACAACTTGTCCCGGGGAAGCCTCCATGCCGGGGTCAGGTAGAGTTCAATGAACTAGCACATCAACACTATTTGAGAAATGCTAAGGTGTTTTAGTCCTGTGCTCACCCCTCCACTCCCAGCTGCCTGTTATTAAACCGCTGGCTTTTACAACATCAATAAAGAACTTTGCTACCAATTGGTATAGACAAAAGCCCGAAAGCTAGCTTTAAACTATGAAAACTTTGTGTTTCATCCATTTAGATTGTTTTGCTGTGTCACATACTCCCCTGGGTTCAAAAGTTCACTTGAACCATGAACTTTGTCATTTCACAGCAGGCATCTGAACAAATATAAGATTAAAGCGGGCAAGAAGGGGAAAAAAAAAAACCCCTGCAATATTAACAATTTTTCTCTTTGTGTTTTGTGTATGTGAAAGCTGTTACTACACAACGATAGAAAGAACAACTTACAACGCGAGTTGTAAAAAAACTAGACATGCATAGCAAAAGCCAAATCCATATGGCAAGGTCTGATGAGCGATGCAGGCGGGAAATTATTTAAAGACGCTAATCGGCAGAGAGGACTATGGAACTTTTCCAGCATATTAATCAAATAATTTTACTGTTGGTGCAATGAAAAAATATCAGCTACAAACCATGTGTTGAAACTCTTGCACACATTGTAGATTACCACGTCTTTCCTTCCGCCTTGAAAGCCCAGGTGCTGCACATAGTCTCCATAGACATTAGTGGCTGTGCATGGATATACTTGGGTATACGCTGCCGGTGCTATTATAAACACGTGTATAGTTCACAAGCATATGGGAATATGCCATACTCACGTTCTTGATAGCACCAGAATACGAGGTGTGTCTAAAAAGTTTGGTGAATGGTATCAGAAAACAAACAAAACAGAAGATACAAAAATGTATATTTATTGGCCTTTAAAATAATTGCCATCCTTCAAAACACGCTTTTGGCAACGTTCATAAAGCTTCTGGAAACTGTCAGCAAAGGTCTCTTTAGGAATTGATCACAGAACCGCTGTTGCACATTCTTGGACTGTCGCCACGTCCACAAAACTTGCACTTTCATGGAGTGCTTTAGACAGGGAAACATCAATCGTAGAGTCAATCGCCGATCTCATGCCAGCATTTGTCACACTCGCTTGATCATGGCTTTCAGCAGTGCACCAAAAGGCTGAGTCAGCTGCCAGTTGGGTATCTGGGTGGATCCTTACCTTAAAGTTGGGATCCTTGCAGAGCCTAGACCAGCTTTGTGACATCAGCCGACAGTGGACAAAAGCCCACTGTCGGCCAAATCTGGGTCACAGGAGTGCAGAATTGATGCCGCGTACACACAACCGGACTTTTCGAGGGACTAGCTCCGACGGTCTTTCTGACGGACTTTCGGCGGAGTTCCGACCGACTTTCCGAATGAACGGACTTGGCCACACACAATCACACCAAAGTCCGACGGATTCGAACGTGATGACGTACGACCAGACTAGAATAAGGAAGTTCATATCCAGTAGCCAATAGCTGCCCTAGTGTCGTTTTTTGTCCGTCGGACTAGCATACACACGAACGGATTTCTCGGTCTGGCAGAGTTCCGGTGGAAAAATTTAAAACATGTTCTATTTCTAAAGTCCGCCGGATTTTTGGCAAGCAAAGGTCCGATGGAGCCCACACACGATCGAATTGTCCGACGGACTTGTTCGGTCGGACCTTTGCTGTCAAAAAGTCTGGTCGCGTGTATGCGGCATAAGTGTATTCCTATGTCCCAGAAGAGTCCTATGGCCAAACAATCTTTGAATATAAATAATTAAATTAGTACCTTCTATTGCCCTCAGCCTCCTCCAAATCTCCAACTTACAAAACTAGTTATAAATGTATTGCCCTCAGCCTCCTCCAAATTCACTTTTTTCCATGCTGTGATCTGACTTCCTGTTATAGGATTGCCACATTTGGTTCTCCATGGACCCACTGCATGCAGGAGCGTAGCCTCCCTCTCTTGCTTGCTTCCAAGATGGACTAGGGATTATGGCCTATGGCATGTGTAGTGCACATAGAGCAGTTCACATTATCGCAACTAATGTGCACTGCTTGTTCCAGACAAACAAAGGCGAGAGAGAAAAGGAGAGGTTCAAAGAGGGCATTACAAATAGCTAGAAAAACATAAACAATTTCATGAAAATTAGATTACAGACCCAATAGTGGGTGTGTAACAGTGGGTGTGTATGGATTACATTTGGAGAATAAGTATACGGTGTCATTTAAAGTGTATTTAGACTCAAAAACAAAAAATGTAATAAATTGCAGCTTACTAGTCCCTAGATGTGGTGGCTGCATTATTTTTATTTTTTCCCCCAGACATTTGTACCTTTATTTTCATAGGTAGTGTTGTGAATAATGCCCTTTCTGCCCCTCCGGTCTACACTCCTCCACTGTATTTATGCAGGAGCCATGTTTGTTACACATGTAGCACCTTGGAGTTTAGGAGGGGTTGCTTCTCACAAATTTACTTGTCAGGAGTAGTTATCCTGGTTGGTTGCTAGAGGTCTATTGATTTCTCCCTAAGTTTGGCCTTGTTGCACTTTTCTCTTCTACCACTAGGTGGCCGGGTACTTGGTGGTACTAGATATGGGAAGAGCAACGCAGGGTTAGGTTATAGGTATATGGGGTATCTCAGCCAATGGGCAGGTTTTTTTTTTAATCCCTTGGCCTGCTGGGAGAGCCTATATATTCGGGTGAGGTCAGGTGATCTGTGTTCTGTTCCACCTGGATGGCTGTCTGGGTGGACATGTGTTGTATTGCCTGGGCTGCTAGGCCGGATGTTGGGCCTATCCCGGGCACTTCTTGCTGCTAGGCTGTCTGAGGGCCTATCCAGAAGCAAGAGAGCAGCGCAGGATTGGGACTGTGGCTTACAGTCCAACCAAAAGTGACGGTTCTGTCAACCAGCGAACCTGACGTGGTCACAGGTAGAGGGGAAGCTGTTGCCAGTAAGGGACTATCAGATGTAGCTCCTTGCTGGATGCCTTTCCCTTCATGGCTGTCCTCCTATTGAAGTCTCAGAGTCTGCCAATTAATCTTGCAGCTACCTAAGGGTGTCCTGGA
The DNA here is from genome assembly GCF_037356315.1 of Lithobates pipiens. Classification (NCBI taxonomy): domain Eukaryota; kingdom Metazoa; phylum Chordata; class Amphibia; order Anura; family Ranidae; genus Lithobates; species Lithobates pipiens. Next base: position 174,514,887 of record NW_027507787.1, on the reverse strand, counting down.
CCTAACCCTCTGTCCCCGGAAAAAGGGTTTGTTAAGAGAAATAAACTTTTTTTTGCATCCAAGAAGTGTCTGGCGCCCAACAACTTTAACAACTATACACCTACCATGCCTCACAACCCACTACATGCAGAAGGATGTCAGCTATCCTTGGCTCTGGAGGTTCTCATTAGATCAAAGGAGGCCTGGGACCTTGCTACACACAGTTTGGATATCAAAAGTCTGCCTTTGTTCAACTCCATTATATGGTGGATCGATGGGACTAGCAATTTACAAAAGAGACATAACATTGTTTATGCTGTGTTTTCAGTTCACAGGATTTGACAAAGACACTAAGGGAGGGGGATACTTAGACCTGATTCACACCTATGCAGGTTGCAGTTTGCATATTGCAGGTGCATTTTGCGTTTTTTAATACACACTTTTCATCCATTGAAGTCTATGGAACCAAAAAAACTGAAAAAAGTCCCTGGCCCTTTCCATAAAATGCACAGATGTGAACTACATAAATGAGAAACCATGTTAAATGGACTGTGTGTTTCTGAAAAATAAAAAATGCGCTAAAAAATGCGCTAAAAAATGCATGGGTGTGAACAAGGCCTAAAACTGGCGCACACAGAATCTGGTGCAGCTGTGTATAGTAACCAATCGGCATCTAGGCTCAAACTGACAAGGGGTTTGAAATTGTTGCAAGTTCAGCTGATGTACAGCCAAAGCTCATTTGGCTGTACTTCTATGGATCACAGGAGTGCAGTTCATTCCGATTGTCACAAGCTCTCTGCTCATAAAGCTCTGAGAACTGATGGATCAGCACTCTTTGACTGCTCATTTTTCAGTCTTACAGCCAGGGGGGAATTTTACATTTTTTTTCTTAATTATACTTACCTAGGTAGATGTAGCATCGGTCCAATGCTACATCTACCTAGGTAAGTATAATTAAGAAAAAAAAAATTGAATTCTCTTTTAAAGGGTATCTAAACCTAAAAAGAAAATGAAATGCATTGCAGCTTACCATCCTTACTATCTTTAGATATGGTGGCTACATTCATTGTTTTTTTCAGTCTAAGTAAATTTTCAACAAGTTCTGTTGACCTTGCCAGGAGTTCAGTGTCATTGTTATTTCCTGTGCTCTGAACTGAAATCTCAACAATGTTATCAACCTTCCCACCTACTGTCTCTGAACTACTGTACAAAACATCTACCCTCTATGTAATGGAGGTGAGGAGAAGGGAGGGTCTTCACAGTCAAAAATTATGGTAGGAGGCTAGGGTACTAACCCTGTTCCTCTATATATGTGTAGCACTTACCCCCGAAGGAGCTGTTGGTAATTATTTGGGCTTGTACTCTGCTCTTGCTCCCCTTGGCACAGCTGTGTAATGCTATTGATGCGAAACCCAATGGCAACCACAACCCAACAATAACATCAAATATTGTATTTTTACCATTACCTGGGCTCCTCCTGCTGTAAAGATAGGAAAAAATCTCACACCAATCGTGCTTTAACCAACCGATAATTTTACTGGAAACTGGGTTCAAAATCATAAACACAGTAATAATGGTAATATACAGAGTAATACAATACTAATGATGGTATATAAGGTCAGGACTTATAATAATAATAAGGCAGTCAAACATTCAGACCCAAAGATATACTAAGTACTACGTGTTGGGCGTGTCTCCAAGTGGGACTGGTGCTCAGGGTGGCAAAACCATAACACTGGGCCCTTTCCCCCTTCCAGTACAGCCATGCAAACCCACACAACATGTAGTCTGCTATACCACACTGAATATCAGTATGTTATGATACATATGCTCAAGGGCTCCCCCTAGATTGCAATACCTTCCCCTGTGCACACTGCAGGATAAAAGGCCATATACTGAATGATAAGTCTCTTGTCTTCTTTCTTCAGCTAGCTCAGTTAACTGCAGTGTTTATAATCCGATGCGTAAGTAGAGGGCAAAGTAGAGTAAGAATGATGAGTAACAGAAAACTTGGTCAGGTAACACACTTGTAATTTTCCTCTCCTATGGCAAGTTAACTGGAACATCACTCAATAGTTAAGGAAAGGCGGGCTTTTGGGCATAGTTAAGCACAGTCTATCTATGTGAGGCCACTTTGTGGAACTGCAGATCTCAGCAACACTCTGGTGTAGTCTGTAAGGTGTGGTTTAAGTCTTATATGAATCTTGGGCGACAGCCCTCTCACCACTCCAGGCCTGGGTAGTTTGATGACTCCTCTCCGATGCTCTCCGTCCTGCTGTCAGCCAGTACCGTCAGGCTGTACCGCTCCGCAAGATGACCGGGACCCTCGGTTGGCTCCGTCAAGTGTTCTGAATCCTGCTGTCCGGTCACGCTGCTGGCCCAGCACACTGTGGTAAAACACTCTCCGGTGGCTCGGATTTCGTTCTGCACCAAGCAGGCCTCGACTCTTCCAGACACACACCCACAGGTCCCTGCAGGCAGGTCTCGCATCCCAGGTAGAAGAGACAGAAAATGGCTGCACTGGGCCTTTTATATCCTACCCAGCATGCATTTCTGTCACTTAGCCTCATGGGTAGGTAAGTGAGCACTGTGGGTAGGTGAGGCTTTTTGACAAATAAAACTTTACGTCCCAAGAAGCATAAAGGTTCTGGCCACTGGAGGGAGCCGAATACTAATCTAATAGCATTACATTGTTATATAGCATGTACATGGCAAAAATTCCAGTGCTACATATGTGTAGCTGGGTACCACCAGCTGTGTGAAGACCCCGCTCGCCCCCCCCTCCACCACTGTAAACAGTGACAGAGCAGCTGGAGGAGCTGGCTGTGCCTCCTGCGCCCACTCTCCTCCTTTGCTCCCTTTCCCCCAAGCACTGGCTGTGTGAGCTACAGGCTGCGGGCTTCCTTTCTCCTCTCACTTCCCTGCTGTGAAGCTTCAGAGCAGGCTGTGCGTAAAATCCTCTGCTTGCTCCTGCTTCCCTTCCCTCCTGCAACATGGGCTTTGAGCCATAGAATCCACACCTGTCCATCCAGATGTGGCTTCATCAAGTTGAAAACATAAGAAAGATGGAAGGCATAACCCATTCTCAGAAAAACACCCAGGGTATTTTTAATAAGACATGTCGACATTGGCATATGTTAATATACTCGTAGGAAGGCAATTTCTTAATGGCAGGAGTTGAATGAGTATAGCTTGCACACTCCAATAGTTGTCAAGGCTTTCTTTTTAACCATTTATTCCCCACAGTGGTCTTTTAACCCCCTGCCCCCCCCCCCCCCCCCCACTTTTGTTAAATTTTTTTATTTTTCTCTTCCTCCTCTCCTGTCTAACCCTAATCAGACATTGTCCCCTCTTTGGCCATAGTTCTCTACTCCAATATTTAGTGTCACCCCATCTTCCTTCTCATTTTCCTTTATAAATAGGGAACTAACCAGATCTGGGTTTCCCCTAGTTGTTGCCCCCCAAGTTAATATCTGTGGGCTGGTTTACTTCATGTGAACTGTTCTGTTATAAAGTTATTTAAAACCAGTTTCAACAAGGGTCATAAAGTTTTTTTTCTTCTGACCCAACTGTGCTAGATGTGTTTGAACTGCATGATCCACGTCAGTTGTTTTTCTGTTGCTGTAAAGCTGAGCTTATTTGAGCCTATAGAGAAAGGATATACAATATAATCTGAAGTTGAACATTCATGTTCAATGTCTATGTAAACTGTGTTCACAATGTCCATTCTTATAAATAAAGAATTTGAAAAAAATGATGAAGGGTAGATAAACAACACCTATGGAAACTGGTACTGTCACCCAAATTCAGAATTACACTGCCTACATTGAAGGAAACCTGAAACAAGCAAATATTACTTACCTGTCCCATTGCCCTTGCCACCAGACTCCACTAGGTTGAAGAGAGAAGCTTCCTGAAAGATCTTCTGTATTCAACAGGTCCAGAAATATGGACAATGGCAAACAAAATGCATTAGGCAAGCCTCCAACTGACATGCATTCGTTTTTTTCTAGGGTACTAGAAGGTGTGATGTCTTTTCTTCAGCACTGCCCAGAAAAACTCCAAACTATATACTTTTTGCTAGCACTTTTTATTATTTTTTTCTTCAACCAAGATGTTCTGTATATATTTTTTCTTCTGTCAAGACTTCCAAGAAAATGCTGCTTGAATTAGTCTTTACAGAGCAGCTATTTGGATCAGACTATCTTCAGAAATAGCTTGGGAGGCCATACGTGGATCATACTGTGTTGGTGGTTTATCTTGGGATGTGACCTTCATGCACTGGGCTCTGCATTTTAGCACTTTTTATACCTTTGTGTATTGTAGCAGTAAGCCACAGAGCACTATCCAGGTCCTGAGCAGATACACAGCCTCTGGTCTGACCCAATCTTTGATGACTCCTGCTGCAAGTAGACCTTGATCTTGATGAGGCTAATGTGGAATGTGAGCTTTCCAGACCTCTGTGTACTGTGTTAATGAGCTGCAGAGTGCTCGCCAGGTCCAGAGACACAAGCAGCCCCTAAATGCTCTCATAGTGAGTAAGGCCAGAATCTCCAGATGGGACTGATGCCTGTAACTTCTGTATCCTGTATGGCTAAGCAGCTTGAGGCTGAGACCTCCTGTATGTCCACCAAACATTTGATAGCCTACGTTTTTATTGGTTTGTGTTGATGATTACCGTCTAGAATTCAGAATTTGGGTAAACCACAAAACTGGTCTTTTCCACTTACTATTTAGAAAATTCTGGCTAGCATTGAAACTATCCCCTTTCCCTTTCTTTCACCCTGAGGAAATTCTCCTAATGGATGTATCCACTTACCCACCATTTGAGTCTGGTTCTTTTTAACAGTTAATAACCCCCAAGTCACAAAGCAGAGCAGTGTCAATCTAAGTGCAGCAATGAAAAAACATTTATTTCAAAGTAGACAATTGGTAACTCACAAGATAACCCCCTAGTTGCTGGGGGATTTCTTTGTTGGTCATTCTTTAAATCTGACTTCTTCTGGACTTCATCAGGTGGCTGTAAGGTCCTCAGCTCTGAAAAAAGTTGAGAACTACCCCTGAAACTAGCTTGGTGCCTGACTCTTTATGACAGCGCTGGGTGTGACATTCTTTAACACACTGTTCACTTCCTAGACTCAAAGTTTTATTTCTGGGGCCCTTCATTTTATAATCCTCACGTTAATTAGTGAAGGTGCTGCATATCACTGTACATTGTTTCTTCCCTGTGAGTAAGTCTTCATCTGGCTTGACTTTTCTTTTTATATAGGTGGTGTGGGTAACCATACCCTTTTTTTTTTCCCCCCCCAGCTTAAGGGTTACCTACCCGCTCTCCTGTTACATTTTCTGCAGAGAAGGCTGTCCTATTCATGCTTATATTTTTTGGCAAATTATGATCTATCAGGTAGCATGCTTTATAATATGGATTTTTCTCTCTCTAAAGTTAAGGGTTAAGGGCATTCTTCTCAAGCCTTTAACTGCTAATTGTTTGTGTCTTTTGTTCTGGACATACCTTGGTCTTTTAGCATGGACAAACCATGTTTGTCCAACCTTCCATTCCTAAAAGCCAAGAGTTAGGCATCCTAAACTTTTATCCTTCTCCCATTTATTTTTGTTGACCATTTTAGCTGGTGGGCTAAGTTTTTTTTCTTTCTCCTGTTCACATAATTTTTGTTTTCTTTATGTTAAATAATTGGTTTTCCTCCACATTATTGGCTGAGGTCCATCATTCTTTCTGGTAGCAGCTTCTCCCTAGTGACGATTAGATTACCTGTCCTGTCTGAAGCACCTGGTTGATCCTCAGTTCCCTTCCTTTGGTCCTGGACATTTCTGTATGTGCCTTGGCCCTTCTTCATCTAGCATGTTCTAGTTCAGGCATCGATTCCTTTAGATACATCCTATGGTAAGATTTCCACATAGTTTGTATCTCTTGACTGTTGCCCACCTATTACTTTGACTGATGTGACATTCCAGTTGCCTTAGATTCATGACTACATTCCTGTGTCTCCTAATGGATGATAAAGAAAAAAATAAGATTGTTATACTTGCTATAAACCTTTTCCTTGAAGCCCACTGAGGGACACAGGTCCCGTCCCTCTGTGCTATTGGCATGATGGTGGGCACTGAGGTTATACAGGGGCTGGCTTACCATTTTTTTTTTCTGTCCAAACCTCCTAAAGGCATCAGAATTCTGAATTACTACACTTCTGTGCCCCTCAATGGACTTAACAAAAGTATTTTTTCAATAAGTTTACAATGACTTTAAATCCCTTTTTTATTTACTTTTAAAATGTCATTATCGGGAAGATTATTTCTTGATGGGTTATTGCATAATATCTCTCAGAGCAGAATATAATGTATGTAGCAGATTACCTTCTTTGCTTTTGCAGTGCCAATATCTGGTCTGGATATGTGGATTTTGTGTACAAAGACAGACAGTTCATAACCAGCTTTTTAGAATTGTTGCTGGTCATAGATATGTCGTAAAAAATTGTCTTCAAAAGATAAAACATTAAATCCCTTGCCTGTGTTGGAATGGAATGGGGATCATCAGAATGAAATTAATAGGATACACGGCATGCCTTTTAGGTTCTGAATTTATGCAAAGAGCTTCGGAGGAAGTGTAGTGAAAGAAAAAAGTGTCTTGGGAGCAAGTTTGGCAAATTTTGCAATTCTAGAGTTCTCCAAATTCCAATTTCATATAAATGAAGAAATATGGAATGAGAGATGTTTATCTATTATAACTCTGTTACGTGTATCTAAACCCAAAAACAGAATGCAGGTTACCAGTTCTTACATGTGGTGGGTTCATTAGTTTTCACTTTTCAGGTTTAGAACATTTTCAGGAAGCACAGAAAATACCTGATGATCTTATCTTGTTTCAAACGCAGTGCCCTTATCACTTCCTGTGACATTTTACTACTGACCATCAAAGTAAGGGGTCACTCACACCAATAACTGCAGAACTCTACAATTTTCTCTGCCTGTAATTATTTTCTGGAAATTTTTTTTTTTTATCAATTCTTTATTTATAAATATATAAAAATACAAAGGGTATGCATGTTAAATAGCTCAGAAGAAGATGGCAATGTCTCAGCCTAGACAGCAGAATACAATGGTCAACAGCATATCCATTGACTGTTTTTCTTGCAGATTGGTAAAGTAGACATGTCTGGCTTTTATTTTTATTTAATTTTAATAAAATTGCTAAACAATAATGTGGTATAGAGCAGCACTGGGCAATATACACATCCCTTATTATTTTATTTACCGTATATACTCGAGTATAGGCCGACCCGAATATAAGCCGAGGCCCCCAATTTACCCCCAAAAAACTGGGAAACTTATTGACTCGTGTATAAGCCGAGGGTGAGACATGCCTGTCCATCCCTGTGTGTCCGTCCATCCCTGTGTGTCCGTCCATCCCTGTGTGTGTGTCCGTCCATCCCTGTGTGTGTGTCCGTCCATCCCTGTGTGTGTGTCCATCCATCCCTGTGTGTGTGTCCATCCATGCCTGTGTGTGTGTCCATCCATGCCTGTGTGTGTGTCCGTGCAGCCGTGTGTGTCCGTGCAGCCTTGTGTGTCCGTGCAGCCTTGTGTGTCCGTGCAGCCTTGTGTGTCCGTGCAGCCTTGTGTGTCCGTGCAGCCTTGTGTGTCCGTGCAGCCGTGTGTGTCCGTGCAGCCGTGTGTGTCCGTGCAGCCGTGTGTGTCCGTGCAGCCGTGTGTGTCCGTGCAGCCGTGTGTGTCCGTGCAGCCGTGTGTGTCCGTGCAGCCGTGTGTGTCCGTGCAGCCGTGTGTGTCCGTGCAGCCGTGTGTGTCCAGCCTACCTGTGTCCCGAGCCTCCATCCCGTCCCGAGCTTCCGTCCCGTCCCGAGCCGAGCCTCCGTTCCGTCCCGAGCCTCCGTCCTTCTGCCATGCCAGGATCGCCGCTCTTCGTCGGCGCCTCGACGGCCATTCCACTGTTCAAAAAGCCCCGCCTCCGTCTGTGATAGGCGGAACACTCAATTTCCCAGCAGTCTGTGTTCCGCCTATCACGGACATCCTCTCATCCTCGTCCGTAGTATATGGATGAGCGGATGTCCGTGATAGGCGGACCACTGACTGCTGGGAAATTGAGTGTTCCGCCTATCACAGACGGAGGCGCGGCTTTTGAATAGTAGAATGGCCGCCGTCTGTCTGCTCGACACGCTGATCGAGCAGGCAGACGGCGATGACTCGAGTATAAGCCGAGGGGGGCACTTTCAGCCTCAAAAAAGAGGCTGAAAATCTCGGCTTATACTCGAGTATATACGGTATTCTTGGATCTACAACTTACTATTTTACTAATGTCTCATAACCTGTAGCTATCATAGCTATTGGCAAGAAGACAGCAGCATATGATCCAAATTAGAATAAAAACAACACTTTATTTACAGTAAAAAATCCAGTAAAATTACAGTAGATCAGCATGGAAAGCAGAGGGCACCAGGACACATTTATACTTTGTGCACAAGTGCTCACCCTCGTGTGCATGGACCAAGCTAAACTGGTGTGGCGGCAGCTTCTGATGCCATAGCTGGCATACTGGGACCATCTCTGACAGCTGTCAAAGAACCACCAACTTCTTTAATGCAGCGTCAGGGTCTTACAAAGTAGACAGGACAACAAACTTTTTCAGATAAATGTTATAAATGACATCCAATTTTCCATAAGGCAAAATAAATGAAAAGAACAATAGGTTAGTAAGAAGCCCTTCTAAAGGCCTTTGGCAGGTGAGTAGAGATTGGAGCCAATGGCATCTTGCCTCCAGTATGCTCCAAAGATAGAAGCTGCCAGTGATGCAATATTCCACCATGCCATTATTCACAAAGTTTTAGGTTTGATTGCACCTATCATTAAAATATAAAGTTATGGATGTTTATGCAGTTACCATCTTAAATTTAAGGATTGGAAGTCAGTTTCCAAAGCAAAGATGAACAAATGGGCACTACTTCAGAATTATTCAGAATATTCCCTGTTGTATAACAAAGGCTTTCATGATGACACACATTCAGCTTCTAATCATTAGTGCGCAAACTGAACTGAACTAATCTTCTTAATAAATTGTGAAGTCTTGTATGCCTTATGGTTTCTGTAGGGGCTTTTCTCCCTGTCTGGGACAAGCAGAATATGAAAACAAATGGGTCATGACTTTATGTATTTGTTTAGTTAGAATACTTGTCATCTTGTGATACAGACTCTTGACCAGGTTATACAAGCGTGTCCTGATCCCCAAATTTGCAGGAATGAAAACAAACATCTGTTGTTTTTTTTATGCCTATGCGGCTAATGCAATACGCGAACCGATCCCAGCATTGCACTGTTTTGTTTTGTTTTACATGTGGAAAATTACAATCCTGCTGGGTTGGTGGGACATTGACAATGCTGCACATAAAAATATGCAAGTAATGCCTAGTTAGAAAAGTTAATTGTTGCATGACTTTTTGAAGTGTTTGCATGTTTTTGTAGATTAGACAGAACATTCAATGATAATGAGTTAAACTGGACAGTGTCAAACACAATCAGTCTTGATTTTAATTATCAGTCTTAACTTTCTCTTGATTAGTAAAGCATTATGCAGAATCAAAGCCCATCTCTGAGCATAAATACACGCCCCCTCCATCTCTCCATTCCTGTACTTTTTTTTTGCTTAAAAAAAGGCTTTGCAAAACCCAACTTCAATGTTACATGTACTTTGCCAGTGCTTCTAGTGGAGATTGGTGTTGTTGTCATGAGGAAGTTTTCAAAACCTGTGAGGATTCCACCAACAAGAGATGTCCACATCATTAGGCAGTGACATGGACACCCCAAGAAGGACCCTACCACTCCGTAACAAAGAAAAGAGAAGATAACTGTAGTATTGTGTGATCACAGACTAGGTATTTGGGCCATTTAGATTAGTTTTTTTTTTTTTTTTTTAATTGCTGCATCAATTAGCTGGAGAGGGACTATTGATTATGCAGGTAAACTTCCTTAGGTGGACTTCAAGTTTTACATACTTGAAAAGTACACTGTAATGCCACATACACACGATCGGAATTCTCGTCGGAAAAAGCTCTGATGGTTTTCCCGACAGAATTCCGACGGAATTTGGCTCAAGCTGTCTTGCCTACACACGGTCACATCAAATTCCGATCATTTATAAAGCGGTGACGTACAACACGTACGACGGGACTAGAAAAAGGAAGTTCAATAGCCAGTAGCCAATAGCTTCTGTCTCGTAGTTGAATCTGAGCATGCGTGATTTTTGGCGTGTCGGAATTGCATACACACGATCGGAATTACCAATAGAAAGTTTTTCCTTTGGGAAAATTGAGAACATGCTATAAATTTTTGGCTGGCGGAAATTCGGACAGCTAAATTCCGATGGAGCATACTCACGGTCGCATTTTCCGATGAAAAGCTCTCATCTGTCTTTTTCTGGCCAGAATTCCGATCGTGTGTATGCGGCATTAGCCATATCGGGATAAGCTACTTGTGGTATAGCATATACAGATCATCATTCATCATGCAGTTCATTCAGGAACACACAAATTATATAAAACTGATTTTAGTGGGATGCTTCGGCTTACGTTTTTTTCTGTTGGCTTAAACAAAAGAGAATTTTTATTTTTTTTTAACAAGCAAGGAGAGGATTTATTGTAGGATATATGAGAGTTACTTCATCTATGTGCCCCCATATCTTATCAGCTGATGCTCATTCATTGAGGAGAGTCTGGGGAAACCTTTGGAAGTTATATTGAGGACAGGTGATAAACGGTCGGTCGGATTATCCCAGGGCTTCAGACCATGCACACATGGGTGAGAGCGCTTGTGCACAAAGTAGAAATGGATTAGCATCAGTTAGTGCTTCATACAGTGGTCTGCATTTAACAAAGATAAAAAGTAAGCATAATATTTTATTTTTAAAAAAACTCCATATTTATTAATGCTTGTTGCATACATGTTATAAGGAATGCTTAATTACACTTTAAAGGAGTGATTTTAATTACACTTTAGACAAGAAGAAAGGTCTGGTGTCGCCAATGACACACATCCATCCCTATACATAGCAAATACACAGAGAGTTGCCCTGGGACTTTGAGTGAGGTGAGCACAGTGGGTCACAATAACAGCAGTAAATACAGTAATGCCATTTATTGAAAGAGTAATATGCATACATGCATGGTGTAGACAGTAGCATAGCCCATAAAATATTGCACATGGTAAAAGTAACATTAGTACATATAGATATCATACAGTAGGCACAGACATTAAGTAACACGACGCGTTTCATGAGATGTGGCTCTATTCCTCAGGGGTGGATGCATGTGTGATGTATCTAAATTGAACAAAAAGATGTGTGACACAGGGATGGATATTGAAGCAAATCGTGAGAGGGACCTAGAGGTATGGGACCCCATACTCACCAATCTGCAGAGCCAAAGTGGCAAATTGCCAAATTGCTGAATCGCAGAAGGCTGCAGCCACAAGTTTATGGCCTGGAAGCTGAGGGGGAGAGACCGACCTAAACCATCACCAGGGGAAAAACAGAAGGCAGACATAGTATGGGTGGGTAACTCTTAAGGTCTCACATAGTCCATTTGTAAATGTCAACTGTAACATAAATATTAGTATATATATATATATATTGCTGATTCGCAAAGTAGACATAAAAATTGTATAGTTGAGTATATGAATATGTAAAGTGCCTTGAAAAAAAAGTATCCCCCCCCCCCGGCTTTTTTTAAAATCTAAATTATATGTGATGAATCGGAACACAATAGTCTAAGTTGGAGAAGTAAAATTAGAAAAATATATACATAAAACTATTTTTCAGAAATAAAAAAATTATTATTGGCACGTGTGTATGTATTCACCCCCTTTTGTTATGAAGCCCATAAAAAGCTCTGGTGCAACCAATTACATTCAGAAGTCCCATAATTAGTGAAATGATGTCCACCTGTGTGCAACCTGTCACATGATCTTTTATTACATATACACACCTTTTTGAAACTCCCAGAGGCTGCAACACCTAAGCAAGAGGCACCACTAACCAAACACTGCCATGAAGACCATGGAACTCCCCAAACACGTAAGGGAAAATGTTGAGAAGTCAGGGTTAGGTTATAAAAAATATCCAAATCTTTGATTATCCCTAGGAGCACAATCAAATCTATCATATCCAAATGGAAAGAACTTGGCAAACCTGCAGTCACACACCAAAAGTCATGGACCAGGCAAGGAGGGCATTAATCAGAGAGGCAGTACAGAGACCGAAGGTAACCCTGGAGGAGCTGCAGAGTTACACAGCAGAGACTGGAGTATCTGTACATAGGACGACAATAAGCCATAGACTTCATAGAGTTGGGCTTTGTGACACAGTAGCCAGAAGAGTCATTACTTTCAACAAAAAACAAAATTCCACGAGTTTGTGAAAAGGCATGTGGGAGACGCCCAAAATGTATGGAGAAAGGTGCTCTGGTCTGATAAGACTAAAATTGAACTTTTTGGCCATCAAAGAAAACCCTGTCTGGCGCAAACCCAACACATCACATCACCCAAAGAACAGCAGTCCGGACTGGAAAACTGATTAGGGTTGAGGAAAAGATGGGAATGGTGCTAAATACAGGGATATTCTTGAGCAAAACCTGTACCACTCAGTGTCTGATTTGAGGCTAGGACAGAGGTTCACCATCCAGCAGGAAAATGACCCCAAACACACTGCTAAAGCAACACTTGAGTGGTTTAAGGGGGAACATGTAAATGTGATGGAATGGCCTAGTCAAAGCCCAGACCTCAATCCAATAGAAAATCTGTAGTCAGACTTAACAGCTTGCCGACCAGCAGTTTTCCTGCGGCAGAATGGCACGGCTGGGCGAAACTACATTATGTTATGCCGCTTTGCCTTTTGGCCAACAGGGGCACGCACACCCTCAGCATGTGCCCAATCTGTCTCTCCTCCCCTGTCAGAACAGGGGTTTGTGTTTTGACATGCACAAATCCCAGTTCTGCCTCTTGTATTCGCAGTCATGGTGATGTCATGATGTCAATGCTTTACTAGCAGATATTAATGCTGAAGATGCATATTCCAATGTTGCTATAAACATAAGAATCCTCTCCTAATTTTGTAAGTCATTAAATGTCTCAAAGTAGTAATTTCCAGTTTCTTATGTTTAGTAGTAAAAAAAAAATTTTTTTTTATTGACTTTTAAGCCAGGTAAATATAAAATGTTAAATGTAATGATTTTGTATCTACCCCTTTTCAGTCAGCAGATGGTGAGTTCCAGTCTAGTCTTCTGCAGATATCAAATGTACTTATGCAATCAATCAATAAGACAATAATGTTACTCTGAGAAATATGGTTAAACACCTGCAGTATTCTGATTAACAGTAATTAACAGAACTGAACTGGCAGTGATTGATGAAAAAAAAAAAGAAAACCGTTGATTGGTAAAGTTCGGACCCTTTAGAAAAGCACAACAGTTACCAGCAGACTAAAAGATTCTTGTGCCCTCCTCTGGGTCTGGGTCTCTGGACATATGCTCTGGTTCAGTTCAAGTCTTTAGCCAAAGAGAGGAATTGCTGTTATGTGTCTCTTTCAATCTTGCTGAGACAGTCCTTTTACGTCTTCTTTACAAGCAGTAGGAGCGCTCTCCAGTACACTCTGATTTCACCAGGTGCCCAAATCACATCTCACATCCTCCCAGGCGAAAAGGTTTTCCATCTCTTTGCTTCTCTGAGCTCTTATCTGATTGTTGTCACCTATTGCAGGGATCCATTTAGCCAGCAGCAGCAGTTCAGTCGTTTCCCAACACACCTGCTTGCTTCAAGACACTCCTCTCCCCTTTCTTCAAAGCCTGCACACCCCTTTCTCCTTGCTTTTGTTGCATCAGCCAATCACCATCCTCCAGGATCGATCAGACCCAACCACGATCACTGCCCCTACACTGGAGATACTCTATAGGTGAGCATTGAAAAAGTTCTCCTTAAAGATGGCTGCTGTACTTCTGCATTAATGAATATTCATTTTAACCCTGTCAACACTGCAGAAGGATACAGCAGTAACAAAAGAAGACATTTTGCAGCAGTTATCAGCTACAGTCGAGGTTAACCTTACCTCATAGGAAGTAATTTGTTCCATCTGTTTAGAGATCAATCCCTACTCTTAGTAATTAGACCAATAAAATAACCCAATGTAACTTGAGTACAATCTCAATTCTATTAGCTATTAGCTTCTGTCCTCAGTTGCACTTCTAGCTAAATGTCTCTATATGCCCCTGATGGTGAGTCTGCATAATGTAAGCATGTGTGTTCACCCACACGTGAGTTTTTGATTTTTGTACTTGGTAGGGCTTATTATGATAATGCAGAAGGATTACTGCAGCCCTGGATAGCGCCTAGTCTGACAGTTAGCATGTGTTCAAATTTCACAACTGGCACTCCTGTCTATGCAGTTAGTAGCACCATAAGAGCCTCCCAAAGGTAGCATGCACTATATGGAGTAACATTTTGTGGCAAAACTTTAGATTCCTCGCAATAAAAGCACAGAAAAACTCAGAATGAAAAAAAAATAAACAAGGGGTTCTACTAGGTTTCTATTGAAAATATACTGTATGTTAATGATATTGCTAATAAAATAATAAAATGTGGCACTAGCAGCATGTAAAGAAGGAACTGGCTGATTTCATAGGTTTAAAGGGCACATTCAGAAAAGCTTATATTTCGGTCTTGTGAGGATGTCACCAGCTGTCCGTCTCTTTTGGATGCTGACGGCAGAATCTGTGTACCAGAGATCCAAGCTCTAACCACCTCCCACAGCCAGCCAATCTTAGCCCTTGTACACACGGTCGGAGATTCCGACGGAATGTTTCGTCGTTTTGTCGGATATTCCGACTGTGTGTGGTCTGCATCGGACTGTTTCCGTCGGAATATCCGACGGACCAAGTTTTCCAACTTGCCGGTAAAATTTTCCGGCAAAATGCTCCTATGGGACATACTCCGATCACGTGTAGCCTACTCCGACGGACAAAGTGACACGCATGCTCAGATCAAATTCCTAGACCAAAGCTATTGGCTACTAGCCTGAATAGCCTGAACGTAGTCCCATCGTATCGAAATAACGTCATCACGTTATGTACAATCAGATTTTCCGACAACTTAATCCGACCGTGTGTATACAACATCACTTCCGGACCTCTTCCGGAATTAATCTGTCGGAATTACTCCGACGGATTTGGTTTTCGGAATCTCCGACCGTGTGTACAAGGGCATATGCCCCGTACACACGAGCGGACTTTTCAACATCCAAACTCCGACGGACTGAGTCCGTCAGACTATTCGATCGTGTGTGGGCTGCAACGGACTTTTGATTCGCCAAAGTCTGACGGACTTTAGAAATGAAGCATGCTTCAAATTTTCCCGACGGAACTCCGCCGGACCCGGTCCCCTTCGAAAAATCCGCTCGTGTGTATGCTACTCCGACGGACTAAAACCGACGCTAGGGCAGCTATTGGCTACTGGCTATGAACTTCCTTATTCGAATCCAGTCGTACGTCATCACGTTCGACTCCGTCGGAGTTTGGTGTGATGGTGTGTGTCCAAGTCCGTTCGGTCGAAAAGTCCGCCAGAACTCCGTCGGAACTCCGGCGGAACTCCTTTGGAGGTCTGTCGGACATAAGTCCTCTCGTGTGTACGCGGCCTTAGAGTCCCTTGTTAACATTAAAAGTTACCTGGATATTCAGTACTCGAACATCCACTTCTAATGTAATTTCTTTTAACACTTGCATCTAAATTACCACTAAATCTGCACTGATACAAATATTTCAGCAGATTTTCACACTCTCTGTCCTTTACCTGATGTCATGTTCATTGGATTGGTTTGTCCCCAGACTCCTACATTTTCCGTTATTTAATTCCCACGCTGATGACCAGTTAAGGCCTGATTGGTTCCATAGACTAACTGTTCAGAGTAGCCGTTTCAAACGCATTCCATCATGTACAGAAATAGACTTTGACAATTATAATATCCTTATCCTGCAATCACTTGTGTTTGAAAGCAGAGACTGAAACTTTCTGCCAACTCCTTACTTTAGAATGTAATACATTGAAAGAGAATATAATATTCTGCTGCTGTAAGCAGCTCCTGAAAATTACACCTTTGTGTGGATGTAACCTATATGTTTTTATAGCTAGGTCCTTCTGAGAGTAACTGGAAGCCTCTTATATAAGACATATCTTATGACACCCATTAGCTTATTCTGCTCCCAGGGAATACGTTAACAACAACAAAACCCTTTCCTCCTGTGAGGTTATAGGGATTTATCAAAATACTTCACAAATTGGCACATTGTAAGGATGTATTACAGCACCATTCTTATGGAGTTTTCCAGATTTTTTGCTTCGTCTACAAAAATATAGAAGAGCTAACTTCTTATTAAAAAATAGGTCAAAATTGGCAAGGTCTAGCTCCAAGCTAAGCAATCCAAAATCAATCAAAGTGTAACAATTTTGGAAGAAGCTACACTAGATTGTATTTCAATGGATGAAGCCACACAACTGGAATTAACTGCACCTTGGGTTTCCTTTCTTATCAACATTTTTTCCTCTTCTAAACGCTCTCACAAATGTCTTTCTTGTTCTATTGTAGTTTCGCATTCAAACACAGAGGCCAACGTCATCATTTTTAAACCATAAGTTCATTTAAAAAAAAAGGCAAAACATATAAACAATGGAGACATGTTATATAACATTAACATTGAACAATAATTCCAGAAATAATAAACATTTTCAGTTACATCCAATGGAAAGCAAGTTGTAAAAAAATACACAGGCTAGAGTTGATGTGGGTTCACATTTCCAGAGAATATCGCGAGCAGGAGGGTATGTAGAAGCTGTTCATGCCTGCCAAACCTTTGTGAATATTGGCAAAGAGTTGCATATAGTTACATAGTTGGTAAGGTTGAATAAGGACAACAGTCCATCCAGTTCAACCTGGGTATGTATGTGTGTTTTTGTAGAAAAATTATTTCCCATATCCCTGTATATTGTTTTCTCTATGATGCACATCCAAGAGTCTTTAAAACTATCCATACTACCTGCCGGCACCACTGATTGACTGAGAATTCCACATCCTTACCACCCTGACACTGAAACACCCTACACAGCTTAAGATTAAACTGCTTCTCTTCTCTAATTGTGTGGCCTGTGTCTTCCTACACTCCCTGGGACTGAAAAATGTCATACTTACGCTGGGATCAACGTTGAGATATTTGTACATTGCTATCATGTCTCCTTTCAAGCATCTCTTCTCCAAGGAGAATACATTTAGAGTTTGTAGTCATTCCTCATAATTGAGGTCCTCCAGTCCTTATATTAATTTAGTTGCCCTTCTCTGGACTCTCTCCAGCTCCAGCATATCCTTTCTGAGGATTGGTGACCAGAACTGGACAGAATAATCCAAATGTGGCTGAACCAGAGTTTTATAAAGTGACAGTAAAATCATTTGATCTCTGGAGTAAATTCCCTTTTTAATTCATGCTAATATTCTGCTGGTATTGGTAGTCATAGCTTGACACTGCATTCTATTGCTCAGTCTGTCTTCTACTAGGACCCCTAGATTCTTTTCCATCCTGGAAGCCCCTTGGGGTTCTCCCCCTAATGAGTTACTTGCGTTGATATTTTTAACCCCCAAGTGCTTTACCTAACATTTTACAATGATAAACTTAATTTGCCATGCAGTTTCCCACTCCATTAATTTATTCAGGTCCTCCTGTAAAGTTTCTATGTCCTGCTGTTTTCTTATTGCCCTACATATTTTTGTGTCGTCACCAAACACTGAGATCAAGCTATTTATCCCACCCTCTATATCATTTATAAATAAATTAAACAGAATTGGTCCCAGGACAGAGCCTTGGTGTACCCCACTAACCACTCTAGATCATTCTGAGTATACGTTATTTATCACCACCCTTTGGACATGCCCCCATAGCCAGTTTTCTGTACAAGAACCAACCCTATGGCCCATGCCTATAGACCTTAGCTTGTAGATTAAGCATTTGTGGGGGACTGTATCAAATGTTTTTGCAAAACGCCACATCCACCGGCCTGCCTTTGTCCAGATGGCAGCTCACTTCCTCGTAGAATGTTGATAGGTTGGTTTGGCAAGAATGACCTTTTGTAAACCTGTACTGCTTTTGATACAGTTTTCATCAGCAACATTTTTTGGATATAGTCCCTTATCCCCTCAAATAATTTACAAACTACCGATGTTAGAATGACAGGCAAGCTGGGAAAAATTTAAGTCCTCAGATAAATATCTGGAGAAGATGATGGAGGGCAGAGGACTGTGAGCTAGGAACAAAAAGGATATAGAATAAAACAAACTGGGGGGGGGGGGGGATGGGAGGGAGGGATGGTGGGAATGGGTGGTAATAAATAGAAAGATAATATATGGAAGTCTCTGTGTATTGTATGTAATTGTATACATTATAATAATTAAATAGGTTATAGCAGAACAAACCACTATGATGTAATGGGACAAAATTGAACTGCAAAGTTGAAATAAGTCTCTCAGGAAATTTAGTTGAAGTGAAAAAAAAATAAATGACAGGCATATAGTTGCCCTTTTTGGAATATTGGCACCATGTCGCCAATCAGCTGGTACCAATCCTGTCAGTATGCTGTCCATGAAGATTAGGAATAGCGGTCTGGCTATAACCTGAGTTCTTTAAGGACTCTTGGGTGTATAAGCCATCCGGTCCGGTGATTTATTTATGTTAAGCATTTATGCTAATGCTAATCCTTTTCAGACTCTGGCCTCTGTTAGCTGCAAGGGTAGATCATGTGACATGTTGCTAACAATGCTGTCGTGGTCAGTATACCCCTCCATTTCCTGTGTGAAGACTGAGGAGAAGAAAGCTTTTAGTACTGCTGCCTTCTCCTTGTCATCTGTAACCACCTTCCCTTCTTCATCCTTTAAGGGGCCTATGTATTCCGACCTCGCCTTTTTTTTACTGTTAATTTTTTTTAACAAGTTGGTTCAGATTACAGCATGATTGAGTTAATCCAAGTTTTATCTGAATTCATGAAAAGCCTGGGGAATTTCACATGAGGGCAATGTGGTATTTAGCCACATTGACAGGAGTGTTTCCACTGGGTTTTTATCACTTAGGTTTCTTCTTTAATTAGACTGCTATCCACAATATTTAACAGGAACCTCTGTAAATTACCAATGGTCCTTCACCTAACTAACGCTAAACCTGCTCTGTGCCACATTCTAAACCTAATCTATCTAACCCTGTAAAGCAAAAATCACTGTACTTGCCTATCTTGCAGCCGATCTGGTCCAATCCCAGCATCAGCCATGGTTTTTCTGTGTAGGCGGGTGCAGGAGAGGTATCCGACAATGGAAACCCCAAAGTAAGTCTATGGGTGATGTTACTTCCTATTAATTTCACAGCCGTTGTCACATGTATGAGTGAGCCTGTTGCTGAATAACCTTTAGCCCTTGTACACACGGTCGGACATTCCGACAACCAAATCCGTTGGATTTTGTCCGACGGATTTTGTCAGAAACTGTTGCATACACACAGTCGGACCAAGTTGTCAGAAAATTCGATCGCACTTAACGTGATGACATTATTTCGTTAAGATGGGACTACGTTCAGGCTAGTAGCCAATAGCTTTGGTCTAGGAATTTGATCTGAGCATGCGTGGCACTTTGCAGGGGTGTACCAAGCAGGGGGCGGGGGGGGGCATTCCGCCCCAGGTGCCACACATTGAGGGGGGTGTAAGTGGCTGGGTGGCATTGCTATGGGGTTCACTCTGCACTCAGATACTGTCTGACAGTATCCTGAAGGGAATCCCTGCTCTGTTTTTTGTGAGTTTTTTGTGAGCTTGAACACCCCCAGCACTGTGGCCGAAATAGTATGGTCTAGTTTCTGTTTTCACCTGCTAGCTCCACCCACCACTGCTGAGCAGCTGAGCTGAGTGTGTCATCATTCAGCGCAGGGGTGGCTGCTGTTACACTCTGTGTCCACACCATCTTCCAGAGTCTAAACCTCCCTAGCTGAAGCTGAGAGCCGAGGTGAGCTGGTGATAGGGGGTGTGTGAGCTGTGAGAAGAGAAGACGTTGGAGGAGTGTGTCTGTCCTGCCATCCTTACTGTGCTGCTCTGTCATAGAAGGGGAAGGGGTGGGGGGGGTTGCTGTGTAGTAGGTAGTGTAGCTGACCTGATGGGGGGGGGGTTGCAGAATACAGGCATGTGCTATGTACAGGTTGTAGACTCCAGATTTGCTATATACAGGTAGCAGAATACAGGTGTGTGCTATGTACAGGTTGTAGACTCCAGATTTGTGCTATATACAGGTAGCAGAATACAGGCGTGTGCTATGTACAGGTTGCAGAATGCAGGCGTGTGCTATGTACAGGTTGCAGAATGCAGGCGTGTGCTATGTACAGGTTGTAGAATGCAGGCGTGTGCTATGTACAGGTTGCAGAATCCAGGCGTGTGCTATGTACAGGTTGCAGAATGCAGGCGTGTGCTATGTACAGGTTGCAGAATGCAGGCGTGTGCTATGTACAGGTTGCAGAATGCAGGCGTGTGCTATGTACAGGTTGCAGAATGCAGGCGTGTGCTATGTACAGGTTGCAGAATGCAGGCGTGTGCTATGTACAGGTTGCAGAATGCAGGCGTGTGCTATGTACAGGTTGCAGAATGCAGGCGTGTGCTATGTACAGGTTGCAGAATGCAGGCGTGTGCTATGTACAGGTTGCAGAATGCAGGCGTGTGCTATGTACAGGTTGCAGAATGCAGGCGTGTGCTGTATACAGGTTTCAGAATGCAGGCGTGTGCTGTATACAGGTTGCAGAATGCAGGCGTGTGCTATGTACAGGTTGCAGAATCCAGGCGTGTGCTGTATATTGCTGTGTGACTACCACCCACCTATAGTAGCTGAGCTGTGAGCTTACCTGGTAAGGGGGGGGATGGTGTTGCTGTGTTCACAAACCAGGTATAGAGTATCTGATAAAGGGGGGGACTTACACCCACATCTTGCAGCCATCAGATCCGTCCAGCAAGCAGCAGGTCACAGCAGCATCTTGCCATCTTCCCTGCGGCCATCAGATCCCATCCACGGTCCAGCAAGCAACACGCCTTGTCAGTAGGTCAGTTCCCAAATCTGAATCAAATCATCAATGCCAATGCTGTCCTTAGGGACAGATCCGATCCAGAGATCGCCATACAGTGGCATCTCTGGATCAGATCTGTCCCTGAGGACAGTAGATAATGCAAAGTATGG
Organism: Lithobates pipiens; assembly: GCF_037356315.1. Classification (NCBI taxonomy): domain Eukaryota; kingdom Metazoa; phylum Chordata; class Amphibia; order Anura; family Ranidae; genus Lithobates; species Lithobates pipiens. The sequence goes on along the minus strand of NW_027507787.1, from coordinate 174,493,613 downwards.
GCCATACTTTGTATTGTCAGCTGTCTCCCCTTCTCACTCTGATGTCTCCCTCATAGCAGCTCCAGTCCAGCTCTCCACTTTCCTGACCGCGGCACAATCTGTCCAAAAATGTGGCATCTGCTCACACCTGAGTGACTGACACCTCTGTCCTTTCCCGTTTATTGTCACTGGCTACCATGGATGAACAGCATCCGCTGTTATTACAAGGAGCGGGACGGGACGTCCCCATCCCCCCACAGCTCCGCCCAGGTCTCCCATCCCACCTGCAGACCTGAGCCACCAGCCAGCTGGCCAGAAATTCGAACAAAGCCAATTTTGCCTTTGATCAGGTCTCAGATGTAGAAAGCTGGAAGCGACAGTACAGTGTCACTTCCGGTTTACTCGGTAGCCAACAGCGCCATTTAAAAAAGAAAGCAGAATTTAAAAACGCTGATCTTGGGAGAGGAGGGTGTTTTTTTGTGGGTGTTTTTACAGTTGGGGGGGGGGGGGGTGCCAGATATAGGATGGGCCCTGGGTGCCAAATGCTCTAGGTACGCCCCTGGCACTTTGCCCGATCGGAATTCTCTACACATGATCAGACAAAGTCCGATCGGATCATGTTGTTGGAAAATTTTATAGCCCAGCTGGGAAACTTGGTCCGTCGGATACTCAGACAGAAACAGTCCGATGGATCCCACACACTGTCGGATTATCCGACAACACGGTCCTATCGGACATTGTCTATCGGAATGTCCGACCGTGTGTGCAAGGGCTTAAAGCATGTGGAGAGGTAGTTGCAATTTAGATACATTTTTTCTAGTTACAAAAATATGAGATTTATTGTCTGCACAGGGCTGATTAAAAGTAAAGATAGGTTACAATACATCCACTTAGTGGAGATTGACAGCATATAATGTTAATTATTGGCATGCAGCTCAGCTTGCTCAAATCATCCTTCAGGATGGTTCACTAGAGAGATGACTCTGCCCAAGATCCGAGTTTAAATGCCTGCTGAAAGCCTCTTTATTAAATTTCCTACCTCATGTAAATTCCTCAATACCAGCTTCTGGTTGGTTTTGTTTTACTCAGTAGGTCCACTACAACAGTGAGAGTTTCCCATTTCTGCACAAAACAGCCGAAGCATGGAGAGTAAAAAGGTATTGGAGAGTTCAGAAGGCAAGAAAAAGTTAGCTGACAGTGACAAGTAGCAAAAGTACAAGAATAGAAAGAAAGTCCTTTCAGAGAAGTATTTTAAAAAAATAAAATAAGAATTCTATTTACAGATCAACTTACCACATAAAGATTCTTGCGGGATTACTATCTGCACTCTGGGTAAGATTCTGCCTCAAATAGGGAATGTGTTGGGTGCCTTGATGTTGTTAATTGTATTGGCCATGTGCAATTGCCTACAATTTTTTGAAAAACATTAGGGTAAGATGAGTTGTAGATATAGGACTTTGTATGCAGGTGATTTCTCTCTTATTCATAGCTTAAACTGTGAATGCCTGTTTGTGTTTAGTGGGGTAAATAACTCTTGTTTAGTGCATCTTACACAATAGTATGCTATGTTTTATGTTCTGGTGTTGTGTTCATAGTATTTGAGCTGTTTTATCTGCATCAGATTACAATAATTAAATAACAAAACACAAAAATACAACATGTGGTTTACTCTCTCTCCCTCCCACCCCCCATGTAATATTGCTTCTGACTTGTGATAGGCCCAGCAATATCACATGGGGTTAGGGAAAAAGACCACAATGTCCTAATGTAGCAGCACCCGAGAGAAATACAGGTGAGTCAATGCTGCTGGGGAGAAGAGAAGTAAAGTGTCTTTTTACTTTGCACATAACTCTTTACCCATTAAAGTGGACAAAAAAGCCTAACACTAACTATTCTTAAAAATTTTCCCTCCCCCCTTCTCCTACCTATCCTGCATACTCTGTGTACCTACTTTTTTTAATCAGGCTAGTCATGTGATCTTGTAGCGCTGGCTCCCCTGCGTAAGGGAGCACTCGATAACGGCTGTGAATTCCATAGGTTCCCACGGCCCAGCCATTGTTGGCACTCCCTCCTCTCCCCTTCGGCAGCCATTCACTGACATTGGGGATCCAGAGCTGCAGGATCACATGCCTGGACCAGAGCGGATTCAAAAGAGGTAAGTACACAGATCTTTTTTCACACATGGTATGCAGAATAGGTTGGAGGAGGGAGAGGGAATATTTTTAAGAATAGTTAGTGTTAGTCTTTTCTTCCCCTCTAAAGGGTTAACTCAACTACAAGACAAAATGCCTGGGGAAATAAGGGGAATCTGTACATCAAAAACTAAGCTATGCAGCTTTGACCAAAGTTGAATAATGCCCTTGCTGTAAGTGTAAGCCATTAATGTAGCTCATAAAGCCTGAAAATAATACTTCTGAGATGTTTCTAAAAGAAGCTTAGCATTACTGTTCACCTTCATCATCAATGTTGCGAGCTATGAAGCACTGAGCTCTGAGCTACTGCACCATGGGAAAGAAAAAGAATGTGAGGGGGTTGAATCAGAGAAAGCTTCTGCCTGAGATGATGGAGATGAGCAAAAGCATTAGTCTTCTTTTAGCAACATCCTAGAAGTATTCCAGTGAGACTTCATGAGGTACGTAACTGGCCTACACCTATAGCAGTGTTTCTCAATTCCAGTCCTCATGGCCCACTAACAGGTCATGTTTTCAGGATTTCCCTCAGATGAAACAGCTGGGGTAATTACTAAGGCAGTGAAACTGATCAAATCACCTGTGCAAAATAATGGAAAGCCTGAAAACATGACCTGTTAGTGGGCCATGAGGACTGGAATTGAGAAACACTGACCTATAGCAAGGAGAAAGAAAAAGCAGTGAGATGTTTTTTACCATAATGCAGGGAATGCATTAGGGTAAACATTGTTTTGACTTTATACCACTTTAAATTAGTGAATCAATGATGAAGGATCTGAATGTCCAGTTAGATCATAGATTAATAACAGCATATTATGCATATCTCCAGCTTTTAAAGCAGTAAAGATCCTGTCTTGTATTAAGAGGAATACTGTCGGTCCAAAAAGAGAGAAATAATTGTAGCCAGGGGCTTGGCTAGAGATTGATTAAGCACACTATGCTGAAGTGCTTTCTGTGCTCCCAATAGATTTCAGCTGAATGGGTTAATACTTCCTTGCCTCCATCTACCAGGGAGAGTGGACAAGCAGAAGGAGCTCAAGAGACTTGATGCTGGGCAGCAATGAATCATGGGAGATGTAGTGCAGGGGACGGATCATCCTATGGGAGTCAAAGAACTATAGAACTGAAATTCCCAATGCAAGCCGGGTACAAAGAGAGATAGCTGTAATTTAATACATTTACAGAATACTGTTATCGCAGTATCATCGCTGTTAGTGTTGTCTAATGCAATTACTTGTTGCTTATTTTGCAGATTACAGGGTTTACTCTAATTTAGCTGCATATAACTCCATTCTTTGCTGCTATAGCCTAGTGAGCATATTGTCTAGTGACAGGTGATTGATCTAATAATCCTTTACTTGCTCATTTATGTGCATACTGCTATTTACTGTGACCTGTGACAATATATTGGGTACATTTGGGTTAATTTACCACTAACCAGTCTGATGTTTGCTTTTTGATACTGAAAATTATTTGTGTGTAAGGTATCTGTATTTGTGCTCACAGTAGAAGTGCAGTATCCATTTGCTTAACCGGTTCCCGACCAGCGCACGCCGATGTACGTCGGCAGAATGGCATGGGCAGGCATATTGGCGTAGAGGTACATCCAATCTCTAATGCCACCCTGCCATCTGCTGGTCAGGACTCTCGTGAGTCCGGTTGAGGGTCCCGCGGACTCGATCGCCGCAGGCATACCCGCGATCGTCTTACGGGGCGGCTGAACGGAGAGATGCCATTGGAAACAGCATGTCACCGTTCTGCCTAGCAACTAGTGACCCTGATCTCTGCTCCATGTGATTGGAGCAGAGATCAGTGTTCACTAAATGAAAGCCCAGCCCCCAACAGATAGTAACACACCCCTAGGAACACTTAACCCCTAAACTGCCACCCACTGGTTAACCCCTTAACTGCCAGTGTCATTTACACAGGAATCAATGCATTTATATAGCAGTGATTGCTGTATAAATGACAATGGTCCCAAAAATGTGTCAAAAATGTCCGATGTGTCCGCCATAATGTCGTAGTCACAATAAAAATCGCTGATCGCCGCCATTACTAGTAAAAAAAAAATCTTAATAAAAATGCTATAAAACTATCCCCTATTTTGTAAATGCTGTAACTTTTGCGCAAACCAATCAATAATCACTTATTGCGATTTTTTTTTTTTTTTTATACCAAAAATATGTGGAAGAATACGTGTCGGCCTAAACTGAGGGAAAAAATGTTTTTTTATATATATTTTTGAGGGATATTTATTATAATAAAGTAAAAAATAATGCGTTTTTTTCTAAATTGTCACTCTATTTTTGTTTATAGCGCAAAAAATAAAAACCGCCGGGGTGATCAAATACTACCAAAAGAAAGCTATATTTGTGGGAAAAAAAAGACGTCAATTTTGTTTGAGAGCCACGTCGCATGACCGCGCAATTGTCAGTTAAAGCGACGCAGTGCCGAATCGCAAAAAGTGGTCTGGTCTTTGACCAGCAAAATGGTCCCGGGCTGAAGTGGTTAACCTTATGTGTCAGTGGGGCTGAGGTTGTGTTTATAGTTGAGGCAGAAGAACAGAGAACCAAATCTACCAAGTGGCCCCTGTGGGTGTAGCGCTATATAATCTTGCCTGTATATAGAAGAAGAAATTGTGTAGATGAATGTTGTTGTCAAGCACGGCCTTTTGCATTCAAAATGCAGCACTGCTCAATCAAATGCATCTTACTACAAAAGCAGCAAAACTACAAAAGCAGCAAAGGGCAGCATTGACCTATCTTGCCTGTAGTGCAAAGCAGGTCAACCGCATGCTTTGAACTGTCATCTATACTATTGAGTTAAACAAGAATTTACCAACCTGCATGTGATTTATGTTTCAAGCACAAGTCAAATGTAGGGAAACAACACTGGTCTACATGAGCCCTAAGACCTCATCTTGAATATAGGTTCAGGTTTCACCCCAGATTTACAAAATCAATGCCTTGGAACTGGAAAGAATGCAGAGTAACTAAATGAATATTAAGGGTACCAGGGCCTGGAATCTTTGCTGTGTCTGGCAGTAACTTTTCTTGCTGAGCCACCTGCGATGCTGGACAGTTCCCTGCCTGATTGCTTAGACAAGCTTGCCTTATGTCTTGCTTCTGGTGAACCTCCTCCCCTGAACTTCTTGATTTAAGCCATGTCTCTGCACTTCCTATTTGCCAGATTATTATGTTCTATCCAGCCAATATCTCGCTCTTGTCACTCCTGCTGCCTTTTGTATCTTTGCTACCACTCATTCGTGACCCTTGGCTTGTTCCACAACTACGGTTCATGCTTGATTCTAACCTGCAACCACTTACATAGTTTATGTGAGGTTGAAAAAAGTCCATCAAGTCCAACCTATGTGTGTGATTATATGTCAGTATTACATTGTATATCCCTGTATGTTGTGGTCGTTCAGGTGCTTATCTAATCATTTTTTGAAGCTATTGATGCTCCCCGCTGATACCTCTGCCTGTGGAAGGGAATTCCACATCCTTGCCGCTCTTACAGTAAAGCACCCTCTACGTAGTTTAGGGTTAAACCTCTTTTTTTCTAATTTTAATGCATGGCCACGTGTCTTGTTAAACTGCCTTCTGCAAAAAAGTTTTATCCCTATTATGGGGTCACCAGTACGGTATTTATAAATTTAAATCATATCCCCTCTCAAGCGTCTCTTCTCCAGAGAGTATAAATTCAGTGCTTGCAACCTTTCCTCATAACTAATATCCTCCAGACCCTTTATTAGCTTTGTTGCCCGTCTTTGTACTCGCTCCATTTCCAGTACATCCTTCCTGAGGACTGGTACCCAGAACTGGACAGCATCCTCTAGGTGTGGCCGGACCAGAGTCTTGTAGAGTGGGAGAATTATTGTTTTATCTCTGGAATTAATCCCCTTTTTAATGCATGCTAATATTCTGTTTGCTTTGTTAGCAGCAGCTTGGCATTGCATGCCATTGCTGAGCCTATCATCTACTAGGACCCCTGGGTCCTTTTCCATCCTAGATTCCCCCAGAGGTTCTCCCCCCAGTGTATATATTGCATTCATATTTTTGCCACCCAAATGCATTATTTTCAATTTTTCTACATTGAACCTTATTTGCCATGTAGTTGCCCACCCCATTATTTTGTTCAGATGTTTTTGCAAAGTTTCCACATCCTGTGCAAAAGTTATTGCCCTGTTTAGCTTAGTATTGTCCGCAAATACAGTGATTGAACTGTTTACCCCATCCTCCAGGTCATTTATGAACAAAATAAATAGGATTGGTCCCAATACAGAACCCTGAGGAACCCCACTACCCACCCCTGACCATTCCGAGTACTCCCCATTTATCACCACCCTCTGAACTCGCCCTTGTAGCCATGTACTCACCCTATGGTCCATGCCAACAGACCTTATTTTGTACAGTAAACATTTATGGGGATCTATGTCAAATGCTTTTGCAAAATCCAGATACACCATGTCTATGGGCCTTCCTTTATCTAAATGGCAACTCACCTCCTCATAGAAGGTTAATAGATTGGTTTAGCAAGAACGATTCTTCATGAATCCATGCTGATTACTGCTAATGATACTGTTCTCATTACTAAAATCTTGTATATAGTCCCTTATCATCCCCTCCAAGAGCTTGCATACTATTGATGTTAGGTTAACTGGTCTGTAATTCCAAGGGATGTATTTTGGGCCCTTTTAATATATTGGTGCTACATTGGCTTTTCTCCAATCAGCTGGTGTCATTCCAGTCAGTAGACTGTCAGTAAAAATTAGGAACAAAGATCTGGCACTTGTTAGTGACCTCCTGGCTTGTTTACCAACTAGGCTTCTGCTTGATCCCTAACTGCTATATCTGCTACTGGACCCTGGCTTGCTCACTTGACTGGTGGAGCAATCCTGAGGACTGTAACATGGTACTAACAAGCAGAAAAACTCATCTCCACCATCAGGAGCTTTGGTGAACACAGGTTAGTACTTCGAACCCACAACTTCAGTGAGCCCACGTCATTCACCTGCTTGTTCACTTATCCAGCTGGTTAGTGGAAGCCTCTCTACTTCTATAGATACTAGTCTCTAAGCCTGGCCCCTGTCTGTGACAAAGGACCATGAAGGATCTTAATTATGAGCTAACTGAACTTAGTTACATAGTTAGTAAGGTTGAATAAAGACACCAGTCCATCTAGTCCAACCTGAGTGAGTGTCTACAATTGTCGCTATCCCTGTACATTGCACACTTACATCGGTCCCTACCCTCAAGAATCCCACAATCCAAGGTCCCCATTCATATACTAGGGCCAATTTTGGACAGACGCCAATTAACCTACCTGCCTGTCTTTGGCGTGTGGGAGGAAACCCACACAGGCACAGGGAGAAAATGCAAACTCCAGGCAGTTAATGTTGTGGTTGGGATTCGAACCATCAACCCTTTTTACTGCTAGGTGAGAGTGCTACCCACTACACCACTGTGCCGCTCGAACTGAATGTGTTCACGTTTAGAAACTATAAATATATAGTAGAGTAGAATTCAGTTCCATTTAAGACCATAGCAGAAGAAATTAGGGCACATTCTACAAATGAAGGTTAGGATATTTGATCTCCATATGAAAAAATACTTCTAAACCATATTGGCTGTGAAAACATGGGATGGTCTCCCACAGAAACGAATTCTAACGGACTCAGAAAAGTATTTTAAAGAGCTGAATGTGCATCCATGGGCACCGAGCATAAATCACTAGTAATATTATAAGTAAAGGCACCATGAAATTATGATCCCAAGGAGTTGGACAACAGAAAATATTTTCCCTGTTACTGAATATTCAACTACAAATTTTTCTTTCTTCTGGTTCATTGTTGGAGTTTAGGGTTCAAAGAATGATGGATTTTTCTGTTTCTGGCTTTTTTGTAACTTGACTATGCAACTATGTCAACCTAATTAAGGTTTGCATAAGTTCCCAAGCCCTAACTTACAGTGCCTTAAAAAAGTATTCATATCCCCTGACATTTTCTACATTTTGTCATGTTACAACCAAAAACATAAATGCATTTTATTGGGATTTTATGTGATCGACCAGCACAAAGTGGCACATAATTGTGGAGTGGAAGGAAAATGATAAATGGGTTTAAAAAAATGTTTACAAATAAATATGTGAAAAGTGTGGCGGGCATTTGTATTCAGTCCCTTTTACTCTGATACCCCTAACTAAAATCTAGTAGAACCAATTGCCTTTAGAAGTTACACAATTAGTAAATAGAGTCCACCTGTGTGTAATTTAATCTCAGGATAAACACAGCTGTTCTGTGAAGCCCTCAGAGGTTTGTTAGAGAACCTTGGTGAAAAAACAGCATCATGAAGAACAAGGAACACACCAGACAGGTCAGGGATAAAGTTGTGGGGAAGTTTAAAGCAGGGTTATAAAAAAATATCCTAAGCTTTGAAGCACGGAGCACTCTACAAATCTGGTCTTTATGGAAGACTGCCAAGAAGAAATCCATTTTTGAAAGAAAGCCATAAGAAGTCATGTTTGTAGTTTGCAAGAAGCCATGTGAGGGACACAGCAAACGTGTAAGAAGGTGCTCTAGTCAGATGAGACCAAAATTTTACTTTTTGGCCTAAAAGCAAAATGCTATGTGTGGTGGAAAACTAACACTGCACATCACCCTGAACACACCATCCACACGTGGTGGCAGCATCATGTTGTGGGGATGCTTTTCTTCAGGAGGGACAGGGAGGTCAGAGTTGATGGGAAAATGGATGGAGCCAAATACAAGGCAATCTTAGAAGAAAAGCTGTTGGTCGGAAAAAGACTTGAGACTGAGGCGAAGGTTCACCTTCCAGCAGGACAACTATCCTAAACATACAGCCAGAGCATCAATGGAATGGTTTAGATCAAAGCATATTCATGTGTTAGCCCTTGTACACACGACAGAAAATGTCCGATCGGACCGTGTTGTTGGATAATCCGACCGTGTGTGGGCTCCATCGGACTGTTTCCGTCTGAATATCTGACCGACAAAGTTTTAGAGCTGGGCTATAAATTTTTCCGATCGGACTTTGTCCGATTGTTTGCAGAGAATTCCAATTGGACAAAGTGCCACGCATGCTCAGATCAAATTCCTAGATCAAAGCTATTGGCTACTAGCCTGAACGTAGTCCCGTCGTAACGAAATAATTTCATCATGTTACGAACGATCGGATTGTCTGACAACTTTGTGTATGCAACACCAGTTTCGGACAAAATCTGATGGATTTTGTTGTTGGAATGTCCGACTGTGTGTACAAGGGCTTAGAATGGCCCAGTCAAAGTGCAGACCTAAATCCAATTGAGAATCTGTGGCAAGACTTGAAAATTGCTGTTCAAACGCTCTCTGTCCAATCTGACAGAGCTTGAGCTATTTTGCAAAGAATGGGCAAAAAAGTCCCTCTCTAGATGTGCAAAGTTGGTAGAGACATCCCCAAAAAGACTTGCAGCTGTAATTGCTGCAAAAGGTGGTTCTACAAAGTATTGACTTAGGGTGGCTGAATACAAATGCACAGAACACTTCACATATTTATTTGTAAAACAATTTCAAAACCATTTATCATTTTCCTTCTACTTCACAATTACATAAAATCCCAATAAAATAAATTTACGTATAACATGACAAAATTAGTAAAATTTCAGGGGTATGACTACTTTTTTAAGGCACTGTACCTGGCATTAGTCCTCAAACCTCACTGCTGGCAAGCTTGTCACAAATACTTTGTAGTGATTTCAGCATGGAAGGTTCCCCTTCTTCCCAAGCAAGAGTCATTGGCTGGATTAACCTACAGTTAATAACATTTTTTTTTTCTCTGCCTGTGACAAAGACAGATTGTGAGTAGGTATCACATTTGAAAAATATGTAAAGGGGTGGATTTTGCAGGCTTAGCTTCCTATGCAAACTATCTGCCAAAGTCTTCAACTCTTGTGTAAACGGCATGAGAGAGTTTACTCAGGAACCTAAGCCTGAAAAATCTGTCCCTTTTCCACGTTTTCCGCATTTGAAAAGCATCCAATATTTTTATACTATTCTTTGACTAAAATGCATAGTTATTTCTCGGAGTCAGCACAGCCCCTGTCTGTCTTGCTGAACTTTGTATAACCCATACTATTTCTTCTTCTATCACCTACACATTGAATATAACTTCCAGATTGCATTCCTACAGCTCCCTAAGTGTTTCACAATTGCAGAACAAGTGAGGCACCATTACAAGAAAGAAAAATTAAACAGTTCCAGTGTGACTAGAAGATGTGTAATGAGATTGATTAGTAAAATAAACATGCGCTCAGCATTTTCTTAAAGGAGAACTCAGGCCTAAAAATCTCGAAGTCTCATTGAACCCTTGTTACTCTACTGAAACAAGGCTACATATACAATAATACATATGGGTCTCTTACATTTTTACCCTATTAAGTGCTGCAGCGTGGTTACAATACCCTGTTCTGCTAGTACATAGGCAACAATGTCCTTACCTGAGTTGCAGAAAATGTGTAGCATGCCTCTAGTCAGCCCCTCCAGCAGGCTCATCAAAGCCTCAGATTCCTGCAGGGGCTTCTCCAGGACATTTTATACAGAGACCTAGAACCCATATTTGATGGTTTACTTTCCATAGTATAATACTAATATAATACAAGCAGTGCCGAGCATATACAAACAAACAAAACACATAAATCGAAATGATAATGATAAAAAAGTCAGCGATAAAATATTCACAAAAAGCACCAAAACATGTGTCCAAAAACATGGTGGTCCTATGGACAACAGACGAAGTGATCATGTGACGGCCTCCGCCAACAGTGAATCCTAATCGCTCAACTCAGCTGACCGCTGAAAAAGTCCCGCCCCTTTTGGTTACGTAATGCGTATGGAACCATGTGACCTACGTTGCGTCACATGCGTCTTCCGTTGATTCTCGTGAAAGTTTTCTGTCAGTCTGCTTCATTACCTTAGCACTGGGGTACAGTGCCTGAATTGTAAGTGCAATACTTTTTTTGATAATAAATGCTTTTTATTTACTCAGCAGAGAGCACTATATTGCACCTTTTGTTATTCTATGTATGAATACATCGGAGCCTGTGGCTATGATACGGGGGATCTGTTGTTACCAGCATATACCTATTTCCAGCGTTTCAGCCATCTAGTGGATCAGAATACTTACCCTGTGAAGGGACTGCTTATGGGACCTGACTGATTTACTCAGGGGTCCACATGCTGAGGTGAGCGGTTAGGATTCACTGTTGGTGGAGGCTGTCACATGGTGGAGGCTGTCACATGATATATGCACTGCACTGCTTGTATTATATTGATTTATTGGGATTTAATATTTTGGCCCTCAGTGTTCAGCTGCTGTTTTATGTTAGATATTTTTGCACTGATTGATTTGCTTGTTTCGTATTATACTGTCAAGGGAATACTTAAACCCAAAAATGGAACTTCCGCTGTCCAGATTCCTCCCCCTCGGCTTTAGGTGAGGACATTGTGTATGCCCTGCACAGGGAAGTGTCCATATTTTAAAACTCAGCAGCTGCAGTATTTGTAACCGCTGACTTTTATTATTTATTTATTTATTTATTTATTTAGGCGAAACTCCGCTTTAAAGTGGAAGTAAACCCATTAAATTAACAGTTTCAAAAAACAGTGGCATGCCAGAAATTGGTTGTGCTCTCAACCAAACTGTTAAACCATCCAATGGCTGTTGTCATAACTGATCACATGTGCAATAACATGGCAGTTGAAGATTAAACAGAGGTCAAGATGGCAGCTTCCTTGGCTAAAAAGCATAGGAGGGTTTACTTCCACTTTAAATGGGTTGTAAACCCCCGTTTTTTTCCATAAAAATTACAAACATGTTAAACTTACCTGCACTGTGCAATTGTTTTGCACAGAGCAGCTCTGATATTCTTCTTCTGGGGGACCCTGCCGGGCTCCAGGCTCCTCCTCTTCATCAGGCGCCCCCACGCTGCTTTCCCTGGGGGTACCTGTGTGGGCTCGCTCCTGAGTCCCGCTGCTGCGACTATTGACACAGACAGCTGGACTTGGCCCTACCTCCGCTCCAATGTCACTGGAATTGATTGACAGCAGCTGAAGCCAATGGCTCCTGCTGCTATCAATCTGTCCAATGAGGAGAGAGACAGCGGGTGGAGCCATTGAGCTCATGCACATCGCTGGATTGGATCGGGCTCAGGTAAGGTGGGGTCTGGAGGGAGCTGCAGCACAGAAGGTTTTTCACCCTAATGCATTGAATGCATTAAGGTGAAAAACCTTGAGGCTTTACAACCACTTTAATCTTGAGAGGATTCTCCTAACCAAATAGCTCCAGGCACAGTATCAGGGGGCAAACTGCAGCTGGTCAGCCAGACCCTGTAACCCAAAGCAGTTGGCCAGTTTAAAGTATAACTAAAGGCAAAACCTTATTATTATTTTTTTTGTATAGTGTGCAGATGAAATAGAACCCCTGTCTTTTTATTTTTTTTTGCTGTCTGTTCTCCTATTAGGGAGATTCGCCCCTCTATTTGTCCTGTTCATGATTATCATTGAAAGGGAAAAAAATTTGGGTTGAAAAGTAAATAAGGTGACACTATACTTTAGGCCAATGCCAGATGCAATATTCCCCACGCACATGTTCCTGCAAATGTCTGTTCAGTAATGCTGGGTGCTGTGATGACCAATGAAAACCGTAGGCAATCATTATTCCAGAGACCTGTTCTGCTATCATTCAGGTCCTGCAGAAGGACTATATTAGGGTAAGTTCTATCCTTTAACATCACATTCTATGTATTTAATGTTTTGCTAATGTTTGCTAACGTATTGTATTTATTTCATCATTCCCTAATTACCGTGATTGTAATATGCTGTGAATGTCCTCTTTATTATGCTGTAATTAATTAAAGTTCCTTTTTTGTCCTTCATGCATATTTGCCTTCACTTACTTCCCCAGCATGCTATCCTGGACCCATGCACACCTAGCCTAGTCACTTAACAATGTATTTTGTCAGCTCCATTGCAGTGCTCACCCTAAACACCCCCTAAAATGTGTTTAAATGTTATTTTTGTCCTTAAATTCAGGCAGAGTGCACAATTTTTTTTTTTTTTTGGAACCCCCCCAACCGCTAAGTCAGCTGATACCAATCCTCTATCTGCTGACTTTGCCAAACCCATGCACACTATATCTACCTCTTTTGTGGTCATATTTATGGATGAATTCACCAAAGCATGTAGTGCAAGGTCCTGCCTGAATACTTTCAAATGGTACTGTTTAGTTTTGTTCTCCTATTATCTTGATAGGTAATTGCAGAATGCAAAAATGTGCTTCAATTTGTACAGTGTGTATTCATATTTTTGCATTATGACACTTCTTACCTGTGTAGTGGGCTACAAATAGAGTAAGTAATGAGGGGTTGGCCAAAGTAACACACATTATTTATTATTTATGCATTCAGCTCTCAATGAAGTGGAGAGAGTTACCTGTCCAAAACATACTCCCCCCTCCCCTAAAATTTTTACAATTGGTCACCAGAGGGTGTCATGAATTTGATAAGCGTACTTTTGTCTTCAAATACTCCTTAAAATAAATGTTATACTGATGATGCGGCAGGTGAAACACCCTTATAATAACAAACTAAAGAGGAAGGCAGCACTTGATCGACTGTTGGAATTGGTGAAGCCGGTTATTCCCATGGCAGACATCACCTATTTGAAGGCCAAAATTGGTGGCCTAAGGAGCACATATAATAGAGCAAAAAGGTCTAGGATTAAATGAGATCAGAAGCAGCAGCAGATTATGTATATGTCCCCAGGCTCTGGTACTACAAAAGACTGCAGTTTTTGTCAGACCATACTGAAATTGGGTCATCACTCTCAACCCTTCCTTCCACCTCAGATGAGGCTTCCGACATACAGCCTGGGCCTTCCACCCAGGAAGATATGGAGGAGCCCAGCTTGAGCCATGTATAGCATTGTTCAACATATTTCTTGTCAAAAATGTAATTATGTTAACTAGATGCTATTACTGATCACTAATTTCTGATTTAACAAAGTGGTTTACATATCAATAGACAGTAGTAGCCAAAAATAATTGGGACAAGAATGAAAAATGCGGGGGTCAGAATGATAGTCTTTTCTATTTGTTACCATTGGATTTGCAACAGTCATGAGCTCAAAATTGTGTGTGATTGGTGACCAAAAATATAAAACGATGTCCCATTTTGATACACAGGAAAGTCTCAGACAGAAGGAGGCCGTGGAATGTCTCAGCCAGGAGGTGGTGGGGAAAAGTGGCAGCCAGGAGGTGGTCGTGGAAAGTGGCAGACAGGAGGTGGCCAGGGAAAGTGCCAGCCAGGAGGTGGCTGTGCCCAGTAGCCTGACCAAATTGCAGGTTCCTTCCCTCTGCCTCCCAACAAAAAGGCCCAGGAAGCGGAGGAACGTGGAGGAGTCAGCCTTTGGTTTGATTCGGCAGGCTACCTCCAGTGTTAAAGAGACCTTTGTGTCTATGATGGCCAGTAATATGCAGGAAATGGAGGTGGGCCAACGCTTTATCAGTGAGGAGCTCATATTTCAGGTCCTAAAAAAGGGGGTGATGGGCAAACTCACAAAAAAAAGTCACATATGTGAGTTGGACCATTCTCCTCCTCCACCTCCTGCCACAATTCCAACACCACAGCCACAGCCTGGAAGGCAGCATGGAAAGAAGACAAGAGAGTTATGGCTTGGGTTTGGTGTGGTCTGGCAAAAGACGCATGCTTTTGCAAGACCACAGCCTGGGGACATATATGCCATCTGCTGCTCCTCCCGATCTCTCAGAGTCCTGGACCGGATTGTGCTCCCTATTAAATGGACTTCTCAGGATACCAATTTTGTATGTCAAATAATTGATCTTGATAAAAAAAAAATAAACAATATTCTGGAGATCTGGCAAAAAATAAGATTATTCAGGAGATTGCGAGAAATAATAAATCAGTTTGTCAGAACTGTGTGAATATCAGCAGCAAAACAACTTCATTATTCTAGCATTATAAAGAAGAAGAGAATGCGCTGCATTAAAAGATAAAAAACTTGATAGCGTGACGAATGTGCTATCTCCATTACGAACGCTAGTTTTACCAGAACGAGCGCTTCTGTCTTGTACTTGATTCAGAGCATGTGTGAAATTTTGTGCATCAGAATTATGTACACATGCTTGCAATTTCCGACAAGTTTTTTTTGTCGGAAAATTTGAGAACCAGCTCTTAAACGGTTGTTGTCGGAAATTCCGACAGAAAATGTCCGATGGAGCATACGCACGGCCGGAATTTCTGACAACAAACTCACATCGAACATTCGTTGTCGGAAATTCCAATCATCTTAACGCGGCATTACTGTTTTGGCTATGAGACAGGAAGTGAGGGTAAATCTTCCAATGGGGCACAAAAAAAAAAAATGATGTGTTATGACCCTCTCTTATATTATCCAAAATAAAAAAAAAATATTTTGCCTATAGTTCTACTTTAAGTTTAGTGTTATATCACAGTGATCCCCTTGTTCAGACCAACTACCCCTTCCCTTTAGAGCCTCTAAGATCTTCCTAACCAGTTCAGCTCTTTGGACGTATTACCTACTTCCAAAGAGTGAACCTTTCATCACAAACTGATGGCTGCAGTAGCAGTTTTGTTTAGCCGGGTTCAACTGAATGTAATGTGGCAGCTCTATAGCTGCCAATCACTTTCACAGAGCTGGCAGAGTAGTGCCTCCCTCCCTCCCAGTGGTGGCTCCCATGATTTACAGGCTCCCTCGTTCTTACTGGAGCCTGGGAACATGACCGAGAGAGCTGTGAGACCGAGGAAAATCCATGCCTCGATCTCACATGCAAACAATGAAACCGGAAGTGATGTCACTTCTGGGTTCAGAAGCACCATTTTCTGGCCAGTACAGCCAGGGGACACATCTAACCATGCTAACCGATGCATGGTGTGAAGGGCAGGGATGACATTGGGGTCTACTAGAGTACCTGTCACTTGCCCAATGCTATCACACAGGGGGTTTATTAAACCCTTGATATAGCAATCAATGAAAAAAATAAAATAAATACATTTAATTTTTTTTATTATAATATATTAAAAGGTAAAAGGTGAATTACCGTGACCCTGGTTGCCCCGCACACATGCGCAAGTGCAAAACTCAAGCCCAGGGTGCGCAAGTGCACTTAAAACACGCTCATGACATATCACTGACATATTACTGTGAATGCCAGGGTGAGAACAATAATTCTAGCAAAAGAGCTCCTACTTACCGTATATACTCGAGTATAGGCCGACCCGAATATAAGCCGAGGCCCCCAATTTACCCCCAAAAAAACTGGCAAACTTATTGACTCGTGTATAAGCCGAGGGTGAGACATGCCTGTCCATCCCTGTGTGTGTGTCCGTCCATCCCTGTGTGTCCGTCCATCCCTGTGTGTCCGTCCATCCCTGTGTGTCCGTCCATCCCTGTGTGTCCGTCCATCCATCCCTGTGTGTGTGTGTGTCCATCCATCCATCCATCCCTGTGTGTGTGTGTCTCCATCCATCCATCCATCCATCCCTGTGTGTGTGTGTCTCCATCCATCCATCCATCCCTGTGTGTGTCTCCATCCATCCACCCATCCCTGTGTGTGTCTCCATCCATCCACCCATCCCTGTGTGTGTGTGTGTATCCATGTGTGTGTGTGTGTGTGTGTGTGTGTGTGTGTGTGTGTCCAGCCTACCTTTGTCCCGAGCCTCCGTCCCGTGCCTTGCCTCCTTGCCTCCGTTCCGTCCCGTGCCTTGCCTCCTTGCCTCCGTTCCGTTCCGTCCCGTGCCGTCCCGTGCCGTGCCGTGCCTTGCCGTCGTGTCGTGCCTTGCCTTGCCTCCGTCCCGTCCCGTCCCGTGCCGTGCCTTGCCTTGCCTTGCCTTGCCTCCGTCCCGTGCCCTCTTCGGCGGCCATTGTAAAATTCAAAAGCCGCGCCTCCTCCTTCGCCTGTGATAGGCGGAACACTGAATTTCCCAGCAGCCTGTGTTCCGCCTATCACTGACGTCGTATCATCCTCGTCCGTAGTACGAGGATGATACGATGTCCGTGATAGGCGGAACACAGGCTGCTGGGAAATTCAGTGTTCCGCCTATCACAGGCGAAGGCGGAGCCGGAGGCGCGGCTTTTGAATAGAATGGCCGCTGTCTGTCTGCTCGACACGCTGATCGAGCGGGCAGACAGCGATGACTCGAGTATAAGCCGAGGGGGGCACTTTCAGCCTCAAAAAAGAGGCTGAAAATCTCGGCTTATACTCGAGTATATACGGTAACTCTAACCTGAGTTTATGAGCTGTAAAGGCTTTTAAAGAATCATCTATGCACATTTTTGGCACCATAGTTTGTGGCAACATCGCGGACGCATGCATTTTTAAGATATGGTATCTATTTACTCAATGCAATCTCATCTTTAATATTTAAACAAAAAAACTATATTATATGATTTTGCACTAAAATTCATTTTATTATATTTTTTCCTGAATATTTGCGTTAATAAACAGTTGCACAAATATCATGTGACATAAAAATTTGTAACTATCACCTTTATTTTTCGTGTCCTCTGCTTTCAGCAAATATATAATGTTCTAGGGGATTAAGTAATTTTATTGCCAAAAAATAAAATTTTTACATATTTGTGAACATAAAATAAATATTGCTCTGGGGCCAAATTGGTTAACCCACGTATTGGTCTGTACCATTATTTTTTTTAGAAATGGTAAGTGACTATTCTGGCATACCTTTTTACAGGTGAAATACTTTACTTGAGATTTCATATAACAGATACATCTTCAGCTATCATCACCTTGCTGAGCAAAATAGTTTCCATGTAAAAGAACACAACTTTTCTATGTAGCTTGCTTCTACTGTATGGAGTGCTATCATGAAAGGGCTGCTGTATTTATCTAATCCCTTCCCAAACAGTGCAGAGCCTACCAGACAGGCAACAGTCTGTTCACTCCAGCTCCATTAAACAGTCTAGAAGATGTATTTTTTTAAGATTCTTAGCTTGCAAAACTTTAATAGGGGAGGAAAAGGGGCATTGGATACTCTAGAACAATTAACAACAGTTAGAAGAGGACACACTTCTCTTTGTAAAGGTATCACAGTCTAGCTCTCACAGCTGGTAACCATGAGGCAGTTTTGCAGAACACTCTATTTTCTCATAGCTGGGGACCATAAGATAGCTCCAAAATAGTTTGGGATCATGAGACAGGTCTCTCTAATTACTCTGTTTTAAGGAGTCAGTCGTGGTCTCTACTCACAAGCCCTAGAGCAGCTACATCCTTAGACCCAATCCCTTGATAGAGAGGTTCAGCATTCAGTCCAGAAGTGCTTCAGGTGCAAGCAGTCCCCCTGAATCTCCTCAGGGCTTCAGGCTGTTTACCACCTTCTAGACCACCTTCTGGACACACCTCTCCAGGGATTGGCCAGGGCATAGTAAATATTCAGGCCAGTCATTTGAATTTCCTGCTCTAAGCTTTGGAAGTTTCTCCCAGAGGAAGAGGGGAAGCAATCAAACTCCAAGCCTGTGAAACAATGAGTAGACCAAGGCAAATGATCACTGTTCCTCCGATTTCAGAGCAAGCCAAAATCTACATTTACCTAGTGTCCTATACTAGGAGGGTGCTATATCTACAAAGGGGACCCAAACCTGCACCAGGAGATGAGTAATTGCACCCAGTATTTACTTACAGTCCATATTCTATACACTGGAATGTAAAAGAACATGTTCACAAAGGGGAAGTGCCACACCATGTCATTACACCGTGGTTCAGCAATTCCACCTGCTCTAGACTCAACTACTCAATATTCATCCAAACTCTTCCCACACTCCTCTAACTCCTCCCACAGCCTCGTTACATAGGGCTTGCTCAGCTGGGATGATGAACAGAGAGACCCTCTAAAAAAACCTGTGAGCAGGACTATCTTATAAATGGAAACAAGAAGTCCCTATGCTCAGATCCCAATAGCTTGTACATGCTTATAATCTACCAGGTGCTAAAGGGGTGTGACCACATATTAACACTAAAAATACTGGATGAACCCTCTGCACACTGCTATACCCTTTCAATCAAACTTTGCAATAAAACATAAGGAAAATTAGTTCACCCATATTGCAGTACATGTTTAAGCTGGACAACTGCATCAAAGTAACCCCTCTTTTGCTAGTGCTACTCTGCTCTAATACTGCAAATGCTTCTGTGGCACAATGCCAACCTGGGGCAAACAGAAAAAAAATGGGTGCAAGCTACACAGTGACAGTGAGTGACCAGTCAGTGTTCAATCATAACTGAAACATTGTAAACTGTGTTTACTATGCTTTACTTTGTGAATGGATAGGAAAACTGTGCAGAGATCTTTCTGTTTATTCATTCTGTGTAGCTGAATTTGCATAAATGGAGATTGAGGACTTTGTCAAAAGTGAGACACCAGGGGTCTGTTTAGACCCCTGATATTTCATTAAAACCTCCCAGCAGGGCTGCTAAAAAAAATGTAAGGAAGGTATTAAAAAACAAAAAAAAGTAAAAAATATTAAATATAAAAATAAAAAGCTACTGACATCATCCACTGCCCTACTGACTGACACCGTCCTTTGCCCTAGTGACTTACACTGCCCACTCCCTTACTGATGCTGTCCACTGCCCTACTGACACTGTCCACTGACCCACTGACACCGTCCACTGCTCTACTGACACCGTCCACTGACCTACTGACTCTGTCCACACAGCCTGATGAAGGAGACACGTAGATCCCTGAAACACATTGGCTTTTTCTTGATCTGTACCTCTGACCTTTAATGGAATAAAGTTGTATCTGGACCTCTTTGCAGTGGCGTGCCCTACTGACACTGTTCACTGCTCTACTGACTGGCACTGTCTACTCTTGAGGTAGGGTAAGTTTATATTTTTAGTAACATTTGTTTTCCTTGCTATTTAGTTAGACCTTGCTATTTCATTTCTTTAAAAAAACTAAAACTAAAAAAAAGGGCGCTGAAGTTTAATAGTTTTTGATCTCTTTTATGCTGTTCAGGTAACTTTCCATCCCTCAAAGGTAGGAGCACTGTTCAATCCATCGCCTGAAAATGGAAAGAGTATGTCACATCTGCAAGCCTACCAAGACATGGCCGTCCACCTAAACTGACAAGCCTGGAAGGAGATCATTAATCGGAGAAGCAGCCAAAAGGCCCATGGTAACTCTGGAGGAGCTACAGAGATCCACAGCTCAGGTGGGAGAATCTGTTCACAGCACAACTATTAGTCGTGCATTCCACAAATCTGGCCTTTATGAAATTGTGGCAAGAAGAAAGTCATTGCTGAAAGAAAGCCAAAAATGTCCAGTTTGCAGTTTGCAAGAAGCCATGTGGGGGACACAGCAAGCATGTGAAAGAATGTGCTCTGGTCAGATGAGACCAAAAATAAACCTTTTGGCCTAAAAGCAAAACGCTATATGTGGCGGAACACTAACATTGCACATCACCCAGAACACACAATCCCCACCGTGAAACATGGGGGTGGCAGCATCATGTTGCGGGAATGCTTTTCTTCAGCAGGGACAGGAAAGCTGGTCAGATTTGATGGGAAGGTGGATGGAGCCAAATACAGGGCAATCAGAAGAAAAACAGATGTGGGGGCTCTGAAATATTGGTTTGTTAGCTTAATAGGATACATTTTACTTTGTGATACCAATACCAGGAGGTAGAATAATCAAAAACTCAATTGGAAAACAAAAAAAACAAACAGCATCAATAATTGTAACTTGGGTGCAGCAAAAGCAATGTCACCCTGGAAAACAAAAAATTGTATATATAAACAATTGTATATATAAAAATACAGTCCCAATCAGGTGACACTTATTACTCATGAAGTGTGTGAAAGTCCACCAACAAAAATCTTCCAAATGTGGTGATGTCTTTCAAATAAACTGAGTGATGCCTTCACCATAAACTTAGACAAATGACACCCAAGAGTGAATGGATATGCAGTCTGCTTACCAGATCAATTTGACTTCTTTAGTTAAAAAGATAGTCAAACAGCGCTTATGCAGGATAGGGTCTTCTCACATGGATAAGACATGGGGATGTATGGGAACCTTCCTCCTTATAAGCACAGGCAGGATATATAGAAAGCGCAAAAGACATCCATAGCGTAATACTGTTTTATTGTATAAAAGATAAAATAAGTATAGCCAAATGGCTCCTTACATTAAAAAGTGCCTATCCCGCAACTGGGGCTGCTGGCTTGTCAGATTAAAGTGATGGATGGAATGAGCCTTGCGTACACCACCGTGAGTGGTGTGCGTTCCAAACAGCCTTCACCTACAATCAGGAAACTGGAAGTGGCGTAGAAAAAAACGTGACCAGGTACCGCCTTGACATACATTTTGTGATTTAGGTCCTCAGGCCTCCTGAAGCTAGAGCTACAATGCAATGGTTTATATCAAAGCATATTCATATGCTATAATACCCCAGTCAAAGTCCAGATCTAAATCCAAATGAGAATCTGTGGCAAAACATGACCATTGCTGTTCACAGAAGCTCTCCATCCAGTCTGACAGAGCTTGAGCTATTTTGCACAGAAGAATGGGCAAAAATTTCACTCTATAGATGTGCAAAGCTGGCAGAGACATACCCAAAAAGACTTGGAGCTGTAATTGCAGTGAAAGGTGGTTCTACGAAATATTGACTCAGAGGGGCTGAATATAAATGCACCCCACACTTTTAATATATTTATTTGTAAACAATTTTGAAAAACTATAATTTTCCTCCCACTTCACAATTATGGGCCACTTTGTGTTGGTCTATCACGTAAAATCCCAATAAAATACATTTATGTTTTTGGTTGTAACATGATAAAATGTGGAAAATTTCAAGCGCTAGGGATACTTTTTCAAGGCACTGTACATATTAATATACATTTACTTTAAACAAAACCAAAGCTAAAAACATGACTACTCTTATATTAGGGGAGGAAGCATCTGAAGCTATAAACATTCATGTCCACCCTTTTGGCTCTGGAGAAAAATTGTGGACAGAATAGAGTGTGGGAAGCTTACCCATGTATACAAGGCATATGTGTTGCAACATCAATAGATAAGTGGGGTGAGTGGTAAATTAATTATACTACCCAGCATAACCTTTACTACTGAAAACTGGTTCTTCCTCTGTTGAACACATGCATTGAACAGCTGAAGCATTGAGTTTTGGTTTAAGTCACTGCCGTAAATATTGTCTTTTGCAATGAAAACATTATTCATAATTTATGGACTTACTTTTTAGTTTGTCTTCTGAAAACTTTTTTGCTCTTGCCAGGGATAGGTTTAAGGTGCTGACACAAGGTTGTTAACACATTCTCAGGAACCTCCTGGAGGAAACTCTGGAAGGCTGACCCAAGGGCCCAGCATACTAACACTATCAGCTGCAAAAAGACACTCCAGGACATGTTTTATGGGTCCATTTAAACATGCCTTGGGCGCATTGTAGGGTGGGAAAGAAAAACAACTGACTTAACAGGGCAATAACATAATAAAACTGCCTTAAAATATGTGTTGAGGTATGTGTGAACTATAGTGCAACATTTTTGTAACCTTTTTCCTTGCAGTTCTTTATTGATACCATAAGAATTATGACTTTATCAGTCAAAATTCACATTTGATCTTCTCGAGACAGATTTCTAGATGAAAATTCTTAGACGCACAGGAAGAATATTGAGCCATTTACGCAAGCTTAAGTGTAAATAATCTATGCATTGAGCTATTTGCTTTGAAATAAGTATTCATTCTCAGGAAGGCACGTTAACTTCATTTTCACCTGTATGGCTGAACTTCTGACTCTCTCTGCTTTGCATAAGAAGTCACCGGGGTATTTGAGATGCAGCACTAACAATCTTTCAGCAAATCATTTTTAACAAGCGATTCTTGGAATACCAGTTCTTCCCTTGGGTCTCCAGTGTCCACTTCATGAACTCCTCACATTTTACATATTCTTTTTTTTGCAGGGATTTAAGCCATCAAACAATCCAGCAGAGTCCTAACGTTAGGCATCTTTGAAGCCCTCTGATTTAATTTAAATTAAAGCCTAAACACTCTAAAACTTCTACAGTGAATTTTGTTTCTGAGACTTTCCTTTCTAATCAAGTTTGTAAGCAGCAAACCATTAAAAGTAACCGTTTTGTGGGTCCTAGTGCAGTAGAGACATTGCAGAAGTCCTATCTATGACATCATTATGAACACAACTCGGAGGGCTCCCATCATCATTACCATACCTGTGAAAGATTACAGTCAGGGTGTTGGGTAACTTGCATGTATACAACTGCATTCTGTTGTGTTCACAATATTTCACTAATTTATACCTTCAGTTCTCATCCTTTAGACAACCAAAATCAGAAATGTTGTTATTACCTGATTGCCAACCACCCTATAGCAGTTTTACTGCTACAGGGTGGCAGCTGTGCACCAGATCACGTATACAGTTGTGCTCATGAGTTTACATACCCTGGCAAAATTTATGATTTCTTGGCCATTTTTCAGAGAATATGACTGATAACACAAAAACATTTCTTTCACTCGTGGTTAGTGTTTGGCTGTAGCCATTTATTATCAATCAACTGTGTTTACTTTTTTTTAATCATAATGACAACAGAAACTACCCAAATGACCTTGTTCAAAAGTTTACATACCCTGGAATGTTTGGCCTTGGTACAGACACAGAAGGTGGGGCACACAGGTTAAAATGGCAATTAAAGGTTCATTTCTCACATTTGTGGCTTTTTAAATCACTTAATAAGAAGTGGAAAATTTGGGGATCTCTTGATAACAAGCCAAGGTCAGGTAGATCAAGAAAGATTCCAGCCACAACTGCCACAGCAACTGTTCAGGATACAAAGAAAACCCCACAGGTAACCTCGGGAGACATACAGGCTGCTTTGGAAAAAGATGGTGTGGTTGTTTTTAAGGAGCACAATACGATGATATTTCAACAAAAAAGATCTGTATGGTCAAGTTGCCAGAAATAAGCTTTTACTGTACAAGTTCCACAAAAAAGCCTGGTTACAATATGCGCAACAACACCTGGACATGCCTCATTGGCTTTTTTTGTGGCATTGGTGCAGTAAAGGCTTCCTTCAGGCAGCTCAACCATGCAACTCTTTTTTGTTCAAGTATTGTGGAATTAAAAATAACCACACCATCTTTTTGGAGAGCAGTCTGTATTTCTCCTGTGGTTACCTGTGGGTTTTTTTTTGTATCCTGAGCAATTCTACCGCCAGTGGTGGCTGAATCTTTCTTAGTCTACCTGACCTTCACTTGGTATCAAAAGAGCCCCTAATTTTCCACTTCTTAATAAGTAATTAAACAGTACTGACTGCCATATTCAAGGCTTTGGATATCTTTTCCTGTCCTTTTCCATCTTTGTAAAGTTTCATTACCTTGTTACGCAGGTCTTTTGACTGTTCTTTTCTACCTCCCATGGCTCAGTGTCTAGCCTGCTTAGTGCATCCATGTGACAGCTAACAAACTGATTGACTATTTATACACAGACACTAATTGTGATTTAAAAAGCCACAAATGTGGGAAATTAACCTTTAATTACCATTTTAACCTGTGTGTGCCACTTTCTATGTCTGTACCAAGGCCAAACATTCCAGGGTATGTAAACTTTTGATCAAGGTAATTTGGGTAGTTTCTGTTGTCATTATGATTTAAAAAGAGTAAACACAGTTGATTGAGAATACATGGCTTCAGCCAAACACTAACCATGAGTGAAAGAAAATGTTTTTGTGTTATCCTTCATATTCTCTGAAAAATGGGCAAGAAATCATAAATTATGCCAGGGTATGTAAACTTATGAGCACAACTGTATATATGTGATCTCACACTTCCAGGTAGGGGGCTCAAATGCACATTGCAGGCGTCTTGCTCCTGTTGTGATTACACACAGCGGGAGCCGATCAGTGGGTACCGGGGTCTCGATGTCCACCGGCATCCACTGATCGTCAAGCAGAGAGACAGAACTGCGATCTGTCTATGTAAATAAGGCAGATCGCTGTTCTGACAGGAGGGAAGTAATGGAATTTGTGTCCCCGCAAAGCAGGGAATAAATTCCATCTCTTCCCACTGCCATTACTAGTAACAAAAAGATAAATAAGAATATCCTATAGTTTGAAGACGCTATAACTTTTGCACAAACCAATCAATATACGTTTATTAATTTATTTATTTTTTTACCAAAATTATGTAGCAGAATACATATTGGCCTAAATTGATGAAATTAGATTTTTGATTTTTTTTATTGGATGTGTTTTATAGCAGAAAGTAAAAAATATTGTTGTTTTTTTTTAAATTGTCAGTCTTTTTTTGTTTATAGCGCAAAAAATTAAAACCACAGAGGTAACCAAATACCACCAAGAGAAAGTTCAATTTGTGGGAAAAAATTACCTAAATTTTATTTGGGTATAGTGTCGCACGACAGCAGTGCCGTATCACAAAAAATGGCTGGTCATGAATGAGGGTAAATCTTCCAGAGGTCAATTGGTAAGTCACAAATCACTTACTAACTGCAAAAACCAATGGACACTATTTTGTACTAATACTTCTGGACCTTTCATCTGCCTTTGATGTGGTTAACCACCCCCTCCTCCTCAAACTTTACTCCCTCTGTCTCTGTGACTGTGCTCTTCACTGGCTCTCATCCTACCTATCTCACCGCACCTTCAGTGTCACTTACAATTCTACTTCCTCCACTCCTCTTCCTTTCTTCATCGGGGTCCTCCAAGGTTCTGTTTTTGGACCTCTCCTGTTTTTAATCTACACCTTCTCCCTGGGTCAGCTGATAACCTCCCATGGCTTTCAATACTATTTCTACACTGATGACACCCAAATTTATATCTCTACCCCTCGGCTCACTCCATCAGTCTCCTCGCACATCACTAACTTACTAACAGACGTATATATATGGATGTCAGACCACTTCCTCAAACTCAACTTGTCCAATACTGAGCTCATAATATTTCCTCCCCCACATGCCTCTTCCCATTCCTTCTCTGTCAAGATCAATGGCACAACCATCCACCCATCCCCACATGCCAGGGTGCTAGGTGTTATCCTGGCCTCTGAACTCTCCTTTTGTCCCCACATTAAATCCCTTTCCAAAGCTTGCCGTCTCAACCGCCGCAACAATTTCAAACTATGTCCCTTCCTAACCATTGAAACTACAAAGCTCCTGATTCAATCCCCGGTCATCTCTAGCCTCAACTACTACAACTCCCTCCTCATTGGCTTACCTTTTAAATAGGCTATCCCCCGTTCAGTCCATCATGAATGCTGCTGTCCGAATTGTCCACCTTACAAACCGCTCAGCGTCTGCTACCCTTCTCTACCAGTCCCTCCATTGGCTGCCAATCGCCCAACAAATTAAATCCAAAATCTTAACAATAACATACAAAGCCATCCACAACTCTGCCCCTATCTACACCACTGGCCTAGTCTCAAAATACCAACCTAATCAAATCATTCTCTTTGTTCTCTAGCTCTCTAGCTCCTTCATCATCTCCTCCCATACCCGCTTCCAGAACTTCTCCCAAGCCTCTCCCATCCTCTGGAATTCCCTACCCCAATCTGTCAGACTATCTACAAATCTTTCCAGTTTTAGGTGATCCCTTAAAACTTTTCTCTTCGGAGAAACCTATCCTACCTCCACAAACCAACTGTACTTTCATTTTCTTCAGTAGATCATCCCCCACAGTTTTTTTACCCTTTTTGTATCACTTGACCCTCCCTCATAGATTGTCCGCTCCAATGTGCAGTGCCCTCTGATTCCTCATTGAATTGCATTGTAAATGTACTGCTTGAGGAAAGAGGAAATTGCTCTTATTTCCTGCTATGTTTTTGAGACAGGAAATAAAAGGAAAACCTTACAAAGAGGATACAGAAAAGAAAAAAGGCCAAGCTTTTTACGTTCCCTATTTAATCCCAAAGAAAATGTTTTGTTTTAGATATACTGTACTTCTGCTAACCTTATAGCAAGCACTGTGCCTATTTTTTTCGGGACAAGGGTGGACATTGTTGTACATTAAGGTCTTTGTGGCTGGAATGCAAAATTGGATGTACAGGAATGTTCTCTGACAAAAGAGAATTGAGAATTATGTCTGGAAATGTAGGACACCAATCATAAAATGACAGACTTTTCTGTTTTTTAGTTGCATGATTCATCATTTACATGGCCATCTAGCAAAGAGTATGTTCTCGCTGAATTATCCTTTTTTTTTTTCTTCCCTTTTATTTCTCAGCTGGCAAGAACTCTGAAACAAGTAGCAAATTATTTAAAACAAATGTGTACAGGGTGAAACCAGCTGCCAGATTAGAAGTGAAAATAAACTAAGTGAAAGGAAACTGCCCAGTTCACAGAGAGGGCAATAAGGATAGAGTGCAGCCAGGACATGACACTGGTGCTTGCAGATGCTGATAGACGTCTCTGACTGTCCCGCTGCTACAAATCTCCTTATAATTCATTAAGGAGAAATGTTCCTTGCAACATTTCACTTCTATTTTAGAAACCTTTGTTTTACTTTCCATCCTGGATGGGTTCATCCTTATGTCAGGCGAGCCCATTCCTAACGATGAATCACCATCCTTTATTCCCAAATAGGCTGGTGGTTCCTCTGGTGGAAAACTGAATGCATGATTTAACTGCAGGTGTTTTAACTGTCTCATGGAAATGGAAAAAAAATGTTAATTCAAAAAACATATTTAAGTGGTCAGCTTAATAAATTGTAAGGTGCAGAACAGAAGATAAAAAATGTAAAGGTAAAAGGTAACAATATGAAAGTTAGACCTCACCCAAAAAATGTCACTCTTCATCATTCTCTTCCTTCCTGCAAGCCACTTAGACAATAACAATCTTTTTTCCATAAGTGAATACCTTTTTTTCAATGGTACTCACTTCCACTTTCTCATCCCTTGCCTAGGTAACGATGAGGTCTCTTTGGCCCATCCCAGAAGGCTACCAGTCTAGTCTCACTGCACTCAGTGATCCTGTACATGCATAATAGGGGGCCAACTAGAGCCACGTACACACGGCTGGACTTTCCGGCAGCCTAGGTCCGACGGAATTAGTCCGTCAGACAATCTGATCATGTGTGGGCTAATCCAATAGTTTTTCATTAAAAAAATCAGACGGACCTAGAAATAGAACATGTTTCAAATCTGTCCAACGGACTCAATGACTATCGGGAAAACCGTTCACCTGTATGCTGGTCCGATGGACCAAATACGACGCAAGGGACGCTATTGGCTACTGGCTATTGAGTTTCCTTTTTTAGTCCCCTCTTGCGCCATTGTTCGTGTGTGGCCAAGTCCGTTTGTTTGGAAAGTCCATTGGTACTCCAACTTTCTGCCGGAAAGTTCGGTTGTGTGTACGCGGCATAAGAGTGATCAAAAATTGAATGCCGGTTTCTGGCAAGAGGGCAGCATGGAAGATCAGAAGCACTGTGAAGAATGGGGTGCATGGAAGACACCACTGTACATGTATGGTGTGAACAGGGCTCAAATATAACATGTGTTTTCTAAGTGCCCTGTTCACACCATATCTCTGCAGTTCTGTGCAGAAAAAGCAGTTCAATGGAAATTGTGTGAACAAGTCCTAACTGACAGCTTTTAAAGAAACCTTGGTACTTTGGCTATTTAGGGTAAAGTGACAGTGTCTCCTGAAAGCCCCCCTCTCAGCAAGGTATATGCACTAATCTGTGCTATTTCACCACCTTCCTACTCCTTTAGAGCCTGTATGCCGATGTTGAAATGAAGCCAAGGTTTATGGCTAAGGAACACATGACCTCTCCCATGTTACAGTGCTAAGGATGAGTCAGGGACATCATCCATCTGGGTAAACTCCAACCACGGAGCTTATCCAGGAGGGGCTCCTGCTATAAGAAAGTGGTAGAGAAAAGTGTATCAGTGAGTGCACTTGGCTAGGGGATGGGCTGCCTGAATGTGCAAGTGACAGCATATCTTTACATTTGAATATTTAGAGTGATTGTAAACCTATTTTTTAGATTAAAATCAAAAAGATGCTATACTTACCTGCTCTGTGACATGGTATTGCACAGGCAGTAATTTAGTGATGTTCTAAAGTGATAAACATCTAGTGGTATTCTGTTTGCTTCTGAACTTTATTTCATTTGAAACTTAAATGGTTGCTTTGTGCAATTGCTAAAATTTTGGAGCTTTGGGTGAAGCTTGGATGTGTGACGTCACTACACACGAGGACCGCGTCCATTTTGATGGTTGGAAACTTTTACGAATTTTGATGACATGCTTGTTTGTTTTTATTCATTGTAAGTGTTCTGGAATTTTTAAATAAATGTCAAAATGCTTTTAAATACTACACAATGAGGCGGTTCTGTTCTCCTTTATGATTTGCATGGTGGCAATCTGATCCTCTGTAATTTATTGTTTCTGAGTATTCCCTTATTCGGTGTGTAGTATGATCCTGTCTTTGTTCTCAGTGTTTCTCTATAACTGTGCAGTTATATTCCCTTTTGATTTCTGTCTGTGGATCCCTTTATTTCCTGCTGCTGTGTGTGTGTCTCTTTCAGTATAGTGTTTGTGTGTACCCTGTTTCCTTCCAGCGTGCTATTTGATTGCACTGTGCCAAAACTGGTGTTAGAGGGCTGCAACCTGGGGGCTGCCTCGCAGAGCAACATCCACACCTCCAGTGGCTCTGGTGAAGACTGGGTGGCTCCTTAGAACCTGCAACTCTGACACACTGTTTACATGCTGTCACACTGCTCCCACAACTGTAAGGATCGATTCCCGTTGGTTCGCTAGATCGCTAGATCTTGAGTTACAGTCCCAGCGGTCTTACCCTCTGATTGTGGCAGTTTGCATGAACCATGACAGACAGATCTCCATCACTTCTCCAAAGGCTCAGTGCTCTAGA
This sequence comes from Lithobates pipiens, assembly GCF_037356315.1. Classification (NCBI taxonomy): domain Eukaryota; kingdom Metazoa; phylum Chordata; class Amphibia; order Anura; family Ranidae; genus Lithobates; species Lithobates pipiens. The sequence continues at coordinate 174,463,478 of NW_027507787.1, read as the reverse complement.
ATCTAGTCAAGTTCAAGTTATTGGTCACCTCCAGACTCTAACCACTCGTTTGGATCAACTCCAAACATTGCTTTCAGTGCCTGTAGCCCTACCTCAGGCAGCCCAGGCTCCTCTAACCATTCCTTTCAGGTTGGGCCAAGGTTGCATACGTGATTTTGCTACTTTTTCGGGAGGCTTTGGCATGGGCCTCTACACTGTGGAAAAAGGTTGATCCAGTAACCAATGATATCACAACCTTCCTCGCTCTCTTTAAAACGATTTTTGATGAGTCAGGCTGAGCTTTCTTCACCACAGGCGAATTTCTTTGCCCCCTGCAACATCACTGTTGGACAGTACGCCATTCAGGTCCATACCCTAGCATCTGAACTTTCCTGGAAAAATGAAGCACTTATAGCAGCCTTCTGGCAAGCGTTCATGGAATGTATCAAAGACAAGTTGGAGGGTCTGGAGATTACTACCATCCTGGAAAATTGAATTTCTTTGGCTGCCCAGTTCGACACCTGTTTCCAGGAGCACTCTCTAGAGAGGACTCAGCAGCGCAAATTCTTGGCTGCTCATCTGGCTCCAGCTTTTCAACACTCCTTAGTATGTCCCAATGACTTCTTTCCTTCCTCTCCTTCCTATGCAACTAGGTCATGCACACCTATCCATGAAGGAAAGGAACCATCATCGAACACAAGGAATGTGCATCTACTGCTGACAAAAGGGTAATTTCTTGAAACAGTGTCAACAGCGGCCAGGAGACTTCCAAGGTTAATATACCTAGAGGTAGGTATGCTAGACCATAATTTTTGCCTCTCAAGTCCACGTCCAACTATTACTGTTTGGTTGCACTTCCCCATGTCCACTGTCTCAAAGGAAGCTTTAGTTGACTCTGGCGCAGCAGACAATTTCATTACTACTTCCTTGTTAAAGCAATTCTCTTGGACTACTGAACCCCTTCCTCACATACTCCGGCCATTCATGGAACCGTTCTGGCCTCGGGTCCTATTCGCTCTTGCACCACTCCCATCAAGATGTCGGTGGGAGTGCTTCACCAGCAATTCATCTCCTTTCTGGTGTTACCACTTGCTACCTCTATGTTGGTCCTGGGTTTTCCTTGGCTTCAACAATATTCCCAAATAATTGACTGGTCTGGCCTTTTTTATCCTAGGGGCCCACCTGTCACACCAGATGCCTAGGCAAGGTGGTCCCAGTCAAGACCATTCCAGGGGCATCTGCTGAGGTTTCTTCCCTGGTTCCAACGCACTATTCAGAATTTCTGGATGTGTTTTCCAAACGTAAGGTGGACCAACTTCCTCCCCACGGACCCTATGTGCCATAGACCATAGGTTCCAGCGTCCCTAGAGATCATATATATCGCCTCCTTGAGACCAAAGCTATGTCCGAGTACATTTCAGAAAATCTCCAAAAGGGATTTATCCAAAACTCCTCCTCTTCCACCGGAGCAGGGTTTTTCTTTGTCAAGAAAAAAGACTACTCCCATTGTCCTTGTATTGACTACTAGGGATTAAATGCCATTATGGTTAAAAAAACAATACCTGTTGTCACTTAATACTGAGTTGTTTGATCAACTTCGTGGGGCACAAGTTTTCAAGAAACTCGATCTAAGAGGAGCCTATAATCTAATTCGCATCGAAGATGGAGATGAGTTGGAAGACTGCTTTTTAAAACCAGGGATGACCACTATAAATATATTTACTGATAACTTTTGGCCATTGTAATGCCCCAGCATTTTTCCAGCACTTCTGCAACGAGACTTCTATGTCTGTGTAATAGTTTATCTGGATGACATTCTTATTTTTTCCCCAGATCTCCCTATGCACAGGCTTAATGTCCGTACAGTCAGAAAAATGCTAAGGCAGAAAAATGCCTCTTTGAACAATCTAAAGAACCTTTTCTGGGCTACATTGTCTATAGATACGGTCTCTCCATGGGCTTCACAAACTACTACCAGTAATTCATTCACAACTATTCTGTTCTGGTTGCAACCATCACAGCCCTTACCTGGAAGCATGCTGATCCTAGGAACTGGTCACCTAATTTATTGGAGGGCTTACACACCTTACAGCGGGCTTCTTCCCTGGCCCTGCTCTCTTGAGGCCTGATGTCTTCAAGCCCTTCTCAATCAAAGCGAATGTCTCCTCTGTAGGAGATGGGGGCCATTCTTTTCCAATCACCTTGCGGGGATAAATGTTCATGTGCTTTTTTTCTCAAAGAAGTTCTAGCCAGCAAAGAGAAAATGCTCGATAGGCGATCGTTACCTCCTTGCTCTAAAATTAGCTCTGGAAGAATGGTGGTTCCTTCTGGAAGGCTTGCCCCATCAGATCACTATCATAAGAATTTGCAGTACCTCCACTCTGCCCGTCATATGAATTCATGACAGGCTCGCTGGTCTCTGTTCTTCTCATGTTTTGATTTTGTCGTTGTCTTCAAACCGGGGAAGGCCAACTCCAGGGCAGATGTACTATCACATTCCTTTGATTCACAGGATTCTGAGATCTGCAGGGAACCAGAGTTTATAATTCATCCCACCCGAGTTCTTGCTCTCACCTTGGTTCAGGACAGGGCTGCTGTTAGAAATCACAGGGTCCCTTAAAGCCTACTTTTTTCTTTTTAAAATTATTTTACAATTTTTAAAAATGTATTAAATGTTTCATTATAATTTTTTTGTATAATTTGTTGTTTTTTTACAGGGCAAGGAAGACTGCAGCGCCGCAGGAGGAAGGGGCATAGTCACAGGACGGCTCACGGGGAGATCAGAAGCAGACAGAACAGGGAGAGGGATGGGTGTGGGGGAAGCAATTACAGGAACAATTTCCTGTGTTTCTCCCTGCAGCAGCTGAAAGCCGGCAGGGGAGGAAGAAACCAGCTTTCAGCTGCTGTACATGGCACCGTTCTATAATTGCCCCTCCACCGGACCGCACGGATTATGCCTGCTGTTTGGGCCCCCCTGTATTCACCAGGCCTCCTACAGGAGGACTGGTGCCCCCCCCATCAGCAGCCCTGGTTCAGGACTGTACCCCATGGAAAATGTTTGTTTCAGTGAATTCTAGGATGAAGCTGTTACGTTGGGCTCATGACTCAAAGCTCTTTGGCCATCCAGATATCCATAGGACCCCAACATTCCTCTCTCATCTCTACTGGTGGCCAAACCTCCACAAAGATGTTAAAGACTTTGTGAAAGCCTGCCCATATAAAGTCCTCTAACCAAGCTTCGGCAGGACCCCTTCTCCAATTGCCTACCCCCTGGGAGCCTTGGTCAGAGTGCTGTACTGTAGTGTGGGTTGTGGGGGACTGATTTTCCAAAATGGCACACTTTGTATCTCTTCCTTCACTGCCATCTGCAGCAGAATTGGTTCCAGTCTTCATTTGTGAAATCTTTAGACTCCATTAGTATAGTTTGGAGTTTACGTCCAAATTCTGAAGAGCTCTTTGTAAAACCTTGAAAGTATCACTGCACTTTTCTTCTCCCTATCATCCACAGTTCAATGGGCAGTCTGAGGCCGCGTACACACGCGGGGACTGTTCGCCCAACTTTGTCCGTCAAACAGTTTCAGCGGACAGTCCGCTCAAAATTAGCATGGACGGATTTGCCCACACACGACGAATGAACAGTCCGCTGAAACCGTGCGCGATGACGTGAACGGCACGTACGACGGGACTAGAAAACGACGTCCTATACACTGCAATGCAAACTTCGGCGTGTAAATCCTTTCTGAGCATGCGCGGAACTTAGTTTGACGAACAAGCCTACACACGAGGGGACTGTTCGCTGAAACAAAGTTTCAGCGGACAGTTTTTCAGAATTTCCGAAAAACTTTGTTCAGCAGACTGTCCGCTGAAACTGTCCGCTGAAAGCCCACACACGAGCGGACTGTCCGCCGAAACACTGTTCAGCGGACAAAGTTGAGCGAACAGTCCCCGCGTGTGTACGCGGCCTGAAAGAACCAACCAGTCCTTGAAACAGTTCCTTTGGGCCTTTCTGTCAGCCCACCAAGATGATTGGGTTTCCCTTCTACCTTGGCAGAATTTGCTCACGATAATCCTCTTAATGCCAGCACTCAGGAATCTCAATTTTTCCAAGTTTTTGGTAAATTTCCAGGCTTGCCTGACAGGTGGTGTCATCAGGACCTCCTACTTCTTTCCAGAATCATCTGGTACTTTATGGAAATAGAGGTGGAGCCACCTGGAGTCTCCTAAGGAGACCTGACCAATCTGGATTGGAAGGTGGCAGGGTCAGCCCAGCTGGGAGGAGTTGTATCGGATGGAAGATGGAGATGGAATGCTAGGCTGTTGGGGCCTTTGAGGGAGCTCCCCAGTCTGGGGGGGGGGGACCTTGGGCTCGGGTGTGGATGGGACCCTCTTACATCCCACAGAGGTCTCCTGGAATGGATGATCAGGAGGATCAAGGGAGGAAAGCGGGAAAACACAGCCGGGCAAGTCTCCAAGAGTTCCACAGAGGCAGCCAGGAGGGCTGGTGAGTGTGCACACTATTGCGAGGACTGGGAGGCACACCTGAGAGGACTGAGATGCAGCAGTCTGGGATGGGTGCAGAGCCAGTCTGGAGGATGGTGGTGTCATGGGCAGTGGAGCGAGGCAGCTGCAGCCAAGAGGAACAGGGACAGCTAGCACTGGGACTGCATTTTTCTAAACATTTTTTGGGCTGTGTCATGCCTACCAAATCAGTGCTAGCTAGTCCAAAAAGAGTGAGCATGGAAGTGATGTGCTGGAGGAGTGAGGATTGATACACTGCAAATAAGGAAGTGCAGGAGGAGAAGAGGAGTTTGCATATACTGTGATGTAAATAGTAGTCTCAACTTTGACTGTTAATTACCTGGGCATCTCAGAAGTTCCCCATCCCGATCCAAGCTTATTTCCCCTCAATAAAACATAAAAACAGGTGCAAGGACTGCTTTTATATCTCTGAGTGAGTGTAGTGCGTGTGCCTGGCTGGGCAGGGTGACAGACGGGCTACTACATTCAGAAGCCCCTATAGGGGTACTGCTACATACCATAAACTAAAATATCCATTTTGGGAGGGCTAACCTTTTAATATTAATCTGCAATAATAGAAATATGATAATTTTTAGAAATGTTTTTATTTCATTAATTGCAATGCCAATCTTATAGATTAATTGTTTAGCTATTCATGTACCATTAACAAGGGGTGTCTGTCTTTACTTGGTACATTCTTATTCTACACCAGTAACTCACCAAGTGAAGAAATCATAGTCTGAGCATGAAAGTCTGAAAATACATTAGAATAGAAAAGCACTGCTCCAGGTTGGGCCAACTTTCTTCAATCCTCAAGCCCCAGAAAGGTGCAGGTTCAGTTTGTGACTGCACACATGTGATGATCAATGAAAATCGCAAATGATTACAAATAACCGCACATCAGTTGCCATATTAAAACATGAACTCCTTTATTCAAATGTATTCAAATCACAAGTATCTCAAAGAGAGCATCACAATCTCTCAGAAGCCTGTAACACGCGTTTCACTCCTTAAGGCACTAACTTTTGACATAGTGTGTTATGAATAAGCGCCTCAAGGCGTGAACCACATTTTACAGGCTTTTCTGAGGGGTTGTTATGATGTCTTTGAGATACTTGTGATTTTGACATATTTGAATAAAGTAAATTAGGTTTCAATATGGGAACTGGTGTACGGTTATCTATTTTCATTGTTCTACACAGTCTGGAAATACATCATTATTTTTAACACTATTATACAGGATGTATATAGGGGCAACATGTCACATAGCACTTTAAAATATAAATGTAGCCATGGTGTTGGCACTACTGACAAAACATCCGCCAAATCAACCCACTGCCAGATTTCATGCATGCTTTCCAGAGACAATGAACAGTCTTTTACAAGCTTTGTTTTTGTTGTTTTATTGGATAAGGATAGGGCTATGGGATGCCCATGGAATTAATCATTGCCATCATATTTAAAGAATTCAACTTTGAACAAAGTAAGAGCCTGAAGCTTGAATGTACATGTTTGACTAGGTATAAATCTTCTCCTGCAGCTCCCTGCAGACTGTTACTCCCTCTGCATCTCCATGCAGACTACTGTTCCTAAGAGTTCTCCATCTGTCACTGTGTGAGGGACAGAAAAATCTATTTTGACCATGTAAAAGCAATGGTCTTAGATCTCTTCACCTTCTGCCCAAACTTGCTTCCTCCTGTACAGACTTGATCCTCATGCACAAACTTGTAGTTGCTAATTGAAGTATGACCCATCCTCTTCTATTGGGTAGTATGAACTCACTGTGAATAGGCCCCTCTACTGGCTCTGGTGACTCGCTGCTACTAGGCCTGAGGCCTGCGGAACCTCTCCCCGAAGGCCTAGTAGGTTAAAAGTCCATCTTATAGGAAATGGACTACTGCTCCCAGCCAGCCCAACTTGCAAACCATGTGCCCTCCGACCACACTGATTTGACACAGATCCCCACAGTCTCTTCTCTGATCCAGGACTCCTCACCATCCACCTTGTGCATGATGAAGACTCTGCTAGTGTCCGTGTAGAATTCACTCATAGTTTCCCTGGCACCTCCAGCCATCCACTGTGGTAACACTCACCAACCTTCCAGTCCAGAGTCCTTGATGAGGAACTTGTCCGGGCCATGCATTCTGACAGCTTCTACTGCCCCTCTGCTTCAGGGGTTCCCTGCCACCGACCGTGTGGTGACAGAGACATTGCCAATGACCATGTAGAGGCAATGTTCCTTCACAGCTCTCCCCGGGCCTCCTCCTGCGATCGGTACACCCCCCCAGATGGGAGTGTCCTCCTGCGGCTGTCTAGCACTCCATTCCTCACTTCACCCAGTGGACTTCTCCTCCCCAATGACATGTGTCCCCAGCTTATATATGAGGCCCACCCCCTGCCAATATCAATGGGGAATGGTCAGAGCTCACACACAAGCAGCCTGTCACTCCAGTTCCAGACCCAGACCCATTTCTAGAACATTTTCCTCAGAAATAGGGGAGGTGCCTCAGAACTGATGTGCAGGTGATCACACCCACTGCTACTTTGACCACTCCCAGCCCCCAGATCAAAACAGACAGGCCTAGCTTGCAGCATAGGCCTGTCTAAATTTTCCTGTGCTGAAATAACCTAGTAAAATAACCCTTACTAGCACCTACCTTCTGGTAGACAGTACAGATCCAAAACTATTCCAGACAAGAGGTGGGCCCTGGTTGTGAGAACTTACAATATAAAGGATAAGAACAATTAATACAAAACATTGAGAAGTGTGCAGGAATGGGTTGATAAAAGTAAACAATTCAGTTGTTAGGTAAAGGTTAGGTTTCCCTGAAAAATACGTTTTTGGGGATCGCCTAAAGGCAGACATAGTAGCAGATAGCTGGACAGATTGGCATAGAGTTTTTTAAAGGATGGGAGAAGCTCTGTTGAAATCCTGGAGATAAGCATGGGAGGAAGTGATGAGGAATCTAGAGAGCATGAAGTCTTGGGAAGAGTGAAAAGGACGGTTCAGGTGATATTCTGAGATTAGGTTAGTTATGTACAGGGCTCGAGTCCTGCGGGAACGCGTGGGAACGGCGTCCCCGCACTTTTTTCACAGCAGGAACGCCGTTCCCTTTGCAGGACCAGAGCCGCCCGAGGCTCTAGCACAGTCTGCTAGCTGCGTTGTCTTCACAGAGCTGACATCGGAAGAGCAGCACAGTGATGCACGGAGGGCAGGGGCTGGCTCAGTTAACTGATTGGTTAATAGAACTGCTCTGCATTCTATCAACCAATCAGTTAACTGGGGCAGGTCCCGCCCTCTGTCCATCCCTTTGCTGCACTTCCGATGTCATCTGCTGTGTCCTGTGTAAGGTAAGACAGGGAAGAGGGCACTGTTATGAAGGAGGGAGGGGGAAAGTATCAGAAACTGAAAGGAATGAGGAGAGGTGATATAAAAGGGAGGCAGGGCAGGAATGTGAAGGGGGGGGTTCTACAAAGGGGGTGAGGACAGGAATGTAAAGGAGGTGCCATAAAGGGGCTGAGGACAGGTTTAAATTTTAAAACTAGCTACTTGGTCATCTTCCGTACTATGTCGCATTCGCAGTCTGATCATCTCCTGTAGTATGTCGCATTCACAGTCTGGTCATCTCCTGTAGTATGTCGCATTCGCAGTCTGGTCATCTCCTGTAGTCGCATTCGCAGTCTAGTCATCTCCTGTAGTCGCATTCGCAGTCTGGTCATCTCCTGTAGTCGCATTCGCAGTCTGGTCATCTCCTGTAGTCACATTCGCAGTCTAGTCATCTCCTGTACTATGTCGCATTCGCAGTCTGGTCATCTCCTGTAGTCGCATTCGCAGTCTGGTCATCTCCTGTAGTCACATTCGCAGTCTGGTCATCTCCTGTACTATGTCGCATTCGCAGTCTGGTCATCTCCTGTAGTCGCATTCGCAGTCTGGTCATCTCCTGTAGTCACATTCGCAGTCTGGTCATCTCCTGTAGTATGTCGCATTCACAGTCTGGTCATCTCCTGTAGTCGCATTCGCAGTCTGGTCATCTCCTGTAGTATGTCGCATTCACAGTCTGGTCATCTCCTGTAGTCGCATTCGCAGTCTGGTCATCTCCTGTAGTCGCATTCGCAGTCTGGTCATCTCCTGTAGTATGTCGCATTCACAGTCTGGTCATCTCCTGTAGTCGCATTCACAGTCTGGTCATCTCCTGTAGTCGCATTCACAGTCTGGTCATCTCCTGTAGTCGCATTCGCAGCCTGATCATCTCCTGTAGTCGCATTCGCAGTCTGATCATCTCCTGTAGTCGCATTCGCAGTCTGATCATCTCCTGTAGTTGCATTTGCACTCTGGTCATCTCCTGTAGTCGCATTTGCAGTCTGATCATCTCCTGTAGTCGCATTCGCGGTCTGGTCATCTCCTGTAGTCTCATTCCCGGTCTGTTCATCTCCTGTACTATGTCGCATTCGCAGTCTGGTCATCTCCTGTAGTCGCATTCGCAGTCTGGTCATCTCCTGTAGTCACATTCGCAGTCTAGTCATCTCCTGTACTATGTCGCATTCGCAGTCTGGTCATCTCCTGTAGTCACATTCGCAGTCTGGTCATCTCCTGTACTATGTCGCATTCGCAGTCTGGTCATCTCCTGTAGTCGCATTCGCAGTCTGGTCATCTCCTGTAGTCACATTCGCAGTCTGGTCATCTCTTGTAGCATGTCGCATTTGCAGTCACTGTATTTTATGTGAAATATATATATGCATATGAGCGTATCTTTTTTTTTTTTTTTTGGTGGGGGAGTGGATCTTGGGTGGGAGTTCCCACACTTTTTTCCCCAGGACTTGACCCCTGGTTATGTAGCTTGGGGCAAAGTTGTGGATGGCTTTGTATGTTATTGGTATTTTGAACTTGATTTGTTGGGCAAGTAGAAAGACGTGGAGGGATTAGAAGAAAGGTGGCAGTTGGTAAGGAGAATGAGTCTAGCATTAGCATTCTTGAAAGGCTGAAGGGGGATAGCCTGCGTAGTGGTAGGCCAATGAAGAGGGAGTTGCAATGGTTGAGGCAAAAGATAACAGGTGAGGGTATTAGAAGCTCATTGGTGATACTGGTTAAGAAGGGGGGTATTTTAGAAATGTTACGGAGGTGAAGGTGGCAAGGCATGGACGGCAATTGCATATTGGTCTGAAAGAAGAGGTTAAAGTCCAGGTTTACACTTAGTATGATGGCCGGGACTGATAGTTGCACCATTGATCTCAATGAAAAAGTCAGGGACGGAAGCACGGGGGGGGGGGGGGGGAGTAGTGTGACATCCATACTGATATGTCAGTTTGTTAGTGACATATGAGGAGACTGAAGGGGTGATCAGAGGAGTAGTGAGATACATTTTGATGATTTTGGAAGCGGTTGAAGGTTATCAACTAACCATGGGAAGAAGAGTAAATGGAAAATAGAAGATGCCCAATATCAGGGAGGGGGCACTGTCTCTTCTGGCAGGCATGGAACCACAGTCTGGTTGGGTGCTTTAAGGTTACTTTCTCTCTGAGCCAGCCCAGTGGGAGTGTAACTCTTGCTGTGCTTCCTGGGAGAGGGTACTTAAGATGCGGATGTCACGTGGTTCGGGGTTTCCGGTCCAGAAGTATGTTCTGACTCCATGGTCCTGGTCCTCCTGACCAGCCCCCAGGAAGGCTTTGGCCTGGGGTGCGGATCCACCCAACTTTATGTCTCGGGCTGGCTAGCCCGAGGCAAGGAAACTAAAGAAAGGATTCCGAGGTGGTCCAGTGCCATCTCCAGTTGTGGAGAGGCTCAGCAACCTCATAGCTATCCAGGGGAGGACTCTTCAGAAGAAGGCCACGTACGGGTTGGCTTCTTAGCAAGAGCCTGGTGAGGTTAAGGGACCTAAGTGAATCCAATCTCGTGGGTATCGCCAAACTGGCTGAAAGATACTGGTACCACATGAATGTTCTACAAGTTCTAGTTTCCTACATGTTCTACAACAACGTCTGTGGCAGAGACTTATTCCTACATGTTCTACAGCAACATCTGTGGCAGAGACTTGTTCCTGATTTAAGCACCTTGTTGGCTGCTAGGCCTTGTGATAGAGGGACTATCCAACTTGAGTGAACATCCAGCTGTGAATGGCTATTCTCTGGATTTAATCAAAGTAAGCAAGTTCTTTATTATTGACTTTGACACTAAGAGTACCTGAACTTTCCTTCTAACCCTCTGATCCTATACCAAGAGACTGTTCGTTAACTGCTTTTTTCAAATAAAAATCCCTTTAAGCGGATCTGTCGTCAGTCTCTAAAGTTTCTGGGCCATCTAACACGGGAAACCCCTAGATGCAAATCGAGGAGAAGAAGGTAACGGTAAGCCCAATCAAACCAGCAGCTCCTTCAGGGGGTTAGTGCTACATATATATATATATATATATTATATTCCTGCAATTAGAAGACACTCTGCTGCAGTGAGATTGTTTCCCTCTAGTGGCAGCAAAGACTGTGTCATCACATCTTGCCAACAGAGTGATTAACACCAGGAAGCATATGATGAAATGTAGTCTCAGGGCTCAAGTCACACATTTTATTCATTATTATTATTATACAAGATTTATATAGCACCAACCCATTTATGCAGTGCTTTACAACTTGAAGATAGACAGTACAAATACAATACACTTTAATACTGTAGGAATCAGAGGGCCTTGCTCCTTAGAGTTTTACAATCTAAGAGGGAAGGTCAAGGGATACAAGAGGATATTAACTGTGGGACATGTGCTGATTGAGAAAATAAATGTACAGTTGTTAGGTGGGGGCCAGATCGGTTTCTCTAATGATATTAATTTTCAAGAATCATCAGAAAGTGGACAAAGTAGGAGAAAGTCGGACAGATTGGGGTAGAGCATTCCAGAGGATGGGATAGGCTCTGGAGAAGTCCTGAAGGTGAGCATGGGATGAGGTGACAAGAAAGTTAGAGAGCAGGAGGTCTTGGGAGGTGCGAAGGGAACGATTAGGTTGGATTTTTGAGACTAGGTTAGTGATGTAGCTGGGGACCAGGTTGTGACTTGTTAGTATCTTGAATTTAATTTGTTGATTGAGTGGCAGTCAATGGAGGGATTTACAGAGGGGTATAGCAGATGGTGGTTTGTTAGGTGGATGAGCCTGGCAGCAGCGTTCATGATGGACTGAAGTGGGGCCTATTTAGAGGAAAGCCAATGAGGAGGGAGTTGCAGTATTCAAGGCGAGAGATGACCAGGGAGTGGATTAGACGTTTTGTGGTGTCAATGGTAAGGAAGGGGTGTATCTTGGAGATGTTGCAGAGGCTGAGACGGCAAATAGCGATAGGAAGCGAGGCTGAATGGTTAGTTCAGAGTCCAGAATTACACCTAGGACCTTGGCGTGGGGGGACAAGTTGATAGTTGAGCCACTGATATTGACAGAGAAATCAGGGGAAGTGGCATGTGGGGGAGGAAAGATCATGAGCTCGGTTTTGGATAGGTTGAGTTTGAGGCAGAGGCGTACTAAGTAGGGGGCGGGGGGTGCGATTATAGGGGTGGCAGCGCTGCGGGCAGGGCCGCTGATAAGCCAGCCAGTCACAGTGCGTGCGGTCACGGCCAGCCAGTCACAGTGCGTGCGTCCTCTGTAGTGCCACCCCCCCCCCCCCTGGTGCCGTGGAATGATTCCTTCCTGTCTCTCCATGTGAGCCGGGAGAAGTAGCAGTAAGGCAGCAACCCAGCCACTCAGGCAAGCAGCAGCAGCCGGCAGCAGAGGATCAGGCTCAGCATCAGCATCTGGCATCTGCACAGTGCACACAGTGAGTAAGTTGAGGTCGGTGTTACAACTTACAACAACACGGAAGAGATAGGGGAGGGGACTGCTTTACTGAACATCCAGAAATGTCCTTTACACTGTAAAAAGGCTGTAAAGTACAGGCTCATTTTTAATTAATTCATCAGCCATTTCCATATGCTCAAACTGTTTGTCCCTGAGGACCATTACTGGCAATGGCTGGTCAGTATTCACAGCAGGGAGAATTTTATGAGAAAAGTGTCTTTGGAGGGACAGTCCCTCCAAAGACACTTTTCTCATAAAATTCTCCCTGCTGTGAATACTGAGCAGCCATTGCCAGTCTAGTCTTAAAGTTAAATTGCACTAGGCTGGCTCGAATGAAAGTATAAATCATGCACAATGCATTGCTAAAAATATGTTTTATTGCAAGAGGTATACGTATAACGTATAACTATTCCTCTCACTGACGCCAACAATGAGTCACCATTCCTTCCATTGTCACCAACAATAGGTCATGATTCCTCCCATTGACATAAATAATGGGGCACATTTCTTCCCACTGACATTAACGATGGGGCATTCCTACCACTAATACCAATGATGGGCGCTATTTCTCCCCCTGACATCAATTATGGTGCACTATTCCTCCCACTGACACCAAATGCCATTTTTTTCCACTCACACCAACAACGAGGCACTATTCTTCCCACTTATACTACTTATGGGACACTATTCTTCCCACTGACACCAGTTATGGGACACTATTCCTCCCACTAACACCAATGTTAGGAACTATTCTTTCCACGGACACCAATAATGGGACACTTTTCTCCCCACTAATACCATTGATGGGACACTATTTATTTTCCTACTAACCATAGGTGCTACGTATTTTTTTTTTACTCCCAATGACCACCAAGCCTGAGGCACTGTTCACTCCCACTGATGCAGGAGCATTTTCTAACACCACTGGCCACAGCCCCTAAAGTCTGAAGGATAGTGAACCCTTCATTTCCTTAGAAAGTTTAGAGACCCCTGCTCTACAGTATTCTACTGTGCTGGAAGTTTCTGATCCTATACCCACTTTTCCAACTTTGTCTTAAAGGAAAGACAACCCTTTAAAAAATTTTAAACGTTGCCTATGGAGATTTTTAAGTACCGTCATTTGTCACCATTCCATGAGTGTATGCAATTTTAAAGCGTAACATGTTTGGTATCCATTTACTCGGCGTAACATTATCTTTCACATTATTCAAAACAATTGGGCTAACTTTACTGTTTCGTTTTTTTTTTTTTTTTATTCCTTGTTTGAAAGACATAAAATATTGTAATGACTGTCATTTGCTAAAAAGATATATATAATGTTTGGTGGTTCTAAGTAATTTTTTTGGTATAAATTCACTTAGAAGGATATTGTAAATGTAAGCTACTGTGGACCCACTTATTAAGTTAAGAGGGTTATGGAGGTCTGGAGAGTGCACAATTTGAGTATAAGCACCAAAGTGCATGGGTTTTGTATTAAGAGAAGGAGTTGTTTTCTAGTCCACCATGCACAGTTTGCTGGTGCACAACTGCACATATTGAGATTTGGAAGAAGAAGCACTGGACTTTTTAGAGACATGTATTTGTGCTTACGATCAAAGTATATTTTTCAGAAAACACCAATATGAAGCGAAATCGACCTAGTGGGTTTCAGCAACGAAAAATGAAGAAGGCAAAAGAACAGTCAGCTGAGGCAATGTCTGGATCCATTTTAAAATATGTCACACCTTCAACATCTACTGCAGTAGGAGAAAGTGCTGAAGGCATTCAGACTTTTGAATTCAAGAGAGAAATACCAGAAGTATCTTCTCAAGAACATTCATATATAAAAATGCAAGAATTGGAGAAGCTCAACTTATCTTCAAGCAGTGAGAGTGATGTCGCGGAAGGAGATGCCAGCAAGACTCTGATGAAGAAGCAGAGCAGACTGATAAACTATCAGTTTATTCTGATGTTGCTGCTTGGCCAGTTCCAGTTCCAGATGAGTTAAGAGTGGACCTTATTAAGAGGGGAAGTGAACCTTTCCAAAATGAAGATTCAGTGCTGTTGAAAGACGAGGAGAGAAATCGAAAGGGAAAAGTCGTCAGCTCACCACTGCATGGTTCTATAAGGCTCTTCCAAATGTTAAGACAATTCTTAGAACCTGGATGGTGTACTCTCCATCAAAAGAAAGTTTGTTTTGTTTTTGCTGCAGACTTTTTGCGCTTGATGAAAAACTAACTGTAACATCCAGTTTTGTTACCGGGTTTCAGTTGTGGTGGAAGCTGAATCCAAAGGTATCTGATCATGAAGCTTCTGAACAGCATCTTACATGCTTGGAGAAATGGAAGACCTTGAGAACAGGACTGAGGCAACAAAAATGCATTGATCATGTCCACCAAACAGTGGACAATGAGAAAAAGAAATGGAGGGATATTTTGCATCGCCTCTTGGATGTAACCTTGTTTTTGGCTCACCAGAATCCTTTTCGTGGTCATAGAGAGACAATGTCATCAGTAAATAAAGGAAACTTCTTGGAATTGGCAGAATTGCTTTCAAATTATGATCCCGTTTTAAAGGAACATTTCATAAGTCTGAAACGTTCTATTGAATCTGGGAAGAGAATGACCTCTTATTTCTCGCCAAAAATTTGAAATAAATTTATTTGTCTTCTGGGGAATCATGTGAAAGAGAAAATAGTGGCTGATATGAAGAAAGCAAAGTACTTTGGGATTATTTTTGACAGTACCCCTGATGTGTTACACATTGATCAGATGTGTGAAGTGATCAGATATGTCCATATTAAAGGTGATAATGTTGAAGTAAAAGAATCATTCTTGAGCTTCTTTCCTATTGCTGGAAAGACTGCTGCTGAGCTCACTGAAAATATCCTGCAACATCTGGAGGAAGCTGGACTGGACATAAGCCTTTGCCAGGGGCATAACTATAGGGGGTGCAGCAGTCGTGACCGCAACCGGGCCCTGTGATGCAGGGGGCCCATGCAGCCCCCTCTACATATGGTCAGCAGCAGCATAGGCAGCTAGGGGTACCAGTGCACCATGCACACGGGTGGCTGGAGGAGGAGGGTGACTAGCAGAGCTCCATGCTCGACTATCGCACTGGCTGCTCTTTAGTCGTGCATTCCCCGCATGACCTGTGTCCTCGGCCGGGTCTCCCCAGCCAGAGTACCGCCCCCCCCCCCCGAGTCCGGCCCACTCTGCACTGCATACTTCTCCTGGGTAAACAAACTTTAAGCACACAGATGCAGTGCAGCCCTATGAGAGCCGCTGGCCTGCAGGCTTGTCTGCCAGCCCCCCTCCTCCCCCGTCATACACAGATGATGAAAGGTCTTTCTGGGAGATATGCTGATCGCCCACCCAGCACACTGGATGGAGCCCAGGCCAACATGGATGAGTGCGCGGCCTACAGCTTGGTCATGGTGAGTGAGAGGACCCCATCTCCCACACACCATTACATACCCCCTCCATCTCCCCCTGGGGACAGGGACCCCTTCTCACGTGGGAACAGGGACTTCATCTGCCCTGGAGAAAAGGACCACATCTCTTCTGGGGATGGGGACCCCATCCTGCCTAGGGACAGTCCCCCAATGGGGCACCTAAAAATAAAATAATTAAATAATTTAAAAAAACGACTGATACCAGTGGTGGAACTATAGGGCTCACAAAGGTCATACCTGTGACCACGCCCTGGAGTTCCACCGCCAGTCTCGGAGGGAAGGGACTTGGCTGAGGTTCAGGGGGGGCCCTTCATGGTTTCTTGCATCGGGGCCCTGAAGGTTCTAGTTACGCCCCTGGCCTTTGCCGTGGTCAAGGATATGATAATGCTGCAACTATGGCAGGGATTCATGGTGGTGTTCAGGCAAAGATAAAAGAGATACATCCCAAGGCTTTGTTTATCCCATGTGCAAACCATTCTCTGAACCTTTGTGGGGTGCACTCTTTTGGAAGTGTTGCTTCCTGTGTTCCTTTTTTTGGAACATTGGAGAAAGTGTATTTGTTCTTTTCGGTTTCTACCCATCGTTGGGAATTGCTGATGGAGAATGTAGGTGTGACAGTAAAACAAACAAACAAGATGGAGCACTCATTATGATGCTGTGAAGCCAGTGAGGGCAAATTTTGAAAAACTTACTTCAGCCCTTGAAAAGCTGTGCGATCCCAAAGAAAATGTGGACACAAGAGGATCTGCTCAGATGTTGCTGCCTGCTGTATGCGATTTAACTTTTTTGTGTTATCTTTCTTTCTGGTGTGACGTTTTGGGAGAAGTTAATATCACACAGAAGTTTTTGCAAACAGTGGGACTCACTCTTGAAAAGTGCATTGTGAAGCTACAAGCTCTAAAATCATTTCTTGCATGTCAACGAAATGAAATTGTGGAAAAGGCAATTCATTATGCAACTACCATGTGTGTGGAAATGAGCATTTCAATGGAGAGAAGAGGGCGAGTAAAGCTCCGGAAAACAATGCCAGGAGAGAAGGCAAAGGATGCTGGTCTCACATTGCCAAAGGAAATTAAAAGGGTTATGTTTGAGTGCCTTGATCTGTTTCACCAGGAGTTGGAAATTCGTACTAAGGCAATTTTAAAAATCCTCTCAATGTTTGCTGTTATTCAGCTGAACGCTCTGGTTGTTGCAACAGAAAAAGATCTACAGAATTATACCCCAAAATTGACTGAGGTTTTTGGTGAATTCTCTAATGAAGACATCTATGTGGAGATTGAACGCCTTCGGAGGCATTTGGAAGCTGCCAAGATCAGTATTGAAGAGGCAAATAAATGGACAGTTTTGCAATTTCTGCAGTTCATTATTAAATGGGATTTTTGTGAATCTTTGCCTAACTTGTCACTGTGTTTTAGATTATTTTTGACTCTCTGTGTGAGCATTGCTTCATGTGAAAGAAGTTTTTCAAAATCAAAATTAATAAAAAACTACTTCCGCTCTACCATGAGTGAGACAAGATTGATAAATCTGGCCATACTTTCAATTGAACATGAATATGCAAAGATGATTAACTTTGCTGCAGTCATTGATCAATTTGCAGAACTGAAGGCTCGAAGGCAGAGTACCG
This sequence comes from Lithobates pipiens, assembly GCF_037356315.1. Classification (NCBI taxonomy): domain Eukaryota; kingdom Metazoa; phylum Chordata; class Amphibia; order Anura; family Ranidae; genus Lithobates; species Lithobates pipiens. The sequence goes on along the minus strand of NW_027507787.1, from coordinate 174,446,115 downwards.
TATATACTCGAGTATAGGCCGACCCGAATATAAGCCGAGGCCCCCAATTTACCCCCAAAAAAACTGGCAAACTTATTGACTCGTGTATAAGCCGAGGGTGAGACATGCCTGTCCATCCCTGTGTGTGTGTCCGTCCATCCCTGTGTGTCCGTCCATCCCTGTGTGTCCGTCCATCCCTGTGTGTCCGTCCATCCATCCCTGTGTGTGTGTGTGTCCATCCATCCATCCATCCCTGTGTGTGTGTGTCTCCATCCATCCATCCATCCATCCCTGTGTGTGTGTGTCTCCATCCATCCATCCATCCCTGTGTGTGTGTGTATCCATCCATCCCTGTGTGTGTGTATGTCTCCATCCATCTGTGTGTGTGTGTGTGTGTGTGTGTGTGTGTGTGTGTGTGTGTGTGTGTGTGTGTGTGTGTGTGTGTGTCCAGCCTACCTGTGTCCCGAGCCTTTGTCCCGAGCCTCCGTCCCGTGTCGTGCCTTGCCTTGCCTTGCCTTCGTCCCGTCCCGTCCCGTCCCGTCCTGTCCTGTCCCGTGCCGTGCCGTGCCGTGCCTTGCCTTGCCTCCGTCCCGTGCCCTCTTCGTCGGCGGCCATTGTAAAATTCAAAAGCCGCGCCTCCTCCTTCGCCTGTGATAGGCGGAACACTGAATTTCCCAGCAGCCTGTGTTCCGCCTATCACGGACGTCGTATCATCCTCGTCCGTAGTACGAGGATGAGAAGATGCCCGTGATAGGCGGAACACAGGCTGCTGGGAAATTCAGTGTTCCGCCTATCACAGGCGAAGGCGGAGCCGGAGGCGCGGCTTTTGAATCAGAATGGCCGCTGTCTGTCTGCTCGACACGCTGATCGAGCGGGCAGACAGCGATGACTCGAGTATAAGCCGAGGGGGGCACTTTCAGCCTCAAAAAAGAGGCTGAAAATCTCGGCTTATACTCGAGTATATACGGTATGTGAATGACTCCTTTCAATATAGACTGAGCGATCACTTTGGAGTTTGGATCAGTTTTTTGCTTAAAAAAAGCAGTATTATCTGTTCAGTAAATGTTATAAATAATTGAAATAAGTTTAAGTAAGTTAATAACTTATTTTCCAATGTTTTTTTTATTAAGTTGATGGAAAGTTTACAAATTTGTGCAATAAATATTCTCGAGAAAATGAAAAAAAATTGTGGGTGTTTTTTAATTTAAAAGTGTGTGGGGGGGGGGGGGGTGGGTGCCAGGTGTAGGATCCGCCCCGGGTGCCAAACGCTCTAGGTACGCACCTGGTTTGAGGAAGGGATGTGACATCCAGGCTGATATGTCTGTTAGTAAGTTGGTGGTGCGTGAGGAGACAGATGGAGAGAGCTGGGGGGTGGAGAGATAGACTTGGGTATCATCAGCTTGGAGATGATATTGAAAGCCAGTGGAGGCAATCAACTGATCCAGGGAAGCGAGGTAGATTGAGAAAAGAAGAGGTCCAAGAACAGAACCTTGCGGGACCTTGATGGAGAAAGGAAGAGGAGAGGAGGGAGTAGTGTTGTAAGTGACAATAAAGGAGTGGTGGGATAGGTAGGATGAGAACCAGCGAAGAGTACAGTCACAGAGACCTGCTGGGGAACTACATCTACCAGCCGGCTGACAGAAACATAACAGACTGCTGAGAGAGACTAAAAGAGGGATGGTATGAGGCCTAGCACGCTCTCTTGGGACCGGCGTGGATCTGCATGCAGGGAATCTGTGACAGGGTGAGCTGCATGCGGAGTTGTGGCCTATCTGAGGGACACTTGTGGACAGTTCCCCTTCACTGTCCTGCGGCAGCCTGGAAGCCATTCCTGTTCCATCCACCCTGCAGGAATATCAGATTTGTGTGAACCATGGTGAGGTGCAGCGGAGACTGGGTGTCATCCCTTTAGCCACATTCCTGAGAGGTCATCATCCTCATCCATTTCAGTATAGTGAGCAGGCAATAGCCCAGTCTTATAGACACTGTGTATAGACATCATTGTTTCCTGCACACCTTACCATCTTTTAGTGGTGCAGGGAAATTTCGGCTGGAAGAAAAAAAAATGCAGAAAGGGGGGGGGGGGGGTGTGAAGGGGGCTGAGAGTGTACAGGTGTGAGGGGGCTGAGACCGTATAGGTGTGAGGGGGGCTGAGAGCGTACAGGTACGGGGGTGCTGAGAGTGTACAGGTGTAAGGGGGCTGAGGGCGTACAGATGTGAGGGGGGGCTAAGAGTACAGGTGTGAGGGGGGCTGAGAGCGTACAGGTGCGAGGGGGCTGAGAGCGTACAGGTGTGAGGGGGGCTGAGAGCGTACAGGTGTGAAGGGGGGCTGAGAGCATACAGGTGCAAGGGGGCTGAGAGCGTACAGGTGCAAGGGGGCTGAGAGCGTACAGGTGTGAGGGGGGTTGAGGCACTGAAGTACTGGGATGGATAGTGGGCAGATTTTGTGGGATGGCCAGTGGGCGGTACCCTGGGGAATGTTCGTGGTCAGGCTGGGGGGGGCAGGCCTAAAGCTGTATAAGGGGCCCCACAATTTCTGATGGCTGCCCTTCTGGCAAAGGTAGGCTGCATCTGACTGGCACAGGGAGGCTGCATCTGATGGACACAGGCAGGCTGATACAAGTGATGGTTATGCCACGTACACACGATCGGACTATCCCACCGGACTACTATGGACTTTGCGGGGACCCCCACGCCGGTTTTTCGGTGTAGGGGTTCCCCTTTAAATCCATACCAGGTGACGGTTACAGCAAGGTGTCAATCTCGCCAATGGAGGCGGCGACTTTGACTTCCTTCACTAGTTCCGTCTACCTGGAGCCACATTCAAAATGAACAAACTTTACTCCGTGTGTGGGCAAGTCCGTTCATTTCAAAAGTCCGGCGGACTAGCACACAGACGGGCGAATTGTCCGCTGGACTGCCGAGTCCGGCAGACAATTTTGAGTCAAAACCTCTTTTTAAGTCCGCCGGACTTTTGGGAAGAAAAAGTCCGCTGGAGCCCACACACGGGCGGATTGTCCGGCGGACCAGAGTCCAATTGTGTGTACGCAGCATTAGAGACTGCAGACTGCATTTTTCTTGACCTTTCTTGCATTAAAGGTGCCAATAATGACCAACAATACATTCATAATAATTTTAAATGATGATATTAATTAAAAAGTCGAATATAATACAATTATATATATAAAAATATAAATATTTCATTTATTTTCACATATAATTTTCGGTGTCAGTTTTCGGCAATTGCACACTGCATTTTCAGTTTCGGTTTCCTGACCATAATTTCCATTTGGTGTACCCCTACCATCCTTAGTTCAAGGATCTGTTCCAGCATATCATAGACACTATACACAGACATGTATGCTGTCCATTGTTCTGCTGTTGCTTGTAGTTCCACAGAATTTAACATCTTTAAGTTAGTGATCACTGTGAATTAAATTACAGTTTCAACTTGCACATGGATATTGCCTGCTGGTTATACACCATCTACTGCAGGGGTGTCCAAACTTTTTTCAAAGAGGGCCAGATTTGATGAAGTGAACATGCGCGAGGGCCGACCATTTTGCCTGACATTCTTTGGAAGATTAAAATTCGGTCTAAGTGTGTTCGTTCGAGCACTAATACACAGCCCAATAAGAGTTCTCTTGCCTTTGTGGCTGTGTGTGGTGAAGAGATGAACCCAGGTGTATTATTTGTATATACCCTATTTATTGACGTATAGCACGCACTTTCACTTTAATGCTACGTACACAGGATCGGAATTCTGGCCAGAAAAAGACAGATGAGAGCTTTTCATCGGAAAATGCGACCGTGTGTATGCTCCATCGGAATTTAGCTGTCCGAATTCCCTAGCATGTTCTCAATTTTCCCAACGGAAAAACTTTCGGTAATTCCGATCGTGTTTATGCAATTCCGACATGCCAAAAAATCACGCATGCTCAGAATCCAGTACGAGACAGAACCGCTCGGTCTGGTAAAACTAGCGTTCGTAATGGAGATTGCAGATTCTTCACACTGGAATTTTTTTAATTTTTCAATGCCGCTCATTCTCTTCTTTATATAATGCTAGAAGAATTACGTTGTTTTGCTGCTCATATTCACACAGAGTTATCACAAATGTATTTTTTTATTATTTCTAGGTATCTCCTGAATAATCTTTATTTTAATTTAAGCCAGATCTACATAATATATATGTTTTTTGTAAAGTGCTTTTTTTTCATTAATATACATTTTTGGATTATCGTATTATTTTCTAGTGCTCTCCTTTTTATTTTTTTATGTCACGTTTCCACAGTACCATTATTATGTTGTATTTCTAAACATGTTTGTTGTTGGTTTCCCTTGTTCATTTTGACATTGTATTTTTGAAATGTACCTGCCTACTCACCCAAAATGTTTTATATTTGCTATTTGAAGAAAAACACATAGCCAAGTATTTTCTGAAAAAAAAAATCACAATTTATTTAACATCATAAAAACAAAATAAAGATGATGGCAACGCTGGAGAAAGTGCTTGAATTTGCGAAGCCTTTGGCCCCCAAGGCACACATGAACTTTGTGGCTCAAAAACTTGGTAGCTTGAGAAGTCCATATAGAAAGGAGGTCAATCTGGTTCAGGAATCCCAGAGAACAGGAACAGCAGCAGATGACATATATACCCACTACAACAGACTGTGTTCTGTCAGACCAGACTGAAGGCAGCCAGTCACTTTCTTGTCTTCCGTACAGCCTTCCCTGCATCCTTCCCTGGAGGTGGACTTGTGGCAGCAGGAGGAGGATGGGGGAGCCCACACAGGTGGTCATCGTCAGTTCATCACTCAACCCCTTGTGGATGGTTGTAAAAATGATTTTTTCCCTAATCGTCTTTCAGGACAGCCACTATGAGAGATAGACTCCTCCTCTTCCTCTGGAAACACTGCGCCAGCCCATAAATTCTTACTTCCCCTGCCGGACCACAGTTATTAGTGTTTCCTCCGGCGGGGAGACACTGTGCAAGGAACTAGGCCGATCAGTCGGGGAGGCTGTGGCCATTTTTGACGTTAAAGAGCCCGGTGGATAGAAGCAGGGGCTTCGTTTTAAAAAAGCCGGGTTCAAACCGCTCGCAACCAACGTCCGCGTGTCGGACGGGTCGAACGGTTTACTTACCTTCACCAGGTACTGCCACCCCTTCCGAGTCGAGCGCGGCTTCAGGTCGTGGGGGACTCCTATCGCGTCTACAGGGACGCAGCTGGCAAGCCGTTCGGATGATTTCCCTGTACGGGGGTACAGTCCGCCTCCTTTTTTTTTTTTCTTGAACCGAGCGGGCCGAACGACGGGCGACGTTGTATCCGGCGGAAAACGAAGGCTTGACCTCGATCGACTTCCGGTTCCGGGTCGTGGAGCTGATAGGAGGGCCGGGCACAAGCTGGAGATGAGTTCAGAACGCGCGCAGGCAGCGTGGAACTCGGTGTTAAGCAGCCACCTGCAGTCATGTCGGAAGCCGAGGCTCAAACGACCGACTCTGTCTCCAGCATTCCTAAGGTAAGAGCGCCCTGGGGAGGGGTTCTCTTTATCTAGGATCCCCCCACCCCAATGTATGGTTCTATCATGGGTGGGGGGGCAGACCCCCTGGGTGGCCAGGGGGGAGGGGAGGCTCAGATCCCTTCGTTTTATAAAAAGGGTCTAGTGCACTCCCAGGGTTGTATCCCGAGCTTTTGATTGACTCTGTTTTTTCTGTTTTTTCTTTTTCCTTTCTTTTAGAAAGCTGCGGAAAAAACTAGGTCTACGCATAGCTCTAGAAGGAAGTGTGCCTCCTGTAGGGACATTTTAGGGGAATCTTGGACCAAGGTGTTGTGCAAAGGCTGTATTGACTCCCTTGTTAGGGAAAGGGAATCTGAACAGGAGTCAGGACTAGCAGCTTCAGTTAAAGAGCTCTCGTCCACCTTCTCTTCTTTTAGGTCCCTTTTTGAAAAATTCCAGCTTCCCACGGGTCCATCTCCCCAGGATACAACCCCACCTCTAGCACAGAGTTCTGCCCCGGTCCAACCCCCTAGTGTAGGGGGGACAGAGGTTGCAGGCCCTTCAGGGACAGATAGGGAACTTCCAGACAGTTCCTCTTCTGATTCCGAGGAGGGTTCCGAGGGGGAGGACCAGGATGGGTCCAGGAAAGCCTCCAGATATAAGTTATCCCTTGATGAGGTAGAGGACCTCTTAAAGGCAATTTATACAACCCTCGGTATCCAGACGGATAAAAAGCCCCTTACCCTGCATGACCAAATGTATTCTGGTTTGGGGGAGCCAAAGAGAAGGGTGTTTCCAGTACACGATGTGTTAATGGAAACAGTTAAAAAGGAGTGGCAGGATCCGGAGAGAAAACCCTTTTTATCCAGATCCCTCAAAAGAAGGTTCCCATTTTCAGAGGACCCGGCATGCCTTTGGAATAAAAGTCCCAAGTTGGATGCCGCTTTCTCCCAGGTCTCCAGACACACAGACTTGGCGTTTGAAGACATGGGGGCGTTGGCAGATGTCATGGATAAAAGGATTGACTCTCTGCTTAAAAAGACGTGGGACTCGGCCATTGGCAATCTTAAGCCTGAAATGGCAGTTACAGTTGTGGCTCGCAATTTAGAGCACTGGCTCTCACAGATCCAACAACATATTGAGGCAGGCACAGATAAGGAAACCATTCTGTCATCCTTCCCTACTATGCTGCGAGGGATCTCTTACATAGCAGATGCCTCTGCTGAGTCCGTCCGCATGTCGGGCAGAACGGCGGCTCTAGCCAATTCGGCCAGAAGGGCCCTCTGGCTAAAAACATGGCCAGGGGATAATGCCTCCAAGATAAAACTTTGTGGGATTCCCCTCACGGGGGACCTCCTTTTTGGCCCAGGGCTAGAGACGGTTCTAGACCGGACAGCGGACAGGAAAAAGTCCTTTCCTCTCAAACGGAAAATCCCTCTACCAACAAAGAAGGGGTTTCGTCCGCAGGGGCGTAGTGAAACCTCTAAACCAGAGACAAAAAAGAAAACCTGGCCCCAAAAAGGCAGGGGCAGAGGAGGGGCGATTTTTCGCCCTCCTATCCAGCCCAGTAAAACCCAGTGACAGTCCAACTACAGTGGGAGGAAGACTGGGGGCCTTTCTTCCACAGTGGGAAGCAATATCCCCCAATCAATTTATTTTAGGGGTAATAAGAAGGGGGTACCTCTTGGAATTCCTAAGACCACCCCCTCAAAGGCTCCTTGTCACGCATCTACCCAGGTGCATGGTAAAGGCCGAGGCCTTGCTAGAAGCTCTGAGGGAGTTAGAGAATCAGGATGTTATTGGCAAGGTCCCGAGAGCAGAAGAGGGAAGGGGGTTTTATTCTCACGTCTTCATAGTAAAAAAACCCTCAGGGAAGTTCAGGCTGATTCTGAACTTAAAGCCTCTAAACGCTTCAGTGACATATAAGAGATTCCGCATGGAATCGATCTTTTCAGTAAAAGCGCTCCTGCCCCACAACTGTTTCATGGTGTCTCTGGACCTAAGGGACGCGTATTTGCACATCCCTATAGCGGAGGCCTCGCAGAAGTTTCTACGCCTTGCCATAGATCTGGGCGGGGAAACAATACATTTTCAGTTTCAGGCCCTGCCATTCGGGCTATCCTCTGCACCCCGCATTTTTACCAAGGTCCTGGCAGAAGCCATGGCCTTTCTTCGGCTCCAGGGGGTATGTGTAATTGCCTACCTGGACGACCTGCTTCTGTTTGCAGCATCCCCAGCTCAGTTGGTCAAGGATCTCAATCTAACCAAAAGGGTCCTTACAGACCTGGGGTGGCTTCTGAACTTGGAAAAATCCAGCCTGATCCCCTCACAACAGATCTCCTATCTAGGTTTTCTGTTGGACTCAACACTGTTGAGAGTTTTTCTGCCAAAAGAAAAGGTACAAAAACTGGACAGTGCGGTGGCCTCTCTTCAAAGCAACCAGCTGGTTTCCATAAGGGTTCTGATGTCAGTACTAGGTCTCCTTACATCCACCCTTCCAGCAGTACAGTGGGCAGGGCTACACTTTCGTCCCCTACAAACCTTCATCCTAGGGGTGTGGGACCACAGTCAGGAGGCCCTAGACACCCTGGTACATATTCCCCTCCAGGTAAAAAGATCCCTCTGGTGGTGGAGGAAAGTGACAAATCTGTCGCAGGGTCGTCTGTGGCTCATCCCGGTTTCTCGGGTAGTAACCACAGATGCAAGTGGAAAAGGTTGGGGGGCACATCTGGGTTCCCTTCTAGCCCAGGGCACTTGGGAAGACGACGAGTTGACTCGATCGTCCAATTGGAAAGAATTGAGGGCAGTGGGACTAGCCCTCAGATTCTTCAAAAAGGAGCTTCAGGGTCACCACATTCAGGTGCGGTCGGACAATTCGTCCGTAGTGGCCTATCTGAACAAACAGGGTGGCACCAGAAGCGGAACCCTGTTGTCTTTAGCAACAGAGATTCTGTCCTGGGCCGAGACCTACACCCTTTCGCTCTCAGCCGTTTTCCTGAGGGGAGAGAAAAACGTAGTAGCAGATTTTCTCAGCCGAAAGAAGCTGAGGGAGGGCGATTGGGTTCTCAACCAGGAGGTCTTCAATCTCATAGTAAAGAGATGGGGGTCTCCGGAGGTGGACCTGTTCGCGTCCAAAGACAATGCAAAAACCCCCTGTTTTTTCTCCCTAAAAAGGGGAGAGGGAGCTCTAGGGGTGGATGCCTTGAGCCAGGATTGGCATTTCGGAACTTGCTATGCCTTCCCACCTCCAGTGTTGTTGCCAGCAGTTCTGAGGAAGTTTCAGATGGAAAACACATCTCTGATTCTGGTGGCTCCACATTGGCCAAAGAGAGCATGGTTCTCAGTACTAAAACGGTTGGCGATAGAACCTCCCCTGCTCTTGCCCCTTCGGGACGATCTTCTCTCTCAGGGGCCAGTCCTATGCCCACAGGTACACCAGTGGAAGTTAGCGGCCTGGCTACTGAGGAGGGTTTGTTAAAATCTAAAGGATTCTCAGAGAGACTAGTTTCTACCCTTCTGGACAGTAGGAAGAAGGAAACTCGCCAGATCTATGAAAGGGTCTGGTTACGTTTCAACAAGTGGTGCGCAGAGAGCTCTTTCTCTGTACGAAGCTCCTCCGCAGTGTTGGAATTTTTACAACGTGGGGCAGATAAGGGGTTATCCATCAGTACCCTTAGAGGTCAAGTATCAGCCCTTAGTGTTTTTTTGGAGGATCATTTGGCTACCAATCCATGGGTAGTCAGATTCTTTAGGGCCCTGTCCAGACAGAGACCGGTCCAGGGTCTGTCCTTTCCCAGATGGGATTTATCTTTAGTTTTGCAGAGTTTAACTGGACCCCCCTTCGAACCTTTGAAGGAGTGTTTTCTGAGAGAGCTTACTCTGAAGACAGTATTCCTGGTAGCAGTAACAACTGCCAGGAGGGTCAGTGAGATGGAGGCCTTATCAGTCAGGGCTCCCTTTTGTGTTATTTTTCCGGATCGGATAGTTTTAAAGACCGATCCAGCCTTTTTGCCGAAAGTGGCATCCAGCTTTCATAGAAGCCAGGAAATTGTTTTGCCCTCTTTTTGTCCCAATCCCTCCGGTGAGAAGGAATTAAGATTTCATTATTTAGATGTTAGGAGATGTATCCTACACTATCTGGAACTGACCAAGGCATTCAGAAGGTCAGATTCCTTATTTGTTTTGTTTTCCGGGGCCAGGAAAGGTTGTAAAGCGTCCCGGCGCACTATTGCTAGGTGGCTCAGAGTAGCCATTGAGCAGGCTTATTCAGCAGCAGGGAAAGAAATCCCAGTGGGTATTAAAGCACACTCCACTAGAGCTATGGCAGCCTCCCAAGCAGAAAGAGCAGGAGCTACGCCAGAACAGATCTGCAAAGCAGCAACATGGTCCAGCTATTCCACCTTTGTTAAACACTACAGAGTGGATCTGGTGTCGGCAGGTGAGCAAACCTTTGGGCGGAAGGTTTTGCAAGCTGTAGTCCCACCCTAACTGGTAAGTGCTCGCTTATCCTCTCATAGTGGCTGTCCTGAAAGACGATTAGGGAAAATTAGAGTTACGCTTACCGGTAACGTCTTTTCCAGTAGTCTTTCAGGACAGCCCTAGTTCCCACCCGAAAATTGGGGGGAGTCTTACAAAGACCAGAGCGCAGCAAGATAATAGTATTTGATAAATATGTTATTAATGTGTTCTTGTGTCTCCCCAGCTGGCCGGAGGTATTCTCGATATAACTGAGGTCCGGCAGGGGAAGTAAGAATTTATGGGCTGGCGCAGTGTTTCCAGAGGAAGAGGAGGAGTCTATCTCTCATAGTGGCTGTCCTGAAAGACTACTGGAAAAGACGTTACCGGTAAGCGTAACTCTAATTTTTTCACATTTGCGCCGTTAGCCCTCCTCCATTTGCTGTAAATTGGAGGCTATGTAGATGCCATAGGCTTTTACAGCATCCAGAGGGGATTTCATTAGCCTCCTTGATGAGGGCCAGTGCTGCCCCCTCTGTTTTAGTCCCCTTCCTGGGCCTTTTGTATGGAAGGATGAGCGGAGGCACCTGAGACTGGGTGTTACTGGGCCCTGCCACCTCCTGGCTGACACCTTCCCCCGCCTCCTCCTGTGTGCCCCTTGCCAGAGCCTCGTCCTGGCTGAGGTCTTCCTGTGTATGAAAAAGGGACATAGTTTTAGTTTTTTGTTCATCAAACACACACAATTTTTAGCTCATGAAAGTTGCAAATTTAATGTTACTAAATAGAAAAGACTATGATTCTGAGCCCAGCATTTTTCATTCTTGTCCCAATCATTTTTGGCCACTACTGTCTATTGATATGTGAAACACTCTTATCAATAATAAAATCTAGTTAACAACCATCATTTTCACATACAAAATATGTATAAAAATGCTATACCTGGCTCCAACTGGGCTCCTCAATCCCCTCCTGGATGGAAGGCCCAGGTTGGTCCACGGAAGCCTCAGCTGGGGTTGAAGGAAGGCTGGATGGATTATATACACTACGCATGCGTGAAACTCTGCCCGCGTTGCCCGCCCCTGACGTTCTTTCTATAATATTCCCCGCCCCGTCTCTTTCGTCGCAGTGGGAGAGGAACATGGCTGAGACAGACCAGGTGCATAATAGCAGTAATGAGGAGGAAGGAAAGCCCAGAACCAGGAACGTCCCGATCCCAGAGGAGATTTAAGGCCACAAATATGTCCTTTGCTGAGATGGTGGACATCTTGAGGAGGAACGACTATGATGGGAATTATGGTCCATACCCAAACCCAAATCTGAGAAAGGCCAAGACCATGACTAAAGTTGTGAAGAGTCTGTACAGTAATTTTGGGGTACGACGATCCAAGGATCAATTGAGGAATCGCTGGTCGGACCTCAAATTAAGGGAGCAGGATCAGTATAGAAAGATCAAGAAAGTTCTTAGAAAAAGTAAGTATTTGTCATGTGTTCCTATTATTATTAATTTTGCATGCTGCTCCATGTGTTTTTCTTTATGGTGTTGTACATTTAAAAATGGCTACTTTCATGTTCATACGCACAGTAAGCGGTCATAGTAAACATTGGTTGTTTCCTAAATAAATACAATGTTTTCCCAGATACCTGATTAAATGTATTTGTTCATGTTATTTTTGAATTTAATAAAAGAGATTTAGGACATTGTTGTCTAGATGTGTTTGAACCTAGAAGGAATAGCAAACTAGATTCAGTGTAATGTGTGGAGATGACACTCAGCAGCTGTTTACACATCTGGACTCAGGTGCGCTAGTGTGGGACACAAGAACAAACTTTTTAGGGTGTCAAACACAGGTACTCCATTGGATACTTGGGGGCCCAAAAGGGTAAGTATTCCAGCTTTAGTAACGGCATAAATCATGTCTTTAGCTTGTAATTCTGCCCAAACAGACAATTGTACCCCACTTCCAAGCAATGTTTATCATTCATATTTGTTGCCTCAAATATCTGTGTGTTAAGTATACCTTTTGTTTCATTCTCATAGGGGAGCAAAGAATCGGGAAATATGAGGTCACTAGGAACTCCTCACCTCCTGAACAAGGGGAACAGAGGTCACAACTAGAGGTAGGAGAGGTGGTTGAGATTGAGACCACAACAGGCGAGTGTCTGACACCCCAGCTTCAGGTAATACAAATGTATGTATGCATGTTTCTGATACATGGTGTGTTTTTTTGATTTTTAGGTGATGTACAGGTTGTGGAAGAACAATCAGATCATTTCACCAGTGACAGTGCCCAAAGGCTAATCCAGGACATCATGTGATGCAGTCAGGATTTACACATTATCAAACAGGAAACTATGGATATTGAAGTAAAACTTAAGAACATGATTGATGTCCTTGGAAGAATTACATTTTCCAAAAAATTGGCTATTGGCTTTGACTATTTTGTGTTTTTTTCCAAAATTTTTACATTTTAAAAAAGCCTAATTTTGAAGATGCACACAGTATGTCAACATGTGCTATCTGCCATCAGGGGATATCAATGTACACGTTTTGTGCCTGCAACCCCTTCCTCAAAACTCAAGTAGGTGAGAGGAAGGGGTTGCACCCCCAAAACATGTCCATTTGTCCCCCATGATGGGAGATAGCACATGTTGACATTAGGCATGGGATCAGAATGTAAATCACCAGTTTGACTCCCAATTTTTGTGCATCTTCAAAATTAGGTTTTACAAGGGTGACTTTGGTGACCCTCAAGGCAAGATCCACACATTTTCGACAATATAATATGTGATATTGCCTTTTAAGTTTTTCAATTTGTAAGTTCCAGAGTTGTGCATGTTCTGTTTTCAAACATGGCTGTTTATGTAACCTTAAAACAAAAAAATATGTAGTTAACTCAAAATTTTATATTTTTTTACAAAAAAATGTTTTACAACACACATGTGAAAGTGTACGGAGTAAAAGGATTCTTACTCAACAATGTGTGGCTTCTTCTTTCAATGATCAATACCATTTTTTGCGTTTAATTTGGTGTTTACAGTGTCAATTGGTTTAGATAATAATGTACAAACCACTTGGCACTACAAGTGCACTAGGAAACAGAAAAAAGAAACACAAGCAGGAATTCAAAATCCAAATTTTTGCAGATTAAATGTAAAATGTATTCAACATGTGCTGGCAAAGCAATGGCCCCCTCCCTGAAAAATATTGCACATAATTTTGTCGCACTTCACGGCACTTTGGGGGGGGGGCAAGCCAGGACGGGCCGCTTCCAGGGACGTCATTGTTTGTTGAAGTCCGGCGTCAGGCCCAATTGTGACCACATAATTTGGGTTGTTTCTTTTCATAAAGTTATGCAGGATGCAACAAGATAAGATGATGGTATTAAGTTTGTATTCCGCCATATTAATGGCCGTTTGAAACAGGTGGAACTGGCTGGCCAGAATCCCAAACGCGTTCTCCACAACTCTTCTGGCTCTGGCCTCTACTCAGGGGTGAGGGTCCGGGGGTGGCAATCCCAAGCCACCACTCTCGAGACATCGGTAAAACTCGGTCCGGGTAAATACTTCTCCATCCAACATCCTCCCCACGTCCACATATGTCGCCAACACCACCGCCATCAACACAATACTATGAAACCCCTTATAGTTGAAATAGTATGACCCAGAATGGGGTGGTGGGACGATGTGGACGTGCTTCCCATCGATTGCCCCTCCGCAGTTAGGAAAATCCCACCGCTGGGCAAACTGGGAGGCCACAGTCTGCCATTCCTGTGGCATTGAAGGAAACTGTGAAGCCAAACAAAAAAATCGAATTAGTAATTTTGCACAGAAACATTACAAGCAGATTATACACCAACATTGTTGGCCAACATCAGTATAACATTTCTTGTAAAGGGTATTTAAAGGCTAAAATATAAGGTCCACTTATCATAGTCATCACCCCCTCTGATGGCCCCTTGAAAATATTTTGGGGGGAGGTATGTTTTGGACAGGTAACCACCCTCTCCACTATGTAATGGAGTGATAACAAAGTAATGTGTGTTACTTTGGCCAGCCCCTCCTTAATTACACTATTGGCAGCCCACTGGACAAGTAATAAGAAGTCGCATCAAAACAAATTAATAAATGGAAGCACATTTGTAAATTCTGCAATTACCTATCAAGATAATAATATGAGAAGAAAAATGTAAACAGTAGCATTTGAAAGTATTCAGACAGGCCCTTGCACTACATGCTTTGAGAAATTCATCCATAAATCTGACCACAAAAGAGGTAGGTATAGTGTGTATTGGGTTTGGCAAAGTCAGCAGATAGAGGATTTCTATCAGCTGACTTAGCGGTTGGGGGGAGGGGGTTTGCAAATGATGTTGGGCCCCCCAAAAAAGCCTCTGGCACTCTGCATGAATTTAAGGACAATAACATTTCTAAACATTTTAGGGGGTCTTTAGGGTAAAGCATTACAATGGAGCTGACAAAATACATTGTTAATTGACTAGACTAGGAGTATATGGGCCTCGGATAGCATGCGGGGGGGGGGTTAGCGAAGGCAAATATGCATGAAGGACAAAAAAGGAGCATACAAAAATCCAACATGCATGAAGACAAAGAGGAAATTCCCAGCTTATTACAATTATGTTAATTATAGAATGAAAGAGATACAATACATTAGCAAACATTAAATACATAGAATGTGATGTTAAAGGAGAAAACTTACCCTCATATATTCCTTCTGCAGAACCTGGATGATGGCAGAACAGGTCTCTGAGATAATGATTCCCAGAGCCTGGGGGGAGATGCCTGTCGAGAACCTGAGGTCCTGAAGGCTTCTCCCTGTCGCTAAGTACCGCAACGTGGCGATGAGCCTCTGCTCCGGAGTGATGGCTTGTCGCATTCAGGTATCCTGCCTGCTGATATAAGGGGACAGCAAATCCAACAGACAGTGAAAAATGGGGTCCGTCATCCTGAGATAATTCCTCAAATCATCAGGATTATTCTCCCGGATTTCACGCAGCAAAGACATATGAGAGAACTGGTCATGCTGGAGCAACCAATTCTTGGTCCATGAACTCCTCCCCACCCTATTCATGGACCGGGCTTGTGTCAAAGTAAAAGTGAACCCCAACACCAAGCCCCCACACAGCACAAACTCTACAACGAGTACGTACACACAACATGGCTTTAAAATGGTCGGCTGGTCAGAACGGACAACAGAAAGCACTGATAAACAGCAGGGCCTGAAAGAACGAAATGCAAATCAGCAACGAGTGGACAATAAGCACTGAAAATCAAAGCGTACTGTACCAAGATATAGGTCGCAATGACAAACAAATGCGAACTGACTACAGGCACTGATAGGCAGATACGCACCGACAAGCACAAACTGTAGAGCAGGAACGATCTGAAGCACTAGTCTGAAAAGCACGAATCATCTCTAACCAAACTTCTACTAACACGCGATAAACATGAGATCAGCAGAAGGAGCCCAAATGATGCCGTACATGGTGCCGAACTTCTCTTTTCTAGTCCCTTAGTATGTGGTGGACCTCACCGCATTCTTTGCGGTTGGCATTTGGTGTGACCATGTGTAGGCAAGACAGCTTGAGTGGAATTCCGTCGGGAAAACCATCAGAGCTTCTTCCGACGAGAATTCCGATCGTGTGTACGCGGCATAAGAGGGAAGTTTCAGGAAAAAACTTCAAATTTTAAATAAAGAACTGTGAAGCAAAATAAGGGTCAGTGCCCATCTGTAGACCCATAATTGTCAGGAATGCAGCGCCCAACATTGATAGGAATGCAGCGCACACCATTGCCAGGAAAGCAGCACCCACTATTGCCAGGAATGCACTCACCATTGCCAGGAATGCAGCTCCACCATTACCAGGAATGCAGCGCCCACCATTGCCAGGAATACTCCCACCATTGCCAAGCATACACCCACCATTGCCAGGAATACACCCACCATTGCCGGGAATGCACCTACCATTGCCCGGAATGCACCTACCATTGCCAGAAATGCACCCACCATTGCCGGGAATGCACCCACCATTGCCGGGAATGCACCCACCATTGCCAGGAATTCACTCACCATTGCCAGGAATACACCCACCATTGCAAGGAATACAATCACCATTGCCAGGAATGCACCCACCATTGCCAGGAATGCACCCACCATTGCCAGGAATTCACTCACCATTGCCAGGAATGCACCCACCATTGCCAGGAATTCACTCACCATTGCCAGGAATGCACCCACCATTGCCAGGAATTCACTCACCATTGCCAAGAATGCAGCCACCATTGCTAGGAATTAGCTCACCATTGCTATCAGTGCAGCCTTGGAGGGGACATGGAGGGGACATGGAGGGGACAGGACGAGCGCCAAAGATATCTTACAGGAGAATCTCCTGTTTACACAGAGGCCTCTTTAAGAGAACGTCCTGCCTCCTTTGATGGACAGAACAGTCGTCCAATGGCAGAGCCAGAGACAGGACTTCCTCTTACAGAGGCTGCCTTGTAAACAGGAAATACTAATCCTGTGTGCATGGCACTCGTCCCGCCTCCTCCCTCCGAGGCAGCCAGCCTATATATCTTTTGTGGCCCCAGCGCTGGGAGATTGTCGGGGGCCACAAAAGATATACATGTTTAAATAACCGGACCACGGGCCGGACTTTGGACATGCCTGATCTACTGGATGAGCTATTTTGCTTTACCGTTCATTATTCTTTGCATGCAATTAACCACCTGAGAGCTAGCTGAAGATTAACCGAATTGCCACACAGCAACACTGGACTACTTTCCCCTCCCTCCCCACTTCAGGGAATTGTTTTGCTGAAGCTTGTAAAGCTGCAGTTCACCAAGAACTCGCTGAAAGAGCAGGTTGAATTGTATTACAGTTTCTGTTTGCTGAAGTTGTACTTGTTTATCTGCTGTTTTACCCTTTTATGTGTGGAGGAGCAGAAGGGAGAGATCAGACACTCATAAGAGCCATTCCTCTGCCCTCCTGTAACCTGTTCACATAGGCATGGTTATGTGCCTTGCTGTGTACTGAGGTTATTGTTCTTTCTGATAAATCTCCAATATTTGATATGTAATGGCCATTTGATTATTGATTACGTTCCTATAAGAGATACCATTCTAAACTGTAATGCCCCATGCACATGATCGGACTTTCCAACAACAAAACCGTGGATTTTTTTCGAAGTATGTTGGTCTTGCATACACACGGTCACACAAATGTTGTCGGAAATTCAGAACGTCAAGAACGCGGTGATGTACAACCCATACGACGAGCCGAGAAAAATGAGGTTCAATAGCCAGTGCAGCTCTTCTGCTTGATTCCGAGCATGCGTGGACTTTTGTGCATCGGACTTGTGTACACACGCTTGGAAGTTCCGACAATAAGTTTTGTTGTCTGAAAATTTGAGAACCTGCTCTCAAACATTTGTTGACACAAAGTCCGACAGCAAATGTTCTATGGAGCGTACACATGGTTGGACTTTCCAACAACAAGCCCACATCCAGCATTTATTGTCAGAAAGTCTGATCGTGTGTACGGGGCATAAGAGTTTGTGTTGCTCACCTTTAAATGCTTTTATCTTATCAGTAAACCTACCGTATATACTCGAGTATAAGCCGAGATTTTCAGCCTCTTTTTTGAGGCTGAAAGTGCCCCCCTCGGCTTATACTCGAGTCATCGCTGTCTGCCCGCTCGATCAGCGCGTCGAGCAGACAGACAGCGGCCATTCTATTCAAAAGCCGCGCCTCCGGCTCCGCCTTCGCCTGTGATAGGCGGAACACTGAATTTCCCAGCAGCCTGTGTTCCGCCTATCACGGACATCGTATCATCCTCGTACTACGGACGAGGATGATACGACGTCTGTGATAGGCGGAACACAGGCTGCTGGGAAATTCAGTGTTCCGCCTATCACAGGCGAAGGCGGCGGCGCAGCTTTTGAACTTTACAATGGCCGCCGACGAAGAGGGCACGGGACGGCACGGCACGGGACGGGACGGGACGGGGGCAAGGCACGACACGGGACGGATGCAAGGAGGCAAGGCACGGCACGGGACGGAGGCAAGGCACGGGACGGAGGCTCGGGACAAAGGTAGGCTGGACACACACACACACACACACACACACACACACACACACACACACACACACACACACACATGGATGGAGACACACACAGGGATGGATGGATGGATGGATGGAGACACACACACACAGGGATGGATGGATGGATGGATGGAGACACACACACACAGGGATGGATGGATGGATGGATGGAGACACACACACACAGGGATGGATGGATGGATGGACACACACACACACAGGGATGGATGGACGGACACACAGGGATGGACGGACACACAGGGATGGACGGACACACAGGGATGGACGGACACACAGGGATGGACGGACACACACACAGGGATGGACAGGCATGTCTCACCCTCGGCTTATACACGAGTCAATAAGTTTGCCAGTTTTTTTGGGGGTAAATTGGGGGCCTCGGCTTATATTCGGGTCGGCCTATACTCGAGTATATACGGTACCTTCTGGTTTGCCACAGTTGTGTTTCTTTTCTACTGCTGTGTTTTGCACTAATTAGGGCTGCTACTGATTAAAATTTTCGTGTTCGATTGATCTTTTTTTTTTTTTAAATTGATTAATCGGCTAATTTCGATTAATTATAACGCACATACAGATCCAACTACTTTTAGCTGATCTCCTTGCATTGCAACTCTGCATTAATCAGTGGTAAATGTGGTATACACTATATACAATCACCTGACACTAGTTAGTTTCCACAATCCATGACTTAACTTCACAGTTCACACAAATACGTTTTAAATTCAAACTGTAGCACTGACGTAAGTAATTTTTTTTTATTAAACTTTAAGAAAAACTTAGTTAGTTTAACTTTAATTATAAAACTTATCTAGTATATTGACTGTCAGTCACTTTATAGTAGGCAAGTAGGCATCACTTTTGCCAGTCACCTAGACATACCAGAGTGTTTACATTTTGTTTTGTTTTTTACAACAATGGAAAACTGAGGTTATTAAATTTGCCTACACTTAGCTCACTGAGTGATCCCAGTTAACCACATCCATATTTACCATCACTGTCAAGGCTGTCCGGTGAAGTTACAGACATAGATGTCACCGGACTCCTCCCCCTTCCCTTCATTAGCAGACGGAGGCACTTGGGGAAGGGGGGAGGAGTCCGGTGACGTTGATATCCGTGACATCACCGGATCTCAGACGGAACTCCCTGAAGACCCGGAAGCCGGCGGAGAGGTGAGTACCGATCAAAAGAATTGCACTAATAGCACTAATACTGCATTTTAGGTGTGCCAGAGGTATTGGGACTGTTCTTGGGGTTGAGAGGCAGAGTGTGGAACCAAACATACTTAAGCTGCTCCTACGGAGGTAGTGCTACACCTAAAACAAAAAAAAAGAACGGGAGGAAGGAAGAGTTGTAGGTGACATTGAAGGAACATTTTGTTAGGTAGGAGGAGAACCAGGAAAGAAAAGAGCCTTGGAGGCCAAGGGCGTGGAGTTTTTTCACAAAGAATGAGTGGTCAAATGTACCAAAGGCAGCAGAAGGTCTAATGCCCCAGCTTTTGGTTGGAAAATGCAACCATGTGTAGGCTCCATCGGACTTTTGCTGGTGGAATTTTGGCCAGCAAAAGATTGAGAGCATGTTCTCAATTTTTCTGTCAGAAAAAGTTCAGATCGTCTGTAGAAATTCCGACGCGTAAAATTCCTGTGCATGCTCAGAAACAATTTGACGCATGCTCTGAAGCATTGAACTTAATTTTCTCGGCTCATCGTAGTGTTGTATGTCACCGCGTTCTTGACGGGCGAAAGTTCAGAGAACTTTTGTGTGACCGTGTGTATGCAAGCCAAGCTTGAGCGGAATTCCGTCGGTATAACCATCCAAGTTTTTTCAGACTGAAAATCCGCTCGTGTGGTACGGGGCATAACAATAAGAGCTCAGAGGAGTAGCCATTGGTTTGAGCAGTTAGTAAGTCGGTATGTTTAAGTAGGCAGTTTTTGTGGAGTATTGTGGCCGTAAAAAAGCCAGCTACTTTATTTATTTTGTGTCCTGTTCACGTTAAAGTACACCTGAAAAGCGAAGTATAAAAGATTCTCTTTGGTGGCTTCCCTCTGAAAGTTCTAGTTACCTGGCTGTCTGGCTTGCATACTTTTGAGTGTTGAAGAAGCATGCTGTAAATCGGTGTCAGAATTTATTATAGGTATGCTTGTTTCAAGTTAGCAACTCAGAAAGCGTTATTGCTAATGTATCAGAATAACAGCCAGGCAACTAGTATTCCCCAAAAGAGAAGTCAGCAATGGCAGCCTTCATTATTCTTTCAAGACAGGTGTGCATTGTCCAGGAAGTTCTTGCTGTGTATAAATCAGAGTGTCTTGTAAAATACCTTGCTGCCCTTTTATCTTGTACAGAAACTTTGTCCCCTGCAGCATTGAACTATAGCAAAGAGTAAAGTGGTAAAATTACAGTATCAGAGATGTGACCCAGACTTCACCTGAGCGCTGTCAGCATACTTTAGCACACAGACACTGCTTGTTTTTCAATGGCTGCACATGAAATATGGCAGTGAAAATTCCCTCTAAAGAGGCTATACAAACTATAATGTTCTAACCCTGGAAGGCCGTATTGTATTGCCAGGATTAAATTGCATGATTATATTTTTTAAATGGAAACAATGCATCTTCTTTAACACAGTGCATTTCTGTCTAACATTGTCATGAAATCTTTAGAATACAATTTAAAAGAAAATACATAATATCAAGTATATCCCAGGCTGCTTGAGAAAATGATTTGGAAGGGTACATAGAGGTCTCATCTGCTATAAACATGGTGAAACTATTGTAATTGTGGATGGGGAAGAGGAAGTCTTTTTAATAGCGTTGCGCGGTCCAATACAGTTTTTTTTTTTGCTGAGTACGTGTACCGATACTTTCGGTCAAGTACTCGCCCATACCAAATACCAATACTTTACAGTGCGATTTACCTCAATAGAAAAGAAAATTGTCACAAATCGCACTGCAAAGAATCACATGCGTGTTATAGAAAGGGAAAAGTGGGCAGTTTATTAAAAATTTTAGAACTTACAATACATATCTAACCAAATGCAAAATCTGCATAGGTGTCCCAGACCCGCCGATGATGGCAAATCACAGCCACTGTGGGGTGCTCCGGGACCCCATGGGTAAAGAGCGGAAGTGATATTAGTAAGGGGTCGGACCGTCAGACATCTCCTCCAGCCCTGTAAGCACCTCCAGCAGCCATGATTTGCTACATCGGTGGGACCAGGACATACCTTTGCAGATTTTGCATTTGGTCAGATATGTTCTAACGTTTTTAATAAACTGCGCACTAAATGGCGCTTTTCTCTTTCTATACACACACACAGGAGCAGTGAGGGAAATCGCATGCTATTTGGGCAGGAATTGCACCACATTCCTGTTTAAATTGCATGTGATTTGCGCCCATTCATTTTGTACTGCTGAAAATCGCACTGCAAAGTAGCGGTTTCAGTAACAGGAGAATATGCGCAAGTAGTGATACTCATTCAAATGCTTGTTATCGGCACAGATATTGGTGCTTCCCTACTTTTTAGTGATGAAATGTTGCCATGTCCAAGCTACACCCAAAAACAACCCATTTGATTGGTTGTTTAGGGCATCTGCTACAGTTTTGTTTCAGCTTTAAAATGTACTTTTGATATTTTGAATTACATTTTAACCTATTGCTTACTGGGCACTTAAACCCCCCTCCTGCCGAGACCAATTTTCAGCTTTCAGCGCTGTCACACTTTGAATGACAATTGCGCGGTCATGCTATACTGTACTCAAATAAAAATTTTTATCATTTTTTTCACACAAATGGAGCTTTCTTTTGGTGGTATTTAATCACCACTTGGGTTTTTATTTTTTGCTAAACAAACAAAAATAGACAGAAATGTAAAAAAAAAGTTTCATAGTTTGTTATAAAATTTTGCAAACAGGTAATTTTTCTCCTTCATTGATATTTGCTGATGAGGCTGCACGGATGGGCTGCATTGATGGGCGGCACAGACAAGGGACACTGATATACACAGATAAGACAACACTGATGGGCCCTGATGAGTGGCACTGATGGGTGGCACTGATAGATGTCACTGATGGGCACTGGTAGGTGGCACTGATGGGAACTGGTAGGTGGTATTGATAGGCAGCACTGGTGATGACGCACTGATTGGTGATTTATAGGCGGCACTGTGGACGCTGATAGGCGACACTGTGGGCATTGATGGGTGGTATTGTGGGCACTGATGTGTGGTACTGTGGGCTCTGGTAGGGGGCACTGGTGGGCACTGGTAGGTGACGCTGGTGGGAAATGGTAGGTGACGCTGGTGAGCACAGAAGCCTCTGCAGAGGCTCTCCACAATCGGGACTAATGTCCCTCTCGCAGCCACCGGTGATCGGCTTTATTTTTCCTCCTCATGCTACCAGCCTGAGGAGGAAAAATTGCTGATTACTGGCTCTGTTTACATCACATGATCAGCTAACAGCTGATCACATGGTAAGGGGTCGGGATCGACCCCTTACTCCGATCTGTGATCAGCCGGGTCTCATAGATTCGCTGATCTCCGAGCGCGCCGCTTGTGCCCTGCATGGGGGTGCGCAGGCTGCTCAAGCACATGAGGACGTCCAGGGACACCTTTCCGGCAAATTAAGTTTGTGCTGAAGCCGTCTTTTGGCTATAGCAGGGATGGCAAGTGGTTAAAGATACCCCTCACTGCTGGTGATTCTATACAAACAAAAACAAAAAAACGATCAGCTAAAGGCTAAGTTCACCTTTAGGAAAAAAATTATAAATGCCCATATGTTTCCAGGAGCCTGCAAAGCATTGTACCTGTGATTAGTGGCTCAAGCTTCTGAAGACTCTTCCTTCAGCTCTTTGCCAGTACCTCAGTTGCAAATCTGGAGGAAGAGTCAATAAACTATGAGTGCGCCAATTACTGCACTCGTAGTCCATTGAGAACTAGTTTATTCATTCACAGATTTTTAAAAGTGACAGCCGATTTAAAATGGCACAACATGTTAGCAAAGTGCCAACTGTTGTCACTGTATTTTATGTGTATGTTAATGGCCGTAGACTAGTGTGTGGCACATATAAGGATTATGAAGTGGTTCCTGGAGAGCTTGGAAGTCATCTGAAGTGGGATGAAGGCCATAGATGCTGCAACGTAGATTTTAACATTTGTTGCAAATAACCCAAGATGGGAAAGTGCACAGAGACTGTTAGTCTTGTGAACGGTGTTCGCTTGCAGGAGGAATCCAAATGTGCTGTGCTGAAGAACTGGGGGAGGTTAGCTGGTGTTCTGCACTGTTAACCTCAAAATATCCCTGTAGTGTGGTTCTGGGATAGGTAGGAACAAACCAATGTCACTGGCTAGAGAACAGACACTGTCCTTTTGGTGTGAGGTTAGGAGAAGTGATGTGGCCCCCTAACTCACATGCGAACTAACATAAAAGATTATCATGTTGGCTGCATGTAGTTTGCCCATGTGGATACCATGCTAACACATGGCTGCCTGGGTGAAGAACCCCAGCCAGCTGTCACAACAGTACTGAAGAACACGTTACACCCCAAGTATGGTTTTAACATGTTCCCAAAGGTGAACTTAGTCTTTAAAGCTGAACTTAAGGTTTGATCTTTATTGCATACTTAAACTGGTCTAGCATGGCATTGCCGTCTATTCTAGGTAGAGGATATGTGCTTGGTTTACCATGATTACACTGAATTACTGAAGAGTAACTCCACTTTTGTTGAGGAAAAAACTGTCTCCTTTGGGGGGTTCAGAGTAATTTGAAGGTTTTTTTTCCCCAAACTTTGTAGCAGGTTCCTTCCGATTGTTGTTTAGAAGAAATAGTTATTTGTTTCATTTCATGTACTCTGGATACTGATTATGAATGGGAGGGTCAGGTTCATTATAATCAACTCGTGCAGTAATCTAAAGAGAAAAGCTGCAGAGTCTGCATCCCCATTGGGGAGTATCTCACCAAAATTCCATATGCAGGGGTGCCTAAAATCGTTAACTTGTATCTTAGTGCAGACCACAGTCAGCCCATCCCACAAGCAGAAAATTACATTTCAGGTTGCCATATGACATTGCATTTTACTAAATATTACAGCAGCTGCAGATTGAAAAGGAAATTACATTTTTAATAACATTCAATTAAAACAGGACTTGTGTAGTAATTAAATACGCTTTATTATTTTTTATATCATTATTTATTCAATTTTTTTTCCTCAAAAGAGAAGTTCCCCTTTAAAGTGGAGAATAGGCCTGTGAAGAGATAAAGCAGATGAACATTTTATTTTCTACTAAAGGTTTTTCTTATGATTTTGTCTGCTGCAGTGACCATTTTACTAAAAATGTGAGTGTTCTTTCATTGATAAACGGGCATGTGACTAAAATATAATTTTTTTTTAAGAAACCTATATCTGTCAAGCTCCACCACAAGAATTCCTCCAAAGTCTAGTGTGGGTGGCGTATGCTTCCATAGACCATACTGTGTCTGTTTCCCTCAGAGATGGCTTATTTCTTCCTGCACAACTTAGGTCTGCCAAGTTCTCTCACCACCTTCCCGCTTACATTGATTCTGGTGCTGCTAGCAATTTCATTGACAGGGACCTAGCACACAGTCTACGGTTTCCGGTGACTAAGGCACAAAGACCTTTCTCAGTTTTAGACGTTGCTAATTCTCCCTTGTCCGTGGGTCTGGCGACCTTGTGTACGGTACCTATTACCCTAACCATTGGGGAATTTCACAGGGAGACAATCAGCTTCTCCCTGATCTTTTCTCCTGGCTTAAACTTCACAACCCGCACATAGACTGGGCTGCAGAGGAGATTGGGTCCTGGTCCCAGACCTGCATTCAGAATTGCATTAAAACTGCTAACCAGTTGCCCATGTATAACTCTGTGTGGCCAGTACCAGTCACGTGCCTTTATTCCAGTCCTATTCAGATCCTGATCATGACAACGTTTCCAAATGTGACTACAGTTTACATAACCATGTACCTTTATATGACTCTGTTATAACAAAATATGCTGACAAGTCTATTGAATTCTCTACAGGCCACCTCTCCAGCCAAATGCCACAGCTGGAAACCTCTCCTCCTAGAAACCCAGCTTAACTGAGTTGTCTCGTAGTCTTGAGCCCTGTTTGGATACTTCCTCTAAATCTTCAGAAGTCAAGCCCCCTGGATTATACCTACCTCTGTCTGTCGCTAAACTCCCTTGATCGCACAACCAAGCTAACTTGTCCACAAGTTCCACTGTCGCTACACCTGCTGATGCAATTCAGATTGTGGCTACACCTGGAAATGCGATTCAGAGAGTTGCTGCACCTGGCGATGCAATTCAGATAGTCGATACGCCTGGCGATGTGATTCAGACAGTTGCTGCGCCTGGTGAAGCAATTCAGACCATTGCTACACCTGGTGATTCAGCCCAGTCGACCTCTGCATCAGTTTTGCCAGTCCAGCCCATGCCCATTGAAATTCCTGCTTTTTCTTATTCTGGACTCTCTGGTGATGAGATTCAGACAGTCGCTGCGCTTGGCGATGTGGCTTGGTCGGCCACTGCATCAATTTGTGCCGGTCCAGCCCATGCCCACTGAGCCTCCTGCTTTTTCTTATTCAGGGCTTTCTGTAACCTGGCCTCACCCTACTTCTAATACACCCATTTGTGCCGGATGAAGAGGTTCAATCCACCCTTTGGATAAACTGCCTCATTCGGCCAAGTGGGGCTTTCAACCTTTTTTCAGGGCTCTCCGTATTCCGCTCGTGTTTCAGATGTCTGGCTTGACCCCTGTGATATGTTCCCTGCTAACCAACCTGACCTTGTGGATCCACGGACCTCTGCCCAGTCTGATGGTCCTGTACTGGATGTCCAATTGGTCTTTGAGGGTCCGGGGGCCCCTCCTCAGAGGGGGGGTAATGTCATGATCACTTAGTGCTCCTGTTCCTCATTCCAGCACCCGAGTGTTGGCTGTTGCTTTTCCCCAGTCTTTGTTCACCTGCAAGATGATTGATCCGATCTGTCACCTGATATAAGCAAACCGAACATTCTATCCTTTGCTTGTGATAGAGAAAGTTACCTGCATTCTTCCTGTTCAAGCCTCCCATTTGCCTGCCTTGCTTTGCTGTTGGATTTCCCTCTGTATGACCCGGATCTGATATTAGACTATTCCCTGAACTCAGCCTGCCTTATTACCTAGACTGTCATTGGACCGGATATTGGACTATTCCCTGAACTCAGCCTGCCTTATTACCTGGACAGTCTTAGAACTGTCTGCTAAACGGCAAGTAGTCTGCTGTTTGCTCTGTGCGCATCTGCCCTAGTGTGGTGGCCAGGCACTATAGCATTGTGTATAAGTCCTGGGTGCAACCAAGTACCGGTAGGCCTGCTTGTTTTAAGGGAAAAGGGGCTGCTATTGGTGAAGCACACAGTAGCTAGCTATAGTGTTTGACCACCTGCATTGAGGTAGACGTGACATTCGTGACAATCTTAAAAACCTGTTTGGTCAAGTTATCTCTTTCTATCACCTGCCCCTACCACTCTTTTGCTTTTTGTCCCATCCCACATCGCTATCTTGAATCCTCCATGATTGGGAGCCATCTGTCCCTTCTTCATTTGCATAGCTGGTTACCTAATGATGCTCCTTTTGATCCTGTATACGCAAAGACTAATGGCGCGTACACACGAGCGGACTTTTCAACATCCAAAGTCCGAAGGACTGAGTCCGTCAGACTATCCGATCGTGTGTGGGCTGCAACGGACTTTTGACTCACCAAAGTCCGAAGGACTTTAGAATATGGAACATGCTTCAAATTTTCCCGACGGAACTCCGCCGGACCCGGTCCCCTTCGAAAAATCCGCTCGTGTGTATGCTACTCCGACGGACTAAAACCGACGCTAGGGCAGCTATTGGCTACTGGCTATGAACTTCCGTATTCGAGTCGGGTCGTACGTCATCACGTTCGAATCCGTCGGAGTTTAGTGTGATCGTGTGTGGCCAAGTCCGTTCGGCCGAAAAGTCTGTCAGAACTCCGTCGGAATTCCAGCAGAACTCCGACGGAACTCCTTTTGGAAGTCTGTCGGACATAAGTCCTCTCGTGTGTACGGGGCTTTACTTTGGGTTTTGAATGGGACTGAATTATCACAAAAATTTGATACTTCAGATCCACAGCCTCCTGAGATGTGTGATGTATATATTCAGGTGGTTGAACAGGTGGTTGAATACATCATCCTCACCTAGGCAAAGAGGCTGGAAGATGGAAGTGGAGGGGGCATAAAGTTATGTGCTTAAAAAAAAAGGGAGGTTATTATTATTATACAGGATTTATATAGCGCCAACAGCTTACATGACACTTTACAATATAA
This sequence comes from Lithobates pipiens, assembly GCF_037356315.1. Classification (NCBI taxonomy): domain Eukaryota; kingdom Metazoa; phylum Chordata; class Amphibia; order Anura; family Ranidae; genus Lithobates; species Lithobates pipiens. The sequence continues at coordinate 174,418,703 of NW_027507787.1, read as the reverse complement.
AAGGGAGACAGTGCAGTTAAAATACAATAAAATACAAGAGGGTTAAGAGGGCCCTGCTCAAAAGAGCTTACAATCTAATAGCATGGGGCAAGTGGTACAAAAGGTTGTGACTGTGGGGATTGATTTGATGGAAGTGATAAATGATTAGTTGGAGGCATGATAGGCTACCCCGAAGAAGGCAGCCAGAGTAGGAAATAGTTGGACAGATTGAGGTAGAGGATAGGAGAGGTTCTGGAAAAATCCTAGAGAAGAGCAAAGGAGGAGGAAATAAGGGTGCTCGAGAGCAGAAGGTCTTGAGAGGGACGGAGAGAACAGTTTGGGTGATATTTGGAGACAAGATTGGTGATGTAGCTTGGGGCAGAGTTGTAAATGGCTTTGTATGTTGTTAGTATTTTGAAATTAATTGGCTGGGCGATTGGAAGCCAGTGTAGGGATTGGCAGAGAGGGGTGGCATACACTGAGTGGTTGGTAAGGTAGATGAGTATGGCAGCAGCATTCATTATAGACTGAAGAGGGGATACCCTGTGTAGAGGTAGGCCTATGAGGAAGGAGTTACAATAGTCAAGACGAGAGATAACAAGGGAGTGAATGAGTAGCTTGGTGGTTTCCTTAGTTAAAAATGGGCGAATTTTAGATGTTACGGAAGTGAAGTCTATAAGCTTTTGACAAAGATTGGATGTGGGGCTGAAAGGACAGGTCACAGTCTTGGATTACACCTAGTACCCTAGTGTGAGAGGAGGAATTGATGGTTGCATTATTGATTTTGATGGAAAAGTCATGGAGGGGGGCACAGATAGGAGGGAATAGTATCAGGACAGTTTTAGAGAAATTTAGTTTTTGGAAGTGGTGTGACATCCATGCTGATATGTCATTTAGTAAGTTAGTAATGCAAGAGGAGACTGAAGGAGTGAGGTGAGGAGTAGACAGATAGTTTCAGGTGTCATCATTGGCATCGAGATGGTATTGTAAGCCATGGGAGTTTATCAAGTGACGCAAGAAAGAGGTGTAGATAGAGAAGAGAAAGGGGTCCATGAACAGAGTCTTGGAGAAACCCTACAGAAATAGGAAATGTAGAGGGGGAGACAGAGTTGTAAATAACACTGAAAATGTGCTGTGATAAGTAGGAGGAGAACCAGAATAGAGCAGAATCTTGGAGGCCAAGAAAACTGAGTTTATTGAGAAGAAACGGGTGTTCAACAGTAGCAAAGTCCACAGAGAGGTGAGGACAAGTTACTGTAGGTGGCAACAAGGTTGGTTTCCGATATGTGCCATTGCTGTCAATTGGCCACTCCATTATTGCAATCACTGCCAGATACAACCTGTCTATTGTTTTCGGGATGACATTTCTCCATATACCTAATTATCCAAAGCTCAGAAAAGTTTAATTGAGGCCGCGTACACACGCGCGGACTGTTCGCCCAACTTTGTCCGTCCAACAGTTTCAGCAAACAGTCCGCTCAAAATTAGCATGGACGGACATGCCCACACACGACGAACGAACAGTTTGCTGAAACCGTGCGCGATGACGTGAACAGCACGTACGACGGGACGAAAAATACGACGTCCTATACACTGCATTATAGCTTTCGGCGTGAAAATCCTTTCTGAGCATGCGCGCAACTTTGTTTGACGAACAAGCCTACACACGAGCGGGCTATTCGCTGAAACAAGGTTTCAGCGGACAGTTTTTCGGAAATTCCGAAAAACCTTGTCCGTCCAACTGTCCGCTGAAACTGTCCGCTGAAAGCCCACACACGAGCGGACTGTCCGCCCAAACACTGTTCAGCGGACAAAGTTGGGCGAACAGTCCGCCCGTGTGTACGCGGCCTAAGAGTACATTTTGGGCCCATTCACACGTTTGTGTGTCAATGCAAGAAAAAATGCATTTTTTGCAATACAACACATCATGCAGAGTGTTCAGAGATGTGCATTTTGCATCAAATTATTACAAGGAGCAATATCACCATCTCATCTACTGCACTGATACACACACTTTGTGTTTTGGTTCATATGTATTTAAGAGCATTGCTATTCATTATGAAAGGCAGTCCAGTGTACATATAGGGTAGACCTAAAGGCAGCCATTAGGTCTACCCTATATGTGCGCTAGGGTGCCATTCACAATGAATAGCAATGCTTTTAAATACACACTGTATGAACCAAAAAAACAAAATGTGTGTATGAATACAGTAGATGAGCTAGATGGTGATATTACTCCTTGTAATAATTTGAGGCACAATGCACATCTCTGAAAGCTCTGCATGATATGAATGGTTGGTTTATTCAGCACATGTTCATTTCCATGCAAGATAACTTGCAGTAAGAGCAGAAACCTCTGCCGTAGGCAGCGAGATGGCAGAGACGTTGTAATATAGATCCACAAATAAGGAGAGAGGAAAGGTGCATCCTTGTTCCTTAAATTATTACGTTACACTGAACTGTACATGAACCCAGTTTGCTTATAAAGGAAGCAGCTGTTTGTGCGATTCAATCCATGGTTCACTAAAAGGGTGACCCTGACCACTTCCTCAATTTAACTGCAACTATTCAGACCATGATATTTAGACATGCACATTGTGCCCAGCAGGTGGCAGTTGTGTTGGCAGGCTAAATTCCGTGGAACCCTCGGAATATTAAGCACCTCTTCTAAAAGGAATACTAGATTGTTGTTATGTAATTTTTTATTTTTTTGGGGGGGGGAGGGGGGTTCAAGGTGCACGAGTTAAAAATATACATATATTAGGACAAAGAGAGGGCAGAAGGAAGGAATGGAAACTACTATGTAGTAGATATTAATAACCACTTTGTTTGGCAGATTTTTCATCCAAAAAAATATTTTTCAGGTTTTGGAAATGGGAGTTTCTTTTTCTTGCATAAGTATGTCATTTAAGATGAGAAAAGACACGGAAATGAGAAAATTTAGCCAGCAATATGAATTTTTTTTATTGGTTTCTTTTATAAATATATGAAATATATATATATATATATATATATATATATATATATATATATATATATATATATATATATATATATATATATATATATATATAATCTTATATTTGTTTCATGTTTACAGAAATTAAAGTGGTAGTAAACCCCTTCAATTTTTTTTTTTTAAATGGGTCTCCTGCAGGGTTATGCCATATTGTGCTAGTATGCACCACATGCTACCACATTATGGCAGACTTACCTGTAAAACGTAAACCCCCCTAGCAGTGTCCTGTCACTTCTCCCACTGCTCCTAAATGCTTCCATCTTCCTTCTGGGTTGCATCTTGCTGGGCACTTGAATTGGCTGGAATAATGTCACTTCCAGGTATGCGCACATGAGCCATATTACCACAACTCAATGTGAGTGCCATCAATGTGGTCTGAGCTGACAGGAAGAGGAAGACATTTATAAGAGAAGAGACCACTAGGGTCTCTTTTGTTATACTGTAAATACCAGGGGTCAAGTCCTGGGGAAAAAAGTGTGGGAACTGACACCCAAGATCCACTCCCCCACCAAAAAAAAAAATGATATGCTCATACACACGAACGCTTCAAAAGTGGTATTTTTCATCCAATTTTCGGCTTGTGTGTATAAACTGTTAGTACATAAAAAAAAAACAATCCTCAAACATAAATACGGTAATTCTCTGAATAATCAGCATTCATTCAATTGTGCTTCCATGCAAATGTGAACATCATGTTCTGATCTTTATTGGGGAATTTTATTTTGTATATAGAGTGTTTATGTGGTGAGTTTACACTTTTCATTGAACAGAGTTTGGATAACACAGGGTTAAACGGAAAGGTCATAAATTAACTGCACACTATCTGGACAGAATACTCGGGGAGATAGTGATGTGTTCCTGCTTAGGAGATGTATGTTAGCTTGGGGGGCTGCAAACTCTGCAGGGCTCCAACACACACTCGCTGCTATTCCAACCCTTCACATATTTCCACATAAACTTCCCTCCTGGCATTAAACTTTGCCAGGTATCGTGCTCAGCTTACCACCCCAAACTGATGTTCCTCCCTCAGCTCACCTCTCTCGCTGCATGTCCTGTGAGCAGAATAGCTGTGCTTCTCCTCTGGGTTCTCTCATCATATGGCACTGAAGATAGAGGAGGGGGGATTCAGCGGGACACACAGAGCAAGTATGCAGGAGACTGGGGGGGGGGGGGTGAGGAGACAGAAAATCAGGAGGGGTCTGACTAAATACATTCACTTAGCAGCAGGGACCTGATCTACCCGTCAGCTAGCTGTGATTGACAGGTAGATTGAAGCGGAAGCTGTCATGGGGCCCCCTACTGGCAATGCCTGAATGGTCAGGTGTGCAGCACTTACTATTGCGAGCTGTGTCGTCTGCTGCTGGTGTAGCACCTGCCACACAGCTCACATACTTCAAAGTCTTGCAGGACACAGCTGCTAACAGGAACTGAGTTCCTGTTGTGGAAAAAGTACAGGAACTCCGTTCCCATGCGTTCCCGCAGGACTTGAACCTTGGTAAATACCCTGCCTTGTGAGCAGTTTTTAAACATTTGAGTTTAATACCACTTTAATTTTTTTTCTTTTTCTTTAATACCACTTTAAGTATTTTTCTTTTTCACAATTCAGACAAGTAGACATGATTAGAGCTTTACAACTGCATAGATCTTTCAATAGATCAAGGTTTGAAGTTGGCAGTCGCCAGTGCAATTTTGCTTCTTTGGCTTTGTTCATACTCACCAACTCCGTAGCTATTACAGCATTTGTATGAGCAGTGGCCATTGGTATATTCAGAGAGTCCCAGAAGTTTTTAATCCTAGGCATCCTGCAATATGCAAATTACCAATTTTCCAATCCATCAACACATCCCACGATGCTGTGTGGGACCCCACACATTTGTTGAAAGGTGTCCAAATTGCACTGTTTTAGATGCTCTGATGCTTAGATGTTTAGATGCTTAGTGCTACGTTGGAACATTGTTCGGCATCTAATTTTGTTAGGGGCTTCAACTTTACATCAAGATCCTATCAGAGATATGTGTGTTTTTTTTTTTTTTGTGTTTTATTAAATTCACCTAAAGCCTGGCATGGGTTGTATTTAAAGCATTAGTGCACTTATCCATAGTGTGGACCTCCATGCCCTCTTCCCCAACATTACCGCTACCCTTTATAACACAAAATAAGTGTTTCGTTCTTATCATGTCATACCCATTCATAAGAGAAGGATAGTCATATCAGTCAGGGAAGACCAATGCTGCCATTATTTTCATTTATTTATTTTTTTTGTAATTTCTTCTACCTTCTGATGGATATAACTAAAGATAATGTTACTGTAGCATACACCATCTCACCTAAATTTTGTATGTGCATGGTGGGCGAAAAGAAGCACAATGGTCACTTTAACTTAACTTAAAGGGTTCGTTCGAATTTTCTGAAAATATGAAAAGTTGAACTAACACCCTACACCACCCTCTCCACCATCCATGGTTCATAGTTTTCAATTATTCACACAGCCCAGTTCAATGGTCCAGGGATTTGAAAATCGCTCTATTCTTCCAATTTTTGTCCCTAGTGTCAGGGAAATAGCCGCAATATCACCAGGTTCGTTCGTGTTAACGCGCGTCGGCGCCTACGTAAGCGCAAGGTAGTTTCCAGACGAACGACCGACGCTACGTCTAACCGGGCGGGCATACGCGGTGATGCCACGAATACTCAACGTACTCGACGTAGACGTACGATCGCTCCAACGCGCTCGCGACGTGACCCGGTCATCTCGTCCATTTAAACGATCGCCTGACACTCCTGCATTGCTGGATTATCGTCAGCTCTCCTGTGAAACCTGTACCCGTGCTTCCTGTTTTCTGATCTCCAGTGTACCGACCCGGCTTGCTTGACCTGCTCCTGTTGTTCTCCTGGCTCTGACTCCTGGCTTGTACCTGACGTTCCTGATCCGCTTCCTGCACCTGATCCCGGCCTGTTGACTATTCTCTGGACTTCCGCTGTCTACTCTCGGACTTCCTAGCACAGTTGCCCTTCTAGGCCTGCTTACTCCGTACTTGGCCTCTGCTGCTGCTACCTGGCAACCTGTGCTACTGTGGGCACTGCATCCCTGTGTCAACTTCAGGGTTGTGCTGCGCTCGGCCGCAAGGGGAGCCCTCTCAGCATTTCGGCCTCACTCCTGACCGTGACACCTAGAGATGCCAGGAGGGTTGATGTGTAGCTCCTTTTCCCACCCATGTGTTTATGTGGCCAGGGAGTCTCAGCCATGCAAGTGAATTGGCCAGATGTTGTTCATGGTTGGTAAGTATGTGGTGGTGAACACCAGGTACTCAAAGATTACCCCATAAATCACCTACAGAGATTATATAATAAAGATAAGGGTGAATGCTCTAAACGGTGGGAGTATATCGGTAAAGCTACAACATGAAAAACTAAGTTAAAAGGCCTGATTTCACTCAACCACCAGAGAAATACATTGAGTATATATAATGATACTCACTGGGCTGTAATAAATTCACATTGTATTAATCAAAAATATAAACATAGGTAAATAACTGCAAATTGTGTAATGCATTAAAATGGTACCAATACCCACATACACACTTAAAAACATGTATCCACCTCTCTCACTGTAAACAGTGCACTCAATAAACCCCTATAAAAATGAATGCATGATATTGTAATCAAATAACCAAGACAAATAATGGTGATGCCATGCATGGTAGATGAATGAAACTTTGGAGACAAAAAGTTCCATGCATTGTGATGCAAAAAGGAAACAAGCCAATGGCCATCCAATGGTAGTGTCCTTATGGAAAGTGATAATAAATATCAATACTCCAAGATTCCAGGTGGAGAAACAGATGAAAAAACATGGATCTCTGGTTAGGTTACCTCATATTGTAAGAGCTCCCATATTTATAAGGGCAGGGATGAATTAGCATGGTCAATAGGAGGGTTAATGTTCACCAAATATGCAAAGTAAATGGCTTTCTTAAACATATAGCTGTGTGGTCCTATAGTCAGGGTGGATTTGTGAACCAAGCCTCCCTCACACACCAATACATATTCAGATAAGTATTCTATCAGTTGCGTTGGAAGTGAGTCCTCAAAGTTTTTAGATAGGACCCAAGGGTCACAAGGTCAGTGGATGTTCCTATAGAAGCATGCATGCATATTTTGTATACTTATCCATCCAGTAGTTCATGTTAAGTTAAATCCATAGTTCTCATGCAGGGGAATGTGCTCCCTGGATGCTCATAACCATGTACCAAAAGGATCGCCATGAGGCAGAGAGAGAAGGTGAACGTCAGATGCACCTCACTGGTTTTGATGGGCACAGACCGGCTGCTTCAGAGGCAAAGTAGTGGTGGCTGGCTTTGTCACCATGGTTTTAAATTATGTTTGAAAATGTATAAAGATAATACTCCTGCGCTACTATGGGATGTTAAATATACATATAGGATGCTGCAGACACCATATGAGTAAAACAATTCTCACAATGAAATCTATTCCCTTCAGGGGGGTGGGTCCCTGAGCTGAACTTTACTGAAGATTTGTGGTAATGTCCAAACAGTAAATTTTAGTGGAGTGCTATCACACCCCTAACTATCTGGGGAGACTCAGTTGAAGTCACGTGACAATGACATAGGAGAGAGGCATACAGACACCGGAAGAGACGTCTGACACGAGCTCGATGCTCGTTTATACACTGCGTTGTTTATTTTAATTAAATGTGAGTAATTTTTTGCTTAATAAATTCAGCAAACTGGTTTTAAATACTACACCTAGGATGGCTCTCTCTTTCTAACTTTCTATATTGAGTGCCCCTATGAGGCTCAGGGATCCACCCCCCAGAAGGGAATAGAGTGGCCATCGCTGACATCCGACACTGCCATACAGGAGGAGCACGTTGGATCCATCTCTGTTCACTTCCTATATGCTGTTTACCTTACAGCAGTAAGGTAATTACCCACTATATTCCACGGGTGTTACCGACACTGAAGGATCACTCCTCACATTATCACTAGATGTGATTTATTTAGGAAATCTTCATCTGCTGTTCCCATAAGAACTTTCACTTTAGTTGCACTTTTGCACTTTGGGCTTTGATTTATGTCCATACACTTAAATATTTTTTAATTATTATATGTTCTTTAGTGATTACTGTTTTTGAGATATAAGCTAGTATTTTATGAATTAAGTTTTTTCTTTACTACAGTCACTTTTTTTACAAATTTTGTGCGTTATTATTAGCTGCATGATATTTATATTAGCGCGCTAGCACTTTATGCGCTTTATATATATGAATTTGCACTTAGCATATGTCTTTATATTTATTTGATCTTCACATAGGAGATATACGGAGAGAGATACACTGTTGGTATCCTATATATAGCACTTGTTTATCACGAGATTTATGTTTGAAAATGGCCACCACGCCACGTTGCGCTGGTGCACTTCCGCACAAAGTTGCGTGATGGTGCAACATTGCGCACACGTATCATCACCGCGTGTGTGGTGGCTGCCAGCCAGCAGCCGCTGCTTCCTTAACAGCAGTTGACAACATTACCCAAGTATGGCCCTGTAGCCATATTTAGGCAATGATGTAATCCGCCCCTTTGCGTACATGACCGGGGATTCCCAATCATGTAATTGCATGGGCTAGGTGACATCAGTGATTAGTAAGGATGCAGCAGCTGCAAGCAGACACTGCATCCTTAGCAACCATTGACAGCTGGAGACTGTCATGTTTGTCCATGCTGAACTCACTAAATGTCTAACATTCAGACCAAACTCAATGCCCATCCCTACACACCACATATCTCAACAGAAAAGAGAATACTACACCCTAGATGTCTATATAATCTGGATTCTAATTTTCATGATATTGAAGAGGAGGTACTTACTTTTTTCATATACCAAATTTGCATTTTTTGTAGATCAAAAATTAATACGCCATGTCAATTCTGTATGTCATTAGTTCCAATATTTCACTGTATCTATAGACACTATTTGAATCAAGATGTAATGTTTGCCTGTACAAGTTTGTTGAGAAAGTCAACAAATTCCGTGATCTGTATTTTTTTCACATGACTATAACTTTTCTTATGAATAAGCTTTACTGCATTGATTTTAGGTATGATGTAAAGTTGTATACTGTATTTGGCCTCAGTCAGAGCCAGGTGGACTGTGACTTAAAACTTTGAACAAAATTCTAACTAACACGCAATGTCCCATCCAGGTCTCAACATGTTTCTTATGGATGGAAGACCAGCAGGAGCCTGAAGTAGTTGTGCTGTCTGATCACTGAACTAAGCATCTGAGTGGAAGAGGGATTATCTCCTTAGGCCTTGGTTTTGAGATGGCAGTTGTCAACTATTCAGAATTGTTACTGTGTTTTTAGCTTTCCAGTTGTGGAGTCTGTCTACCAGTTGACAACTTAGATTGCTATAAAAACAGAATAAAAATAAATGTGCTTCTATTATTTATACTAGTGTGTAGGCAGGTTGCCTACAAATGGGTGTTCTGCTACAGCAAGTAGGTTAGCCTGCCCATGTGGGGAAGGATTTAACTAGCATTATGCTCCTTTCTGCACCCAGTAGTCCTTCGGAACATTGGAAGATTGGGAAACTGCCAAACTTTGGAGGATGCCAGTAATGAATTATCACCTTTGTCAAAGTATGCCTTGGCAGCTCGGTTCAGATAGTTAGGGCTGTGATAGCACTCCACTAAAATGTACTGTTTGGACATTATCACAAATCTTCAGTAAAGTTCTTAACTGTTCCTAAGACTGGTCTGAAGTTATTCAAAGGGTCTGTAACACACAATGGGGTATGAAGCAAGGCTGCTATTAAAATTTAACTTAGCAAGGACAAGTTAAAGGAGGAAAGCAGTAGCTATGGGTAACCCAAAGCTAGCGCAAATTACATTGCAGCCAGTCGTGAAGTATGGTACCTGGTGTAGGTGACAGGTCTTCCAGTAGCGAGGGGATCAGTGTTCTGGTTTCTCCAAAAGTATCGGGGACCAAACCTGCGGTACGGAGACTTTGTGCTCCTCGCTGCATGGTATGGGAAAGATGGAGTTAAGTATGATGAGCATGAGGTCCGCGCTAGGTGTTCAGAAGGACCCCATTCTTTCACTGGAATTGAGGTGACAGAGGTACGCTGGACTGGTGGAATGGGCATGGGATCAGCATTCTCTCCTAAATGCCATATACAACAAGGAAGGTGTGTAGTCACACGGGACAGCACTTTACAGAAGGACTCTGTACATTTAACTGCTGCACACAGTGTATGGTTCATCTCCATCGGGAAACTGCCATAATGTTTGACTTTCACATGAATGAGGTCCTCGCCTGGTCCTGGCCTTTGATGAGCACATGCATGGGGAAAGGTACTGCAAGTTCAGGACATGTAGGCCCCAGCCACAAGTGTAACCCTCTTCTGGGGTGTAAAGTTCGGGGAACCAGCTAGATCGCAGGACACAGGCTTTTCACTCAAAAGTAGGTTTATTGAACTTAAATAGCTTTACAGCAGCAAAAACAAAAGAAAGAGATTTCAGTCTCACCAACTTGCAAAGTCCAGAACTGCTGTCGCAGTTAAACAGTCCTTGGTTTCTGTTGCAGGTGGCTTCCCTGCCGGGAGGCTTCCAGGCAGTACACTGCTGTTCACTTTTGTTGCTGCACAAAAAAACCACCATCCACATTCTCCTCTACACTCCTCCACACCCATCTACAACATCCTGTCTTGTTTTAAAGCCACTTCCTCTGACAGGTGAGTTAACCCTTTTTGTTCCCTTAAAGGGACCACAGTCCAAACAGAGGGAAACCTAGCATCCTTACAGGACCCAGCCACGGCGTCCTGTACATATCCCCCCCCCCCCCCCCCCATGCCCCAACTCCAAGGAGGTGGAGGCAACAGTGGAGCTCAAACATTGGACTCTGGAGAGGGCATCTGCATTTTGATGCAGTCTCCCGGGCCTATGCTCCACTATAAATTTAAGTTCCTGGAGTGCCAGGAACCACCAAGTAACCCTGGCATTAGTCCTTTTACCTTGTCTCAGCCATGTTAAAGGGCATAGTCAGAAATCAGCCTGAACTTCTTACCCAAAAGGTAATACCTGAGGGATTCCAGAGCCCACTTAATGGCCAGACACTCTCGTTCAATTATAGCATAGTTTTTCTCCGCTGGTGTTAACTTCCTACTGAGGAAGACTACTGGGTGCTCCCTGCCATGAACAACCTGTGACAACACCTCTCCTAATCCTACATCGGAAGCATCAGTTTGTACAATGAACTCTTTTGAAAAATTGAGTGCTACCAGGACAGGGGTGCCCTGGTCCGTGAGTATTTCCCTGGGAAAACCAATCCGTGTAAACAACTGGAATAATTTCCGGGCAATAGCCTTAGTGGGTGTATTCCGCAGGGGTAGCAATTCAGGATATCGGGTGGCATAGTTGAGGATCACCAGTATGTAGGAGTGACCTCCAGCTGACTTTACCAAGGGACCCACTATATCCATGGCTATCCTCTCGAACGGGACCTCAATTATGGGCAGAGGGACCAAAGGGCTCCGAAAGTGGGTCACCGGAGCGGTCAACTGACAGGTGGGACAAGAGGTACAGTATCTCCTTACCCCCACAGTTTTGCAAATAATGGACAGTCTTGCCCTATGATAACATCATGTATCAAGTTCTTTACCACCCCCACCTCTTGAGTACCAGTGTCACATGCTGTGGAGATGGACACCGAGATGAGAGGGTACTCTCTAGTGTCCATGTGAATGCACACAACCCATAAAGTTTTTCTTACTGGACCGATCTTCCCAATTACTCTAGGATGAACCAGGGTTACCATGCTTCCGGAGTCCAGCAAAGCCCGGGCAGGGAGGTGGTTCACTTGGACTTCACACTCAAATTTCTTCTCCAAGGTCAAGATGTGTTGTACATGTTTTATGGGCATAAAAAGGCCTCCTCTGAAGAACCCTGCATTCCATGGGCTCCTCTTGCAGTGGGCCAAAGTATGGCCCCGGGAATGACATCGCCAACATTGTACATCCCCTCCTCTCTGAACAGGAGCAGATCACTAAGGAGGTACCGGGAGTGACTCTTGACCTTCCGGGGGATGTCCTTCGTCCTTTCAAAGGGTAGCAGTTGATCAAATAGGCCATGGCAGACTGGGCCCTTGGCGTTTTAGTAGGGCCAAGCAGATCCTCCACCACTATATATCGTTCCACCATCTCGACAAGGAGGTTCACTGTTTTGGGGTCTCCATGGCTGACCCAATGTTGAAGGTCATCTGGCAGTGACCTTAGGTATAAGTCCAGCATGACCTGCTCCACGATTTGGGGGCCAAACAACACTTCGGGCTGCAGCCATTTTTTTACCAGTTGCACCAGGTCAAGCATTTGAGACCGTGGTGGATGATACTTTCATTGGTCTACTCGTTGGGCCCGAACAGCCATAGTCACCCCCAAACGAGCCAGTATTTCTGCCTTTAGTTTTTGATAGTCTTTAGCATCATCTGGTTGGGAGGTTCGATGTAGGCTTTTTGAGGATCTCCGGAGAGGAAAGGAGCAATTAGACCGTCCCACTGGTCCTGGGGCCACCATTCTCTCTCTGCCGTCCTCTCAAATGTAGCAAGAAATGGCTCTACATCATCACTCAGGGACAAGTTCTGCAAAATATAGCTGGCCCTCATGGTCACCTGGTTGCCAGGGGCAACAGCCGCTTGCTCATGACCCTGAGAAAGCTGCTGCACTACTTTTAAGGCAGACCCCTGAGCCTGCATAACCCCTTGCTGGGTTGCTTGCTGGGCTGCCAACTGGGCCACCAACAGGCAAGTATTTTCTTGCTGTACCTCCAGCTGGGTTGCTAAGCGCTGATTAGCTTCCTCATGGCGGGTCTGTGCTTGCAGGGACAGCTGTTTAATTAGTTCCTACATTGCTTCAGCTTTCAGGGTTTGGGCAGCTTTAACCCAGGACATAAATCCACTTTACTGTCCCTTCAAATGTCAGTTTAAGTTCAAATGCAAAAACGGCAAGAAAAATGCCTGTTACTCTGTCTTGCCCGCATTCGAGCACCACTTGTAAAGTTTGTGGAACCAGCTAGATCGCAAGACACAGGCTTTTCACTCAAAAGGAGGTTTATTGAACTTAAATAGCTTCACAGCAGCAAAAACAAAAGAAAGAGATTTCAGTCTCACCGACTTGCAAAGTCCAGAATTGCTATCGCAGTTAAACAGTCCTTGGTTTCTGTTGCAGGTAGCTTCCCTGCCAGGAGGCTTCCAGGCAGGACACTGCTGTTCACTTTTGTTGCTGCACACAAAACCACCATCCACATTCTCCTCTACACTCCTCCACACCCATCTACAATGTCCTGTCTTGTTTTAAACCCACTTCCTCTGACAGGTGAGTTAACCCTTTTTGTTCCTTTAAAACAGTGGTCATCAACCCTGTCTTCAGGACCCACTAACAGGCCAGGTTTGCAAGATAACTTAAATACATCACAGATTATATAATTTGCTGCTCAGGGATTGCAGTAGTCTAGTCTGCATCTCCCCAAGGTAGTATATAAAACCTGGCCTGTTAGTGGGCACTGGGGACAGGGTTGATGACCACTGCCTTAAGTGGACCACTGTCCAAACAGAGAGGAAACATTGCGTCCTTCCAGGACCCAGCCACGGCGTCCTATACAGGGGGTTATGAGCACTGGCAATCCCCTAACAGGATATTGCGCTAAACCTGTATGTAATTAGGAAAACCACAATCCTTACTATGTGGAGGAGTGGATTTGATAGTAAAGTTGGTAGTGCCTAATCCCAGGACAGGGCATCTGTGAACAGAAGGGGTTCTCTTCCTGGGAAATTAATCCATATTCTAGACAAAGTAATTGGGAATAGAAAAACTAGTGTAACCAACATATAACAGTAACCATAAATATAGATATACACCAGTATAGAAATACAAGAAGAGATTAATAACAGTACATACATATATCCAATGTACAAATGGGTATTATCAGCAAAAGGGTCCAAGAAGTCATGGTGGAATTGTGCACATATACTCTGATATATAAAGTTATTAATAGAGAGACCTATAGATGAATGTTGCTGCAAAGTCCAGTCTTAGGGATCCCTGATGACGATGTAGTGTCTGTGTGTCAGAGACCTGAAAACTAGAGCTGCAGTAATGGAGAGATTCTCCAACTCTTGTCTAACTGGCCTGGAATGGAGCTTCTCTCCGAGAGGAACTATGGTGTGGCACTGGAACTCAGTCAGCCTATCTACTCTGTGCTTTAGTCCCTCCCTAATAGATTCTAATATGACATGCAACTGGACCTCTAAGCCTATGATCTCACTGTGGCTGCCAGAAGCTTAGGATTAATTAAAATAACATGAGCTACATATAAACTATATTGCAGTAGACAGGTTCCTACAGACCTAATAATATACTAGAAGGTATCACTACGCATACAGTAGCACAGATCTAGCTATCTGACACTGTGCAAGTGTGCATGTGAAATATTAACACAGTAAGGACAGAGATACTCTGTCACAAGGATTTAAACATACACTCATCAGCTGTAATTAAACTATTAGATCATAGTACTTGCATAACAGTCCCTTCTAGCTTGGGGTTTAACAGCATGGACAGGACATGTGGCTGAAACTTTCTCCCTCTCTCTTCCTTCTCCTTCTGATGTTTTAAAGCCAACAACCCAGGGACAAGAGGTGCATATGTAAGGGAGGATAGGTTAGTGGGGTAGCTGTCATGTCCTCTATGTTTCTTCCTTGTTGGGCGCCAAGTGTGACTCACATTTCTGGACTACTCTAGGCACTGGGTCATTGACTTACACATGGGGTACCTTTACTTAAACAGATAACTGAACTCTAGTTAAATACATGGTCACTGATGCATTTAAGAGGGAAACGCAACATTTCCTCCTCTCCACCTGTGCCGCATGTTTCTACTACCTCATTTACAGTACTGGAATGGGGTCCAGCTGTGCACCTAGCACAGACTCCATGCGTGCACTTCATTAACTCTTTCTCTTCCGTACCCTTGCACAGGCTGGGGACCTCTGTGGTGCTGGTCTGTTCACATTGCTATGGAATATGGGCCTGCTCATGAAGCGAGCACCAACAACTCCTCCTGCGAGAGGCTATCCCACTTGTAACATGTACGTGCTTAAGACAGGATTCTAGAGGAATCTTTGCTACTCTTGGTAACCACTTGTATCTTCACACTGTATTAACTCTTATACTGCTATCTTCATACCCCAATGTGCTTTGCTGACCCAAACTGTAGGCTATGTGTGCCGGTTACCTGCATTACACCCCTTAAGTAACTTCAGATCTCACAAAGACAAAGTTTTAAAAGCTTAACTTAACTTGGCATGATAGTCAAACCAACAACAGACTTTCTCTAAACTAGTTCTTAACTCAGGTTTGTGACTGCCACAGTATACCTGCACAGGATAGAGTCTATAAGTGGTTGAATCCATTATGGTAGTATCCAGGGTTGGTGCCTTCAGGAAGGACTACAGGTGCCATGCAATACCCTATGCTGTAGAAGACTCTTGAAGCCAGATGTTCACTGGCAGGCACTCTGGTCTTGATTTGGCGTTCTATCAGAATACCGCTACCCTTCAGAATAGGTAATGGAAGTAACATCTCATCACAGTCACCTTGGTACACCCCGCACTCGTCTTCAGTAAGCCTGCAGTTAGGAAGCGGCAACCGGACATCTTTTTACACCCAACGAAGTCTTTCATTTCACACTTATTTTTACCAGTAAACTGAACTTATATAGTGAAATACAATATTTGGACATTAATTTAATTTTAAAAGCATTGGCAAGCCTGCTGATCACACAGGTTAACTATTCTGACAGAACACTGCATCAAAACACTCTGATGGATTTCCAAATACTGTATTTCACTATATAAGCTGAGTTTACTGGTAAAAATAAGTGTGAACGGCAAGACTGGGTGTAAAAGATGTTCACTTGCCGCCTTCTGACTGTAGGCTTACTGCAGATGAGTGCGGCTTGTACCAAGATGGCTGTCGCGGTGTAGTGACGGAATGTAGCCAGGAGCTGGATATTTACCTATTCCTGCAATCAAGAGACCCTGTGTGGCATTGTTACAGAGGGGAGCTGTTTCCCTCTAGTGTTGAGTGTGATGCTGACCTGTTACCTTCTTAATCAAAGACAAGACAGAGTAAAGCATGTAGTCAGTATGGATGGGATTCATCCTCTGGCTGTTTGATGTGGAACTACAACTACCAGCTGGCTGATGGGGAAGAGCAGACCGCTGGGGGAGACTATAAGTGGGATGGATTGAGGCTTGGCGCGCTCTCTTGGGACCGGCGTGGATCTGCATGCAGGGAATCTGTGAGAGTGTGAGCTGCAGTTGAGTCGTGGCCTGCTCTAGCAGAATTATCCAGCAGATATCTGGAGGGACATCTGGAGACAGCTCCCTTTAGCAGACTGGGGGCTGCTCTTATCCCATCTATCCTGCAGAATTTTCAGATTCGGGTGAGCCGTGGTGCGGTGCAGCAGGGGCCAGATGTCATCCCTTGAGCCACGTTCCTGAGAGATCATCATCAGCATCATCATCATCATCATCATCGTCTCCTGTTCCAGTGTGGTGAGTGGGCAATAGCCCAGTCTTATAGGCACTGTATATAGACTCCTAGATTGTAAGATCTAGTGAACAGAGCCCTCTGATTCCTCTTGTACCAAATTGTATTATAACTCTAATGTCTGCCTTCATTTTGTTAAGTTTCAAGGATCTAAACTAAAACACCATAGATGCCATTTACAGACAACTTTGCTCTCCACTGTTCTGCTGCTGTTTGTAGTTACACAGAAAGTAACATCTTTAGGTCATTGATCACTGTGAAGTCAGTTGCAGTTTAATTTACACAGGAAGATTGTTTGCTGTTTATTCACAACTGATTGAGTTCAGTTATTTTGCTTTACCATTCAAAGTCTCCTTGCATGCAACTAAATATCAAAGAGCTATCTGAAGATCAACTGGATTGCCACACTGCAACAATGGACTACTTTCACCTCCCTCCCCACTTTAGAAATTTGTTTTACTGAAGCTTATATAGCTATAATCACCAATGACTCTCTGAAAGAAGTTGAATTGCAATATAGTTCTCTTTGCTAAAAAAATTACTTGTTATTTACTGTACTGCATGTATATGTGAAGGAGCACTAGAGAGGGCTCTGACACTCATAAGAGCCATTCCTCTGCTCTCCTGTAGCCTGTGCACATAGGCATTATATGCACTCAATTGAGCACAGAGATTATAGTGTTTACTAATGAATGTTTGAATCTAATAGGTGATTGTTATTTCGTTATTAACCGCTATCCGACCAGCCACCGCAGTTTTACTACGGCAGAATGGCATGGCTGGGCAAAACAATGTTACCTTAGGATGCTTTGCCTTTTGGCCACTAGGGGCGTGCCCACAGTGTGTGCCTGGAGCCAATGCAAGTGGCGGCTAGGCAGCCGCAATCGCTTGTGACAGAGCGAGAATCGGGATCTATGAGTGTAAACACACAGATTCCGGTTCTTTCAGGGGAGAGGAGACAGATTGTATGTATGAACACTGATCTCTCTCTCCTCTTAGACAGTCCCATCCCCCACAGTTAGAAACACACATAGGGAACACAATTAACCCCTTGATCGCCCCTTAGTGTTAACCCATTCCTTGCCAGTGACATTTACACAGTAAGCAGTGCATTTTTATAGCACCGATCGCTTTATAATTGTCAATGGTTTCCGAGGTGTCCGCCATAATGTCACAGTCCCGATAAAAATCACAGATCGCCGACATGACTAGTAAAAAATAAATAATAAAAATGCCATAAAACTATCCCCTATTTTGTAGACGCTATGACTTTTACGCAAACCAATCAATATACGCTTATTGCAATTTTTTTACCAAAAATATGTAGAAGAATTAGGAAAAGATTTGTTTTTTGGATATTTTGTGGGATATTTATTATAGCAAAAAGTAAAACATATTGTGTTTTTTTTTAAATTGTCGCTCTTCTTTTGTTTATAGTGCAAAAAAAAAAAACCTTGCAGAGGTGATCAAATACCACCAAAAGTGACGCAGTGCCGAAAGCAAAAAATGGCCTGCAGCCATATCTTCCGGGGCTGAAGTGGTTAATAGCATTCCTGTAGGAAACAACATTTTCAAGCATAAACTTAAAGAGGGATTCCACCTGCAAATTTTTTTTTAAAAGCCAGCAGCTATAAATACTACGGCTGCTGACTTTTAATAAATAGACACTCACCTGTCCCAGGATCCAGCGATGTCGGCAGCCGAGACCGATCGATCATGCCGCCATTCTAGGTGAGGGTATCAGGAAGTGAAGTGTTGCGGCTTCACTTCCAGGTTCCCTACTGCGCATGCTCGACTCGCGCAGCGCACTAGGAGTGGTCCGCGCTGTCTCTGGGACCCGTGTGTGTCCCAGCAGACAGGAAACGGCATAGACTCCCGTGGGAGTCCATGCCCAGAAGTGGGTGCAAATACCTGTCTTAGACAGGTATCTGCACCCCCCTCCCCCCTGCAAGGTGCCAAATGTGACACCGGAGGGGGGGGGTTCTGATATGCGGAAGTTCCACTTTAGGGTGGAACCCCGCTTTAAGTTGACTCTGATTTTCTTTTGCTTCTATCTCTTTAAGTACATTTTGCTGATTTAAACAATTCTGGTGTATTTCCTTCTTCCTGCTGTCATTTGAAGGGAAGGAAAAAAAATGGATGAACCCAGAGTGTCAGAGGTGGCAGAGGACTCACAGGGTCAGAGCAACCAGGGGGGTATTGATTTATCTTGCGACCCGCAAGAGGGCAGCATTACACCTATTCTGATGGGTAGCGGTATTCTGATAGAACACCGGCATACTTCAGCAGGCTGGCAGGAAGGACACCAGTAACGGTACAACAGACAAAAGCAAAGAACAGCCAACAGCAGCAACCACTCTATCAGGTCCGGACCCCTGTCCCTTTTATGATACACAAAACTAGCAGGTCGAACCCAAAAAAAGCCCACCAGAAAGAACCAAGAAACATTTAACACTAACCTTCCCAGCTGAAGCAGCATAAAACTCTATCTGCCTAAACATACAATATATATTTACATGCATTTACAAATTCAGATTGCAGAGGGCAGCAGATCTCTACACTAGCTTAAAAGTATAGTATATTTATAGTTATTATTGTAATGTTTTTATGTGAGTGCCACATAATAACATATTTGCTCATCTGTAATATTCAGGTTTCAGAAATATAAATATAAATATAGATCTGCTTGATCTATGCTACAGATATCTAGTAGTTTAAAAAAAGGAGTTCTGCCTGGGGAAAAAAAATTAAAGTCAGCAGCTGAAAATACTGTAGCTGCTGACTTTTCATATATGAACACTTACCTGTCCAGGGAGCCCACGATGTCCGTACCCCAGCCGATTTTTGGATCGGCTGTCGGGTGCTGCCGCCCCCATTCTTCATCCCTACTGTGCATGCACAAAGCATGCTGCACTTTCTAACTGGCACCGTGGCAGAGGAAGGAGGGGGGGGGGCGAATTTCTGAGGGACGGTTTTGCGGCACTGTCTCCCAGAAGTGGGGAAGGGAACCTATCAAAAACAGCAAATAAGCAGAAGCTCCACTTTTGGCTGGAACTCTGCTTTAATAGAGATTCAAAACGATCATAAGATTGAGCATACCAAGGTTACCATGTATTTTATTTTATCAGATATATTTAATTGGCCTTAGGTCCTTTTGACATAGTAGGTATCCTATTCTGTGCCATGTAACCTCCTTCTCTGATAACTACATAATCGCAGAGGAGGTTCCATGCTCTTGGCTCAAAGTGGAAGGCTGGGGTCAGAACTTAACTATGTTTAAACCTGCTCCCATCTCTATTCTAAGCCTATTCTATCTACTCAGTAAAATGAAAGCTGTGTATACTTACCTATTCTGAAGCTGCTTTGGTCTGGGCACATGATCGGGTCCCAGCTCCAGCTTTAGTTTAGAGGAGGAACAGCTGACAACACATGCTCCATAGTAGGCCTATGGGTGACATCATCTCCCAGGCCCTGCAGCCGTTATCAGCGATCTCTCCTCTTCACTGAAGCTGGTCACTGGAGAGATCATGTAACCAGAGCACCCTCAGAATAGCTAAGTATATCATTATTATACAGGACTTATATAGTGACAGTTACAGTCTACACAGCACTTTACAATATAAAAGGGAGACAATAGAGTTACAATACAATAAAGAGGGCCCTGCTCAGAAGAGCTTACAATCTAATACGTATACACATCTTTCCTTTTCCACAATAGATAGAATAGGGATATGAGCCGGTTTAAGCTTAATTAGGTTTTGACTTGCTTTCCACCAGAATAAAGATTGTTTCTATTAGGTAGGTATTTTGTGTTCAGCCAAGATAAATTAACACTTTTGCTACGTACACACGATCGCAGATTCGGATAACAAAATCCATGAGATTTTTTCCGATGGATGTTGGCTCAAACTTGTCTTGCATACACACGGTCACACAATGTTGTCGGAAATTCCAAACGTCAAGAACGCAGAGACGTACAACATGTACGATGGCACTAGAAAGATGAAGTTCAATAGCCAGTGCGCTACCCTTTGGGCTCCTTCTGCTAGTCTTGTGTTAGTAGAAGTTTGGTGAGAGACGATTCGCGCTTTTCAGCCTCGTGCTTTTCCGATCATTACTGTTCTTCAGTTTCTGCTTGTGGGTTCGTATTTATATTACGTATTTGATTTTCAGTGCATTCTTGTCCACTCGTTTCTGATTTTCAGCTTCGGGCTTTCTGTTTTTCAGTGCTTTGTTTTAGTTCGTTCTGACCAGCCGACCATTTTGAAGCCACCCTGGAACAGAGGGTTTATAACTACAATCTCGGCAGAGCCAGAAGAGTGGTGGAGAACGCTTTCGGGATAATGGCCAGCCGGTTCTGCCTATTCCTTACGCCAATCAACATGGCAGAATATAATCTTAACCATATAATCCTTGCATGCTGCATTCTACACAACTATTTAAGAAGAAATTCAATGAACTATGTGGCCTCAGTTGGGCCTGAGGCCAGACTTCAAGAAGAAACCCTGATGGCCCTTGAAGCTGGCCGTCCTAGCTTGCCCCCCCCCCCAAAGTGCCCGCGAAGACAGATGTATGTTGAGTGCTTTGCGGGTAGGGGGGGCCTTTGATATGCCAGAAAATGTTTAAGAAACATTTGCTCAATATCTTTTTTACTTAACCTGAAATAAGATTTCCTTTGATTTACTGCATGGGTTTCTTTTAGCTGTCTCCTAGGTTCTCCAATGGGCTTTTCTGTTTTTCTTCAATAGTGCAAATGTAATTTATTTGATATATGAGGTGACAATCTCTTCTTCAGCTAATTATTATTATGTTCTGGGTCTGCTAAACACACACCTTGTTTTTGTTGTTAATGTATGCAATGCATTACTGAGAAAAATAGTCATCATTTTCCGCACTGAAAGTGCACTTGTAGTGCAGAGTGGATTTGCCTTTAGTTAATAACCCCCATTTCAGTGTAAACACAAACTTTGTCCAAAAAATTATATTGAGCCTTGAAAGAAAAAGCCACAAATTGTTGAGTAGAAAATGTTTTACTCTGTGCACATTCACATGTGCCTTCGAAAAGGGTTTTTGAATCAACCAACATATTTTAAAAATAACTTTTTTGTTTTTGACAGTACAAATAGCCTTTTTTTGTGTTAAAACAGGCATGTTTCAAACCATTAAACAATACACAACTCAGGAACTTACAAAGTTCAACTTTGACAAAGGGAAGGCAATATCAGACATTAGTATGTCCAAACTGTGTTAATATTGCCTTCATCAGATGGGGTGATCTCACCCCTGTGAAAGCCAAATTTTGAAGATGCACACAGATTCACAGTCAAAATAGGGAGTTAACTCTTGATCCCATGCCTAATGCCAACATGTGCTAGCTCCCATCATGGGGGATCAATGGACTTGTTTTGGGGGGTGCAACCCCTTCCTCGCAGCTACCATAGTTGCAAGGAAGGGTTTGCACCCCCAAATGCATACCTTGATATCCCGTGGTGGCAGATAGCACATGTTGACACACTGTGTGCATCTTCAAAATTTGGCTTTCAAAATTTTGAAGAAAAGTTTTAGAAAAATATAAACAATTTTAGAAATGTTGGTGTGGTTTCCATTCTGCCGAAAACATCAATGATGTTTTTGATTATTTTTTCAACATCATTTATGTCTTCCTTGATCTTCTGTAAATCACGATTGCAGACCATGATCTCGCCGATGAGGATCTTGCATTTGTTAAATGAGATTCTTCTTCTACAACATCCACATCACCTAAAAGAAAAAAATACTCCATATTTTAGAAATATGCAGGCATCCATCTATTACCTGAAGCTGTGGTCTCAGACACTCACCTGTTGTGGTCACTATTTCGCCCACTTCATAAACCTCTCCTTCCTCCACATTCTCTGGTTGTTGTTTTGGGATTTCCCCTTCTTTAGGCGATTGGGGATCCCTGGTGACCTCAGACGTCCCAGGTCTTTTCTCCCCTATGTGAATAAAATAAAGGTATACTTAGCACACAGATATTTGAGGCAACAAATAGGAATATAAAACATTGCTTGGAAGTGTTGTACAATTGTCTGTTTTAGCAGAGTTCCAAGCTGAACACATGATTTTTTCACTTTATTAACCACTTCAATACCGGGCACTTAAACACCTTCCTGCCCAGACCAATTTTGAGCTTTCAGCGCTGTCGCACTTTGAATGACAATTGCGCGGTCGTGCTACACTGTACCCAAATGAAATTTTTATCATTTTTTCCCCACAAATAGAGCTTTCTTTTGGTGGTATTTGATCACCTCTGCGGTTTTTATTTTTTGCTAAACAAATAAAAAAATACCGAAAATTTTGAAAAAAAAAATGTTTTTTTTTTGTTTCAGTTTTAAAACTTTGTAAATAAGTAAATTTTCTCCTTCACTGATGGGCACTGATGGGGATACACTGATGGACAATGATAAGGCGGCACTGATGGGCACCGATGAGGTGGCACCAATGAAGTGGCACTGATGAGGTGGCATTGATGGACACTGATATGTGGCACTGATAGGCGGCACTGATGGGCACTGATAGGCGGCACTGATGGGTGGCACTGATGGGTGACACGGATGGGTGACACGGATGGGCACTGATAGGTGGCACAAATTGGCACTGATAGCTGGCATGGATGGGCATGGATGGGCAGCATGGATGGGCATGGATAGGCGGCACAGGTGGGCATGGGTAGTCGGCACAGGGGGGCATGGGTAGGCGGCACAGGTAGGCGGCACAGGTGGGCATGGATGGGCACTGATAGGTGGCATGGATGGGCAATGATAGGCGGCACGGATGGGAACTGATAGGCGGCATTGTATTATTATACTGTACTAATGGATGCCAATCAGTGCCAAGCAATAATGCATGCCAATCAGTGATGCCCATTGTGGGCACTGATTGGCATCCATTATGGGCACTGATTAGAATCCATTGTGGCACTGAGTGGAATCCCTGGTGGTCTAGGGTGGCATACCTTATCCTGACCATCCCTGGTGGTCCGGTGGTGTCCCTGGTGGTCCAGTGTGGGCATCCTCGGGGGGGCTGTGCTGATAATAGATCAGCACAGGCCCCACCTGTCAGAGGAGCAGCCGATCGGCTCTCCTCTACTCGCGTCTGACAGACGCGAGTGAGGAAAAGCCGATCACCGGCTTTTCCTATTTACACTGTGATCAGCCGTGATTGGACACGGCTGATCACGTGGTAAAGAGTCTCCGTCGGAGACTCTTTACCGAGATTGTAGTTGCGGGGTGTCAGACTGACACCCCGCAACAACGATCGCCGCGATGCGCGCCCCCAGGGGCGCGCAGCGGCACATAATCCTGATCACGTCATATGACATCCGATCAGGATTATGAAACCACTTTGCCACCGTCATTTTGTAATAGGGCGGGCGGCAAGTGGTTAAAGGTGGAATACTTACCTTTTTGGGTAAAGTTTCACACATGTAGACACCCCTAATACCCACTGGAGCACCTGTGTTGGACCTCTAAAAAGTTTGTTCTGGTGTCCCACACTAGTGCTCCTGCATCCGGATGTGTAAACAGCTGCTGAGTGTCCTCTCCTTACACTGAATCAAGTTTGCATTTCATTCTAGTTACAAACACATCTAGACAACAATGTCCTAAACTTCTTTTAATCCAAATAGGCATGAACAAATGTAGTTAACATGCATCTAGCAAAAACATCATATTAGGGGGCGAACAAACGATGTTTACTATGAACGATTACTGTGCCCGTGAACCGGAAACTTGCCTTTTTATACTGTACAACAGTAGAGAAAAGAACATGGAGCAGCAGGAGTGTAATAAGAAGAATAGGAACACATGACAAAATACTTTTTTGCAGCACTCTCTTGATTCTTCTGTACTTTCCCTCAATTTGAGGTCTGACCATCGTTTCTCAGTTGACCCTTGGATCACCGTACCCCAAAATTCTTCGGCAGACTTTTCACAACTTTAGCCATGATCTTGACCTTTCTCACATTTGAGTTTGTGTACGGTCCATGCTTCTCATCATAGTCGGCCCCCTTTTATATATCAAAAGACAGTAGTAGCCCCAAATGATTGGGACAAGAATGAAAAATGCTGGGGTCAGAATGTTCGTCTTTTCTATTTCTTGAACATTCAATTTGCAACAGTCATGAGCTGAAAATTGTATGTGATTGATGAACCAAAAACTAAAACTATGTATTTTTTTCATACACAGGAAAGACTCAGCCAGGGGGAGGCCGTGGAAAGTGGCAGCCAGGAGGTGGCGAGGGTAAGTGGCAGCCAGGAGGTGGCGGGGGTAAGAGGCAGCCAGGAGGTGGTCGGGCCCAGTAGCCTGCCCGAATCCCAGGTCCCTCCCCTCCGCCTTCCAAAGAAAAGGCCCAGGAAGAGGAGTAACTTGGCCTATTTCGGAAGGCTACTGTGGCCCTCAGAACCCCCCCCCCCCCCCAATAATGAAGACGACTATGCCTACATGTTTTAGTTCAAAAAGGATAGTTTGTTTGTGATTAGGCAGGTACATTTCAAAAATACAATGTGAAATTAACAAGGGACACCAACACCAACCAACCTCCTTGAGGTTAAAAAATAAAAGATAAAAATGGTGTTGTGGTAACTTGACACAATCGAAAGAAAAAATTATGGCGATCACTATAAAAAATAAAAAAAATAGGAGACCTGTGTAGCGATACCCCCATGGGGGCTGCTGGATTGTTCATTATCATCTTGCCAATCACTCCACTTCCATCCTCCCATCACATGCACATGACACCAACAGTCAAAGTTTTAGTTTTATTAATCTATATTTGTGGAATAAGTCTGGGATTGTTCACTGAGAGATATAAGATGCTCCACCGGACCCCACTATATGAGGGTGTAATCCATAGCCGTAGCTTTGTTAGTGGACTCCCCTAGAGCGATCCTTTCCCGATTCTATTGTTTCCTTTAGTGCAGCACTCCCAAGTTAAATGAAAAAGGCATTACCCTGAATAATTCCCTCCGCCAGACTGATAGAATTCCTTTGGGTGTTGGGCCTAAAGCCACAGGCCATCACCGCCTATTTCCATGACACACGCCAACATCCCTCAGTCATTGGAAGTATTGTCTTATGATTTATACTGCGGTCCTTACAGTATATAGTTCCAAGCTCTTCTGCGCTAGTTTCTCTGGGCTTCCACTGACCTGTTCTCTCCCAATCAACAGCCCATGTTTCACTCACAGAAAGTCGATCATCCAGTTTTCTTCTTCCGCCTTTCTTCTACTTCCTCCTCACTCGCCTGGCACATCCCCACGTGGGGATGTCTGGCTCTCTCCCAGCGTTACATACTGACTCCACTGCACTCCAGGCATCCTGCCTGAATCTCCTGAAGCAGTCCCGACTTCTTTCTTTGCTCTCCCGTGCCCCAGGCCCTCTGTCCGTGCTCGGGCCCCAGGCCCTTCCTCCCTTAGAAGCATGTAACCCCCCTTTATATAGGAGACCTCCTTTCGACCACACAAGTTAATCATTGGTCAGGACTCCCACATAAACTTCCTGCCACTCGGGTTTCAGCCCATCCTCTCCTGCTGTTACAATTCACCGTCAGGCAGAGGAGGTATCTCTGAGCCCAAGTGTAGGTGGCCACACCCCCTACTATTCTAACACTTCCAACACGGAATCAAAACAACCAGGCCTGGTAAAAAGACCGCAGGCCTGGCTAAATTTACCTATACTAGATCCTACACCACCAATTCTACAATATCACACCTACCCTTAAGTAGAGGGCGCTACAGCTGGATTAAAAAAAAATCCCACTATAACCAAAATTTCTAAACTTTATTATGGAGATCTGACGAAATCAAAAGATATTCATGAGATCATGAGAAATAATAAAGAAATCAGTTTGTGAGAACTCTGTGTGAATATGAGCAGCAAAACCACTTCATTCTTCTAGCATTCTAAAAAAGAAGAGAATACGCTGCATTAAAAGATTTAAAACTTTGCAGCGTGACAAATGTGCTATCTCCACCAGACCGATCGCTTCTGTCTAGTAATTGATTGAGAGCATACGTGTAACTTTGTGCGTCGGAATTGTGTACACATGATCGGAATTTACGAGAACGGATTTTGTTGTCGGAAAATTTAAGATCCAGATCTCAAATTTTTTGTGTCGGAAATTCCAATGCAAAAAGCTCTCATCAAACATTTTACGTCAATAAATACGACCGTGTGTACGTGGCATTAGAATTTTCTTTGCTTGAAGAAGCTGGCTGAGGTTTTGAAGCTGTTTAACCTCCCTGGCGGTATGATTATTTCTGATTTTAGGTGCTGAAAGCGGTACAATTTATTTTGCATGGAAATTTGGCGTTTTATATTGTAGGCTTGCAATTCTTAGGAATAACTCTCTTAAATCTGTTCAAACAAGAGTCTAGTAGACATCCCGGGTATGATAAAGTTCATAATATAATAAATAACTATAAATAATGATAACAAATAATAATAGAAATTATTCAATAATGTAATCAAATCCAAAAACACTGAAATTTGCTCATTTGCAGAATTGTCGCTTTCATTAGATTTAGTGTTTGATAACGGATCTCCCCACAAATCGCTATCCCTCAATTCTGCAAGTGATTCTAATTTATTATCGCTGTTTTCTAGTTGGTCTAAAATCACTTTTGAAATAAAAGGACACCTTTTGGTTGCTATGGACAATCTCCAAATTCCAGGCAGAAAAAAAACAGTATTTATAATTTAAAAGTGCATGAAGTGCACTGGACAGACCACTAGGGACAAATGGGATGTGTATTTTTTTTATACAGTACTGTAATCTGTAAGATTACAGTATTACAGTACTGTATGTGTATTGTGTATTTTAACTTTTTTGATTTTGGCGCCGTTCTCCGCTCCCGTGCGTCGTAACGTCGCAGGGAACGGAGTTCGGCGGCACTCGGGCACTGTGTGAATTGAGCGGAGGATGGCTCGCACACACAGCGGGGGGAGATCGCTGGATCCAGGGGACAAGGTAAGTAACTCTCCCTGTATCCAGCGATGCGATCTCGAGTCTGGCTCGGGGTTACCGCTCGTGGTACTGAAATTCCAGCCCGAGCCAGACTCGGGATTACCGCCAGGGAGGCTAAAGGATTATGACAGAATTATCACACTGTGTAAAAATGTGTACACTTCTAGAAATCTTCCACTCTTTTGTGAAACAAAATTAGGGAAGGGACATCCCTTATGTTCTAAGTGACAAGAGACTACTGCTCTTAGTGATTTATAGTACTGGCTAAGGCTACTGAAGGTCAAGAGTTTTCTCTCTGATGGTGAAAAAGGATATCCGTTACAAGCTGGTAATGGGCATTTTGTTATTACTGTTTCTGATAAACCACAAGTGAACAACTGCTTGTGCAAGGAGAGCAGTCCTGCCAGGGGCTTGGAGCTAAGCAAAACCAATTGTGCTTCCCAATTGCATTTTTGTTTTTTCCATCTGTGGATGGATTGGCAGCTGATTTTTACTTCCATTAGTGTTGAAAATATACCTTTTATGCCACGTACACACGGCCGGACTTTCTGGCAGACTAGGTCTGATGGAATCAGTCTGTCAGACAAGTCGATCGTGTGTGGGCTAATCCAATCGTTTTTCATTAAAATCAGATGGACCTAGAAATAGAACATATTTCAAATGTACGACAGACTCAATTCCTATCGGGAAAACCGCTTGTCTGTATACTGGTCCGACGAACCAAACACGACGCAAGGGAAGCTATTGGCTACTGGCTATTGAACTTCCTTTTTTAGTCCCGTCTTACGTCATCACGTTCAAAATCAACGGTCTTAGTCCGTTCGTGTGTGTCCAAGTCCGTGTGTTCGGAAAGTCAGTCGGAACTCTGCCTAAAGTCTGTCAGGAAGACCTTCTGACCTAGTCTGCCGGAAAGTCCAGTTGTGTGTACGCGGCATCACTTCTCGCTTCTGAATGTCCATTTGTAGCTGCCAGTCAGAAATAGGGAGCACATGTCTATGCTTATAGAAAGAAAGATGTGAAGGGGCCAGTGGCGCTACCTATATATCAAGTAGTGCTCTACCAAATCACTCTATAGTGACTAAGTATTAAAAGACACTATTATTGTGGAATAGATTATAACAAAAAAAGGTGATAGTGTAATAATTATCACACCTCACCAACCCCAGTAGGCGAGTACAAAAACCCTCTAGGTGTGGGCACACAGGAGAGGTTATCACCAAATATATAATGGCTTACAAATTAGAGAATAAAACATCCAGACATGAATATCATGATAGTATAGTGATCCTCTATTTGTAACAGTGCGTATAGTGTCCAAACCCAAAATATAGGATATGAGTGAGCCCAAAAACCAGATCCAAATAAAAATGCAAAGAATCGCACCAAAAAACAAAAAAGTTCTAAAAAAATCACACCAAACTCGCTCCAGAAAAAAATTATCGCACCATATACAAAAACATATAAGTATATACATATAGTGTCCCAATCATAAAATCAAGGTGTATATAAACCCAAAATGCAAAAAAAAAAATCGTACCAGAAAACATGCAGTTTATTGCACCGTGTACAGAAAACACGTAGGTGTATTCATCCCAATGAAGGGGACTGTTCGTGTTTAGACAGGTTGTAGCAGGTGACTTTATTGATCACATAATCTTGACAGGTGACTTGCGTGCTCCCCCTCAAGGGTCCCCACTAGACTTGTGCACAACGGAAAATTTTGTTTAGTTACGTTAATACGTTTTCGGATAATTCGTTATTATTCGTAGAGTGTCAAATTCATTCATTCGTATTCGTTGAAATTCGCTATTTATGTATGTATAGACATTCGTGATAATGATTCGTAGTTTGGAAAGTCGTTTGTTTATTGACTCTTTTAACACACACAATGACAACGTCTCTTCTCCTCGGCTCAAATACAATACAACACCCTTCTAACTCAGTTCTCAGGAATGCACTTTGCCAGTAATCCAACCTCCAACACAAAGTTAATTAGCTGATTGGACTATAAGATTTACTTTGAGCTGACCTTTTGTTTCATTAGATCTTTAAAGAATTACCAAATTCATTCGAATTCATTTGAATTCATTCGTTATATTTCTTTCGTATTCGTTGTTATTCGTTATTTTTTTATTCGGATGCATCCGAATGTCCGAAATATGCAAAATTCGGCCGAATTTCGATTTGTTACGCAACAAATTGCACAAGCCTAGTCCCCACTCACCAAATCCTACTACCCCTACAGGGGTGATGCGCATGTAGCTCCTTAGGTTGGTAGGTAACCACTGGTGTCAGCCTTTGCAGTTCCTCGGGCAGCCTTGGGATATCCGCATTGTGATAGATGATTTTCATAATCCTCATAAAAAAGAGAAATTGTCTCCTATAGTGCAGTATAACCAAAACTTCAGTTTATTAATAGATTATTTAAAAAAATGTATAAAAGCAAACAGACTAAAAATGCAGTTTATGCAGCGTAATGCCTAGTCCCATAAGGGCTGCACTTGCCGATATAAAGCATAGGCAGCCAAGCT
Source organism: Lithobates pipiens (assembly GCF_037356315.1). Lineage (NCBI taxonomy): Eukaryota > Metazoa > Chordata > Amphibia > Anura > Ranidae > Lithobates > Lithobates pipiens. The sequence continues at coordinate 174,388,548 of NW_027507787.1, read as the reverse complement.
ATAGGTGGACAGCATGCACTCTGGTTGCATTCCACCCACTTGCTCAGCTTCCTGGAAGTCGCGTGATGTGCGTAATAACGCTGTACGCGTTTTGTCATAGACGTCTTCAGCGGCGATGTCTTACCACTGCGTGGCACGTATTTTATAAGGGAGAGCGGCTTGTAACCCTGCCCACTTAACACCAACCCACCCAGTAAATACTGGGAACCAGGAAACCCATGCATTGCATAACGATTTTTAATAGGTGCCCATCCCAGGGTGGACCAAATTTGGTTTCAGGTGAAGGTAGATAATAATACACCCGCTCTCCCTTGATAACACTATAGACTTTGTAAACACAAATCAGTTATACAGAGACCGGGGTAAATATAGCAGTATAAGATAAATTTGTACCATTAATATATAATATAATTGCTCCATTGGGATGAATGCACCTACGTGTTTTCTGTACACAGTGCAACAAATTGCATCTTGGTGTCATTTTTCATTTTGGTGCGATTTTTTTTTGCATTTTGGGTTTATATACACCTTGATTATATGTATGTATATACTTATATGTTTTTGTATATGGTGTCTGGTGCGACTTTGGTGCGATTTTTTTTTTTTTCTTTTTCTTTTTTTTTTTGGTGCAATTCTTTGCATTTTTATTTGGATCTGGTTTTTGGGCTCACTCACATCCTATATTTTGGGTTTGGACACTATACGCACTGTTACAAGTAGAGGATCACTATACTATCATGATAATCATGTCTGGATGTTTTATACACAAATTTTTAAGCCATTATATTTTTGGTGATAACCTCTCCTGTGTAGAACATGGTATAGACCAGTCCCAGCATCCCATGTTACTTACTATCTGCAAAAATATAAAGAAATCATAGTGAGAGCACGCATGGGGGGCATTATTGATGTGAAAACTTTTGAATTCTTGGACATGACTGATTTCACCACCCCAACCTTCTATGCACTTCCAAAGGTGCATAAAAGTCTGGTGTGCCCTCCGGGTCGCCCAATAATTTTGGGGTGTGGCTCACTGACCTAGAAGGCCAGTGAGCTCATTGACGAGTATTTGTATCCACACGTCAAGTGTTTGTCCTCTTATGTGAAGGGTACTATTGAGTTATTAAAAATCAGGGATGGGTTGCAGATACCAGAAAACGCTTGGTTGTTCACGATTGACATAGAGGCATTGTACAACTCAATACCACAGAAAAAGGGTGTGGAGGTTGTGCGTGAGTTCCTCAGTGAGCGTGACCTTGATTCTTGGAAGTACAATGAGTTTGTTCTAGAGATGCTTCGTTTTATACTGACACATAATATCTTTGTGTTCAAGGGTTCCCACTACCTTCAGGTGCAGGGTGTTGCTATGGGGGCCAAATGCGCGCCCTCCTATGCAAACCTGTACCTGGGGAGGTGGGAACGATACCTGTTTTCGGATGAATTTTGTTTTTGGATGAATCAAGACTGGTGAATCTTGGCCATATAATTTCATGGAATCGCTATATAGACGATGTCCTGATATGGGCAGGATAAAGGGCTAGAGGACTTGTTGAGCTTTCTGGAGGATTTACAAATTAATTTGTATAACTTGAAATTTACCTATAGCTTTGATCAAAAAATAATTACTTTCCTTGATGTTGAATTGTTTGTGGATAAGAGCGGGGCACTGTGTTCCACACTGTACATGAAGGCTTCAGCAGGTAATAACTTGTTGCATGCCAGTAGTTTGCATTCCAGATAATCTAATCAAAAGTATCACTTATAGCCAGTTTTTACGGATTAAACGTAACTGTACACAGGATGAGGATTTTCAGAGAGAGGCAAAGTCTTTACGAGATCGACTCCTGACTAGAGGTTATAGCAGGAGCTGTTTGAGGAAAGCTTACAATAAAGTCAGGGGATTTAATAGACAGCTTTTACTATATAAACCCATCCTCCTCGATATGGATTATAACTAAATTCAATCGGCAACATACCAAAGTTCAGAACATCTATAACATTTTTTGGCATTTATTAGCAGCGGATCAGAGGATTTCTACGTTTATTAAGTCCTACCTGCAAATTACATATAAAAGATCACGTTCATTACGAGATACTTTGGTCTCTAGATATTACATGAGTACAGGAGCCACTAAAACTACTATACCGGTGTGGCAAATGTGGGTTTTGTCACTTTATCCTGGAAAGGAGAAATGTTGTGCTCCCAAATGGCAACGTATGGACTCCTAAACATAGGACAAACTGTCAGTCAGTAGGCTCAGTCTATATAATGAAGTTCTCCTGCGGAGCCTTCTATGTGGGCAAAATGAAGCGTCCTCTCTATTGCAGAATGAGGGATCACGTTTCTCTGATATCAATACATAGAATGGAGACCCCGATAAGCCACCATGTGGGGCTGTATCATAATTTCAATCTCAGCTCCATCTGCTTTTTTAGCCTTGAACATCTGCCACCACAAGCACGGAGAGGAGACCTGGATAAAAATTTTTTACAATTAGAGACTAAATGAATTTATTCATTGCAAGTGACCCGTTTTCCGGGGCTCAATGAGGGGATCAGCTATAAGCCATTTTTATAATGGCCAGCACTGTGTGTCCCCTATTCTGAAGTATCTTTGAATAAAAATATATTCCAGATCCATTTTCCTGACGGTCAATCCACTTACCTGGGTATTGGGCTCCATGTCTCCCGTTTCGTTTTCCTCCAATTAAGGAGGGTGTGTATTAGTTTGCTAATTAAATGTAATGTCTGTACTGTGCATACAGCATAGCCCCTTTTGGGATGTATTTGTGATGTTGTTGTTTTGTTTTATAATGTTGTAATGCAATTGGGTGGTTCAATTTATATGCATGACTTATACACCATCCTCCTCCCTTTTTTTTTTTTTTTATCTTTCAGATCTCTAGCCATTTGGTTCATATGCCATAGATGCCCGTATGGACGCCCAAAGGTTTGTGGGGGGGGGGGGGGGCATTTGTTTTATCCACTTTATTGTGGATAACATGATTCCCTACAGGCCCATCTTGGATGTCCCTTATGTGACACGGCTTTCCCGGAGCCATTGCGCAGGCTCGTTAGGAACATCTCTGCCTTTTGGTTTCCCTTTAGGTAGTGTCTGCACGGGGGTGTTTCTCCGTGCAGAGCGGGAATGCGCACCGGAAGTGATACTCACTTCCGGTTTTGGTTTATCAGTCTGTGCCTCGTGGACTTCTGCTGTAGCGTCCACATTGCGTCATCACAGCATGACATCATATGCCACAGAGAGGATTATTTAAACCCAGCTTGACATGTGCTAAGCTGGGAGTAAATTGGAGCTCGGGGCTTGTTTGAACTTTCACTTACAGGTAAAAATTAGATGTCTATCTCCTTCATGGAGTTCCCTATTTCCTTTTTTCCTTTTTTGAGAGGCTTGTTTGCTTGACGTTTCATTATATATATTTTCTTTAATTAGGCACGTATATTGAATTTCCTGATCGTTTCTACTGGCGAGGTGCATCTGTTCTCCTCTGGGGGGCTGTGCGGTCGTTCAGGCCAAACCCCCCGATGGGGATCCAGTGGGTGTTATATACAAGGTGAGAGTTTTCATCTTTTGGATTTATGGGACATATTCAAATGAATTTAGTAAACAAGGGGCTTCTAAGGCATTTTTTGCCTTGTTCTTTATTATTATTATTATTTATTTTTTCTTTACTTATCCTCTTTTAGATTTTGGTGGAAAAACTTGTTCTTTAGGACAAAGCTATTTGCAAAGCTTACCCGAGGTTCTGGAATTATTTGTATATTTCAAGTTACTGAGTGGGATGTAGGTGCAGTTCATTTGTTGTAACTTGGGTTGGATTTCCCCCTTGCCCCCTATCTATACCTCTGTTATATAGACTTTCATTTGTTTAATGCTGTTGCAGGAATCTCATTGTATTCACTAGAGAAATTTTTAGCACGCTTATCCCTCTCTACGGGCAATCTGGCTTTTCTTTGGACCACTTTTGGCTGTATGGGTGATGAGAGTGGTTGGGAACTCTTTTGATTGGAATTAACCCCTACGTCTCACCCTTCTTTAGAGGCAAGGGGAACATGTAATGTCATGTTTTGCAAAAAAGAGGGGGGGTTGTTTTCATAGAGTCCCTTTGGTGTATGAGTTGTTGAGCCACGCATTTGCAAAAATGTACATTTTATATGTTGTAAATAACATGTGCAATGCAATTTATTAATTTTAGATTTTCTCTTTTTTGTCATATACATCTAGAGTGCAATATCTCTTTCTCTATTTTGAATGAATATTTTGAGTCCCTTTTCCTAAAGAAGCCACATCAGCGAAACATGTGGAAAAAATTGGGACAGAGTATATACCGTATTTATCGGCATATAACATGCACTTTTTTCCCCCTAAAATCAGGGGGAAATTGGGTTGCGTGTTATACGCCGATCCCCTGCTGTTTCTAATGCTTTCTTGTGTTCTCCGTGGCTTCCGGGCATTTTCAGCTATTTTCAGACACACTCGGCGGCTTTTGGAAAGCCAAAAGCCGACCGAGAATGGCCGAGTGTGGGCGAAAATAGCTGAGAACGGCCGGAAATAGCTGAGAACGGCCGAGTGCGGCCGAAAATACCTGAAAGCCGTCGAGAACGGCCGAGAACTACCGAGCGCCGCCGAGATACACAGGACATCCGCTCTGTATCTTGGCGGTGCCATTTTTAAATGGCAAACACAGTGAAAAGACTGCAAATGACTGACAAGGCTAAATGGAAGGCTGCAAATGACTGACAAGGCTAAAGGCTAAATGGAAGGCTGCAAATGACTGACAAGGCTAAAGGCTAAATGGAAGGCTGCAAATGACTGACAAGGCTGCAATGCAAGGCTGCAAATAATTGACAAGGCTGCAATGGAAGGCTGAAAATGACTGACAAGGCTGCAATGCAAGGCTGCAAATGACTGACAAGGCTGCAATGCAGGGCTGCAAATGACTGACAAGGCTGCAAATGATTGACAAGGCTGCAATGCAAGGCTGCAAATGACTGACAAGGCTGCAAATGACTGACAAGGCTGCAAATGATTGACAAGGCTGCAAATGACTGACAAGGCTGCAATGCAAGGCTGCAAATGACTGGCAAGGCTGCAATGCAAGGCTGCAAATGGCACTGATAAGGCTGCATTGATGGGCATTTAAATGTAAGTTTTTTTCCTTAAACTTCTCTCCTAAAAGTTTTTTTCTTTTAAACTCCCTCCTAAACTTGGGATGCGTGTTATATACGCTGGCGCATGTTATACGCCGATAAATACGGTAATACTCTTTAATGTACTTGAGTGCTGTGATTCCTGTTTTCCTGTGATAGGTTGTATGTATAGACTTATGAAAACAGGAATTATTGTAGTCATTCTATCTTTCTTTTAATTTTTTTCTAATAAAAAAAATCAGTTTTAATGGTTTGTAGTGTGTTATCTCCTCAAATTGGTACTTAAAAAGTCCCGTACCTCCAAGCTCTCTTTTGATCTATATTGAGAGTCAAGTCATTGAAAGGGATTGGCTCCTAACAGGGAAGATGTTGGGAACCTTTTATTAACCGAACTTTAAAGCGGTGATAAACTCGGAGAAAAAACAAACAACACTTTTCCCCTGCAGGACAATGTCATAATGTGCTAGTATGCATCACATACTAGCACGTTATGTGAAACTTACTTTAAAATGAAGCCCTCACCACTAACAAGGGCTTCCATCTTCACCCGGTCATCCTTTGCGGGCTCCGGTCCTTTGAATGGCAGAGCTGTGATGACATCGCTTTTGCACATGTGCATGAGAGTCACCTTTTACGCCACAGGGCTCTGAAGGAACTGCACAGGTATGCGCTGGTGACGTCACCGGCTGCTTCACTAGTAAATATCACCTAAACAGTACACATTTAGGGGATATTTACAGTACCTACAGGTAAGCCTTTCATAGAGTCATTCAATACTTCGTCATACATAGGTCCTATTGAACCCCTAGTGACTGCTGCATAGGATAGGTAGGGATGATAATACTGAATGTGCAATATGTGCCCAATCTCCTGGCTTTTTTATTCACTTGTTTTGGAGATGTCAAAAATTTCACCGGTATTGTCAGGATGTAATAGATGGGATAAACTCTGTTTATAACACTGCATTGATGTGGCTGTAAAAGCACTAGATTTTTAACCTTCATACATTCTATGCATGAAGGTAAAAAAACCTATGTGCAACTCCCAGCCCCCTTAATACTTACCTGAGCCCCCTTTCGATCCAGTGATATCCACTAAAGCCTTATCTCTCCGGGGACTTGCACCCCTGATTGGCTTTTCACAGGAGCCAATCAGGAGATGGAGGGGGCGGGGCTGAGCCGTGGGTCCATGTGTGTGAATGGACACACAGAGCTGCAGTATGGGAGCATGCCTGCTTTGGTGCCCCCACAGCAAGCTGCTTTTTGTGGGGGCACCTGGCAGGAGGGAGGAGCCAGGAGTGCTGTCATGGGACCTGAGAAGTGGAGGGTCTGGGCTGCTTTGTGCAAAACCACTGCACATAGCAGGTAAGTATAACATGTTTGTTATTTTAAAAAAAACAAAAAACAAGACTTTAATATCACTTTAATTCCAGACCCCTTTCTATACTTATTAGGTATATAAATTACAACAATCTGGACCACGATCAGGTAGTGGCCATTATAAGATCACTTTTTATAACCTGTTGATAGCCTCTCATTGAGTCTCACTCGAACCTCTTACCCTGGGGGACTGAATCCAGGAAATGGATAAACATGTTATGTGTGAAAAACATGTTATGTTTGAAAAACACGCCTATGTGCAACAAAACATGGATGGATGCTCTATGCTCCAGCCTAAATGCATAATAAAGAGATGTAGTGTTTGAAGAGAAGGTTGGCCTATTTTATTTTACTTTTTATACAGTGCATCGGTTGCCCTGGAATATTTCTGGAATTTTTGTATACTTGATATTAATTAAATAAATGTGTTGTTGTTAAAGTTTTATCAGCAAGTGGTGTTAAAGTCAGAAGATTTTTATCCTAATGCATTCTATGCATTAAGATAAAAAACCTTGTGTGTGCATCAGCCCCTCTAATACTTACCTGAGCCCATCTTGATCCAGCAATGTTGCACGAGAGTCTTGACTGTTCGGGACACCCTTCTTCCTGGTTTAGACAGCATTGGCTCCTGCTGCTGTCAATCAAAGTCAGTAAGCCAGCCAGGAAAGGGGGTGGGGCTGAGCCACGGCTCAGTGTCTGAATTGACACACAAAGCAATGGCTCTGCTCGGGCGCCCCATAGCAAGCTGCTTGCTGTGGGAGAGCCTTGGCAGGAGAAAGGAGAGAGAGAAGCATCGGGGAGGGACCCGAGAAGAGGAGGATCCAAGCTGCTCTGTGCAAAACCACTGCACAGAGCAGGTAAATATGACATGTTTATTATTTTTAAACAAAAAAAACAAGTCTTTAGAATCACTTTAAAGAGGAAGTAAACCCTGATGAGTTTACTCTTTACTCTTTCATTCTTTGCAAAGGTAAAGCACAATGGACTACTATGCATCGCATAGTAGTCCATTATGTGTCACTTACCTGACATAGAAGCCAGCAAAGTCACTGCTGTCCCCTGTAGTCCGGCGCATCCATCTTCTCAGTGGGTCTCGATGCTCCGCCGCTGTCATTCGGCAAAGCCGCGATGACGTCACTCCCGCGCATGCGCGCGGGAGCCGCCACTCGCGGCATATCGCCGTTGACCGCGTAAGGAAAGGAGAGAGGAGAGGAAGGAAAAGGGGAAAGGCAAGTTCTTCTGGGGGTTTTTTTTGGGGGGGGGGGGGGGATTGTGTTGTTGTTTTTTCCCCGTTAGTTGTTTTGTTTATTTGTAAAAAAAATAGAAAAGTAAAAATAAAATCTGATTTAAAAAAAATACAGGTAAGCCTTATTGTAGGCTTACCTGTAGGTTAAACGTAACCAAAGACCTTTACTACCACTTTAACTTTAGACAAAGTTTATGACTGGGGGTGGTAGATAGCACAGGACTGGGAAAGTTTAAAATAGGATTGTTTTTTAAATTTAAGGGTGAGTGGTAGGAAGTAAGTTTTTGTGCCTTTTTTCTATACTGACATCAGAATAGCAGTGGTGTGAGATGGGGGAGTACCTTTCAACACTTGGTTAGTGGTTTGAGAATGAAAACTATTTTTTTTTTTTTGCCCTTTACTTGAAGTATGCTTCTCTTTGGGGGAAGTGGTGGGCATTTTTTTACTTTAAAAACTTTTAAAAGTAAATAGAGAAAAGGAAGTGGAAAAAAAACAGGTGGTAACATTATTGCCAGATTAGGCCTGTTTAAACAGATTCAATCACTTGCCTGCTGACTGATTTTTTATTTATTTTTGGTTATCCTCTCATCTTTACTATACGCCATAGCTAAAATTTTAGTTAGCACTTACTTTATTTATTTATTAAGATATTTATTTTGTTAATAAAATACATCAAAATTGAACGTCCCCTCAGCACTTACAAAGTTTAGTTGAATTTATAACTTGCACTGTATTTCAAAAGATGTGGTGGGTACAAAGTTCAATATCAAAAAGTAACAAAATCTTTTACGTCAAAAGTAAAAAAATATATTGTATATTGTGCAGAATAGGTCTACAATTCAAGTGTTATGCACAAATAAAGATGTTTTCTAAGTAATCATTTATTTTAATTCCTGTATCACTTGGTGATGGGGATAAACCACCTCTTATAAAATATGCACTATAACAGGCTTACTAACTGCTGGAGAGATTCTATATAGTCTGTAATAGTAAGAATAGTATGAAAAATTGTGTGAGAAATACGTGAAAAATTATTTTTGTATGCCAGGCCACATAAGGTTACAGAAGATTGGAGAAAATAGAGACAAGACTCAAGTAAGATTAAAAAGTCACCAGTGTCCATTATTACTAATAATGGGTTAAGCTGCTTTCTATTCTACAGCTCTGTTTTTACTCTTGTATGCTTGACTGGGTATATGCAGATGTGCTCATTTGTGCCACACATTTGAATAATCCATAAGAGAATGTCAACTGGACAATGAGCATCACCTAAGCGTAGAGGGCTTCCATTGTAACCTTACCTGCCAAATCCTTTCTGCTATCTGACACCTGCTGTGTCTGTCTTGCCTTTGGCTCCCTCTTTCTCCATGCAGAAGTGCCTCAAGCTTGGTGACCTTTCTGCTGTTTGAAGAAAAATACCCCTTTTCTCTTCTTTGTTTTTCTCTAAATATTTTGCAAATGTCATTTGTCTTTTGAAGGCTCTTCTATCCGCATATTAAACTTCCTCTTCCATGAAACTTAGTAAGATAGCAAATATAACTTCATGTGTGAATTTATGTTGTAGTTTACTAAATAACCAAACATTAGTTATATACAAAATTATTGATACGACACTTAGCCTTGGCTAACAAGTGGAAAGTTGGACCCGATGGTATCATCTTCTATCTGGCGAGTAACCCATAAGCATTATGGGTTCCTGTTTTGATGATTGTAGTGTCTCTAGATAACTTCAGAGATGTGCAGGCAGCCTTGGAGGAAAAGTGGTTCTGATTAATTGGATTTCTTAAGCCAATTTTTATTGATCCACCAAGAAAAGAAGAGCAACAAGGGTCATATGGATGTATTGCTATAAAATAGGTCATTAGGTGGTCAGATTGTACATACATAACACAATTGCTGATTGTATTATGACATGTCAACCATTGTCAGTTTATGGATTGGCTATAGTGTGCAAAGCAGATTATTCCAGCTAATTATCTGAGAACACCAAAAGCGGAGGAGCTTGTTAGCCAGCCAGGCAGTTTTAGAATGAATCAGTATAGTTTATACAACAATCATAACCTAATTTCCATTCCATACACAATTAATGTGTATTTAAAAGTGTAGGGAATTTTACCAGTGAAAAGTTGGCATCTATTGCTTTTACGTAACTCTTTTTTCAAGGATCACTCCTAAAGCTGACCATAGACATACTGTAAGTGATCAGTCTCATATTTGTGCATGGTGTGACCATTTCACACAGTCTGCAGCTAGAGCTTTTGCCCTACTAGAAAGCGCAAGATCCCATGAACCATCATAATGGAGTAAACCTAGGGAGGCACAATTTCACTTTCTTAAATCTTTTGTTTTTTTTACCTTGAGGGAAACAGCAGTGATTAGACATGATTTTAGAACCTGTCCAATCGGGTTAACACCAAAGGAGTGGCTATGGGACAACTCTGTGAATGTCCTTAAGTGGCCCAGCCAGAGCCCAGACAATATTAAACATCTCTGGAAAGATCTGGAAATAGCTGTGCACTGACACTCTCCATCCAATCTGATGGAGTTTGAGAGGTCCTGCGAAGAAGAATGGGAGAAACTGCCCAAAAATAGGTGTGCCAAGCTTGTAGCATCATACTCCAAAAGACTTTAGGCTGTAATTGGTGCCAAAGGTGCTACAACAAAGTATTGAGCAAAGGCATACTTATGTACATGTGATTTTTTTTCGATTTTTATTTTAAATAAATTTGCAAAGATTTCAAACAAACTTCTTTCACATTGGCATTATAGGGTATTGTTTGTATAATTTAGAGGAAAGTAATGAATTTAATCCATTTTGGAATAGGGCTGTAACATAACAAAATGCGGAAAAAATTAAGCGTTGTCCATACTTTCCGGATGCACTGTACATACAGTAAATAGCCACTTCCCGAATGCCTGACTGGGAAAATCCATCATTTGTTTGACATTAAATACTGGGGTTATGGCTGCAGCTAGATGGAGTATTTTCTTGTCCCTCAGGCACCGGACTTTCAGATAAAGGTGATACCCAAAGCGGATTTGCCACAGGATCACTTTTAGAAACGGTGGGAGAGGTACGCCCCCGTCACTTCCCAATGCTTTTCAGACTTATGCTACAATCGATGAGCCATCTGGCACCAGCGGTGGCTTGATGGCAAGATCTCATCTCTATGCCCTTGGAGCGACACCCGTCAGTTCTCAGAACATGCAAACGTGGCTTTTTTTTTTTTCTCTCAAAGCTTAAAGCAAAAGAGAACAAATGTTTTTGATCTTTTGCTTTTTAAGGTAGAAGAGAGATTTGGGGTCTTATGGACCCCAGATCTCTCCATAAAGAGGACCTGTCATGCTGTATTGCTATCGCAAGGGATGTTTACAGTTGGTTACTGCACAGATGTCTATGGAAATCACACCCGAAGGCGCCAAAAGTAGTACAGAAACGACTTTTGGGAATCGGCGTGGCACTGCAAATGCAGTGTCGCACCAATTCAGATGGTGCCATTTCCGGCAATTGCCGCAGATTTGGCATGCAATTTGACATGTCAAATCACAGGCCAAATCATTCCAATGTGAACATAGGCTTAAACTTGTAAACAACAAGTGTCAGAAAAGTGGCCAGCAAGCGGAATTGAGTGTAGAATTGATGCATACAAAAATATCAAGAAAACTTACATATGCATATTCATAAAGCAGTGAATGTGACATTTCCCAAACTTTCACTGCAGATCGTCTATCACTGTAATTTACATTCACATGAACCAGAAAGATTCATTGGCAGTTGTATGGTACATTTGCAGCTTTTTAAATATACTCTACATAGTATACTTGCTTTTTAAACCAAAAAAATGCACTCATAGCATGACTTGGATGTGTCGGTTATCAAAATTTAAAAACATTCATTTTACATTCTCTTTGATCCTTTTTTATTTTTTATTATTATTACACAACTGCCATCCAAGAAATCACTGACATAGATAACATCTTTCAAGACTAGTAACAGATTTCCTATCTAGAAGTAAAAGTCCCACTTGAAACAAATGTTTTTTATAGCTGCTGTTGACCCAAGGCAAGTTAAATGTACAGAGATCAATTTGTTGTCTCCTCCCAAAGCCTTTATTGTTGTTTATCAGTCTTTTCTGAAACAAGCACAATGTAGGATATAGTTTGTGTTTAGTAAATAACCATTTTGTCTACAAAACAGAGCATTTTAAAATTAAGTACAAGAGAAAATTTGAAGCATTAATAAAGTCAAACCTTTTTTTCTTTTTTTGATAGTGTAGGGAAAAGTTAAAACAACTAAAATAGACCAGCATTGGCCTGAGCGCTCATACCTCCTCCTCTCTGGCAGTAGCAGGGCCTCATGTGTGCGGTATTGATGGGCTCAGGCGTGTTCAGATCGTACGGAAGCTGTCACTGCACATCGCCAATCATAGGCAGAGTGTGTATGCAGGTAATGCCTCACTGCCTATGAGTGTGCAATGACAGCTTCCTGGCGGGTACGATCCAAACACACCTGAGCCCATCCCCTGTCTGTGGACACCACTGAGCCCTATATGTAATCTGCTGTATCTTTGTCTAATACTGTTGTAGCGCTGACTCTCCTGTATATTAATGTATGATAGCATGTTATAACAGAAGTCTATGGACGTTTCTATGGCTTAGTATTTTGCGCCATCTAGCGGCCAAATACTGGTACTGAGCTTAAATGTTTATTGCTTTGCAGAAAGCACAAAAGACATATACAGGAAGTGACTGTTGTTTTGATCAGAAGGTTGACCCTTTTACCCAGGAGGCTTGATGACCTACCCATGAACACTTTCTCTAGCAGTGCATGCTGGGTAGGACATAAAAAGGACCCTGAGTGGCCGTTTTAGGTCTCTTGGGATCACATGGCCTGCCTGTGAGGATCTGTGTGAAGGCCCTCCCGGATTGGAGAGATCCAGAGACACTTGTTTGAGCATCGGAAGGACCGGGCTCACCCAGTGGAACGGAACGGAGCGACGGCCAGCTGACAGAGAAGCAAGCTGCAGTCACCGGACCAAAGCTACTACACGGAGCTCCGATTCAGTTGGTGAGTGGGTTACGGCCCACAGTTTGTTAACTTTTACACACAGTTATACTCATACACAGACCTCACTGGGATTTATAGTTCCACGGAGGAGGAGCAGAGCAATTGAATACTGAGCAGGCTTGAGACCTACCTACTCTAACATCCCAAACCTTGTAGTATAAGTACTGAAGTTATACCAGGAGCACCTTTACCTCAACTTAACTTATTTTAACCTGTGGATTACAAATCACTTAGCTAGCGAAGACAAGAAGACCAAAAACCAAGTACTTTAAGTGAGATCTCACGCATAGCTTAAAATGTAGGGGGAGCTCCTGGGTATATATATATATTGTTTGAAATAGTTTATATTTAAATCCATTGGGCTGTTGTTCTATGTTGGGATGACAGCACAATTATTGTAATCACCTCTTTGAATATTTTCATATATAAATATAATATATAATTCAATATATAAAATACACTGTTGTTTAAGTATCCAGTTGTGTGGTGTACTGTTTTCTCCCAGTAGGTGGACCCAGTGGATCCTGAGGTTACAATACAGGTACCTTGCATTGTATTATATTGTACTTTATTGTATTGCACCACAGCTGTGTCAAGGGGACTGAGGCAAGTTAGTGGGGTGTGTTGCTAGAGTGCAGGCCCAGCAAAATCAGTGCTACACTGTCTAATTCTGATACATTTACTGCAGCTTTTGTGATTTTTTTAATACATTTATTTTTAAACCAAAATCAAGTTTATTGAGCATAGAAATAAGAATGTCATCAAACATATGCATAAACACTAGTGCCACAAGCACCAATATATACATAGAATAATAAAATATACATCCTATGTCTGACATACAAAAGCGAAACATCCTGACTGCCGCACATACGAACATCCCATGCAGGTGTGTTCAGGAACAAATACCCCAAGAAGCCAGGGCATCGAGAGTGGCTGAGGGGGAGGTCGGACTCTGCTACGGTGTGGTAACTGCACTTCAGCTTGAGCAGCTATTTGTGCTCCCCATCCACCTATCCCACACCTTACAAAATTTCTCTGGGCACCCTCGGTTGGCATAGATTACTTTTTTAAACGGTAAAATGCTGTTCACAGCCCTCTTCCACTGCTGGATCGTAGGGGAAGTAGGCCTAAGCCACAACAAGGCTATCTGCATCCGAGCAGTGAAGAGGACCTCTTGTAAAAACGTCCTAAAGTGTTTGTCCTCCTCAGGAAGAGGAAGAAGACCAAGGATACACTGCCGCGGGCATAATGTGAGGGGGGAGCCCATATGGTCATGCAGAAACTTGACTATTTGCTCCCAGAAACCCTGGACAGGTGGACAGGCCCAGATGAGGTGGTAGAAAGAGCTGTTGGCGTCACCACAACGGGGGCAAGTGGGATTAGAGTCTAGCTTGAATTTAGACAGGCGGCCAGGGGTTAATATATGTGCGATGGAGCGTGTAGAGGTGCGTGAGCCTATCTGACAGCTTAGGAGATACCACCCTAGATACATTTAAAATATCACTCCACTGGTCATCCTCCATACTCCCAACATCAGCCTCCCAGCGTGCCTTCAGCCTGTAAGCTCTAGCCGTGGCTTGGGGGGTAATGAGAAGCTGGTAAAAACAAGAGATCAATTTCCTCAAGTCGTCTCCAAACACCAGGTCCGCCAAGGCTGTGGATTCCAGTGGTGAAGAGGAGCGCCCGAATTGGGTCTGAGCTGCGTGACGGACCTGCAAGTACCGGAACAGCATATGATTTGGAAGGTCATACTCCTCCTTGAGCAGCTGAAAAGTTTTCAAGCCCTGAGCCCCATACAGCTGGGACAAATATACTATCCCTCTACATATCCACAGTTTGTAATCCGGCACCCTCAGCATCTCGGGTAGAGAGGGGTTCTCCCACAGAGGCGTGTGGGCATGCAGGATGGGGGCCGCAGTCAATTTCTGCGCCCCACTCCAAATTCTACTATGGTGTAGAAGCATGGGATGTCCCATCTCCGAGCGCGAAAGCCCCCGATGACTACAAAATAGGATCTGAAAGGGGTGCGCAACCACGTCCGTGACTGCCGTACATACCAGAGTAGAGTATCGAAGCCTATCATAGGTGTTAATATAGTAAAGGTGGGACAGTTGGGAAGCCATGTAATAAGCTGCCAGGTCCGGCAATGCTGCCCCACCCAAGTGGACAGGACATTTGAGAGTCTGCCAAGCCAACTTATGCCTGGAAGACCCCCAAATAAAGGAGTTTAAGATAGACTCCATGTCACGGAAGATATGGGCTGGGATAGATACCGGAGCGTGCCAGAAGATATAAAGCAATTTGGGAAGAAGAATCATCTTCACAAGCCCCAACCGTCCCATGACCCCAAGAGGCAATCTAGACTAAACCTGAATCTTACATTTTAGAATGGGGAAGAGTGGCTGTATATTCAAACGGATGTAATCCGCAATGGAGTGGGAGCACTGTATTCCCAAGTATTTGATCCGGTTCGCCCGCACAAGGGGAAGCGCCGCTTGCAACGACGTGGGAGCAGTCACATCTATGGGAAGGATTTGGGACTTAGACCAATTTATTCGTAGGCCTGAAAAGTTGCCGAATCTCTGGATAAACTCCAAAGCCGCTGTCAATGAGGGGCCAGCATCCTCCAGGTACAACAGCATGTCGTCAGCGTAGAGGCTGAGAACCTCCGACACCCACCCCCTACAGAGACCCCGAATGTCAGGGTGAGCTCTGATAGCGATAGCCAGAGGCTCCACAGCCAGCACATACAACATAGGCGAGATAGGGCAACCCTGGCGCGTGCCGCGTGATAGTGGAAAGGAGTCGGATATCTGGCCATTTACCAATATACGAGCAGTGGGGGCCTGATAAAGAAGCTGAATCCAGCGTACAAATTTAGAGCCGAATCCGAACCTGCGGAGGCACTCCCACAATACTCCCACTCCACTGAATCAAACGCCTTAGCGGCGTCCAGGCTAACCACCACCCTGGCACCAGAGTTATCATGGGGAGCCTGTAAATTCATGAAGAGCCTTCGCAGGTTAAACGCTGTGTTTTTCGTGGGCATAAAGCCAGTCTGATCTGTGTGGATAAGATGGAGAATTACTTTATTAAGTCTAAGGGCTAAAATTTTGGCTAATATTTTAACATCCAATTGCAATAGGGAGATCGGTCTGTACGATTCGGGGCAAAGGGGGTCTTTATCAGGTTTCGGGATGAGAATAATCAGGGCCTCACTCATGGTACGGGGGAGGGCTCCGGTTGCAAACACATGGGAATAGAGCATCTGGAGTTTAGGGATCAACACCTCCTGGAACTGGGAATAAAACTCCCGAGGGAGGCCATCGGAGCCCGGAGCCTTAGCTGGCGCCAAGCACGCCATGGCCTCCGCAATGCATTCCTCGGTGATGGGGTCATCAAGGAGCTCAGCCTGAGAGTTCGTGAGAACAGGGAAATCTATCTCGTCCAACAGGGCACCCAACTGCTCCTGAGAACCGCTAGCTCCCGAAGCATAGAGATCCATGTAAAAGCGATGGAACTCACACGCCACCTCCACTGGATCAGACAATAGTTCCCCCGCGGCTGAGGTCAACTGAACAACCACAGGAGGGCTATGGTCCATTCGGGCCAGGTAGGCCAGTATCTTCCCCGCCCTCTCCCCATATTCATAGGTTTTTTGTTTGTTTACTATAGAATATGGTCCTGTCAGATTTTTCATAGTGCAGGTGATCCGTAAGCCTGGAATGTAGACACAGCCTGGCAGAGTTCGAGGGCGTGGGATCCGCCACAAACTCCCTTTCCAGCTCCCCCAGCATCTCCTCAGCCTGCTTTATAACCAGATGCGAGGAGGCCCTGTGACGGCTAATACGGGTAGATAAAATCATGCGGGCGTGCAATTTAAAGGCCTCCCAGACTGAGCCAAACGAGACCGATCCCACGTTGGTTTGGAAATAGTGGGCCCACTCCCGCTGAACAGCGTCCAGATCCGGAAGGACCGTCAACCAAAATGGGCTCAGCCTCCACAGGCGAGCAGTGGGGACAGTTGGTAGTCCAATACGGACCCAATAGGGCGAGTGGTCTGACAGGGCCCTGACTCCAAAACCCACCTCCCGTAGATATGGGAGCAGGGTAGGGAAGAGCAGGACCATATCTATACGGGACATGGCATTGTGTGCCGGTGTAAAGCAGGAATACGCCTTTTTAGTAGGATGTTTATACCTCCAGGTATCCGTCAGCGCGAGCTCAGAGAGGAATTTGCCAAATCTAGTGAGTGAGGGGCGGGGCAGATGCCCAGCAGAGTGAGTGACCCTATCAAGGACGGGATCAATCACCGCATTAAAATCACCCACCCATATAGCAGGTAACGCAGGGTGCTGCAACATATATTGGACCCCCTCCCGAAGTACTCCAAAATGGAAAGGGGGGGTATATAAAAAGCAAGCAGAAGGAACTCCAACCCCCCCACCGTGACATGTAAAAAGAGGTATCTCCCTTGCCTATCCGATCGCAGGCTGTGTAGATAAAACTGAGTACCCCTGGCCACCAGAACAGCCACCCCCCTAGAATTACTCATGTAGGGAGCATGGTACATCCACCCCACCCACGGTCTTTTAAGGGACAGTTGTAGCTGGCCCGTCATGTGAGTTTCAACCAAAACAACAATATCTGCACGCATCTGCTTAACACACGACAGGACAGCCACACGTTTCTGTCTGGTCCCCAAACCCCTCACATTCCAGGTGGCCAATTTAAGTGTTCCCATCGCCATCCAGGTGTTTCACACAGAACCGGTACCCCAACTGCGGGTCACCCCAAGTCGAGGCCCATATATTCACCTGAACAGAGGGAGCCAACCAGACCACCCCCCTCCCGAGGTCTCTCCCACACCAAATAAAACAATACAGCAAGCACATAACACTTGAGCAGCAGTCACAAAACATTGATTTGGAAAAAAACAGACATATAATAACTAAACAGTGCAAAAATAACGGTATCTACTCTGGACCGGCAAAACAACCCGAGCTCCACGCCACCCTCCTCCTCCTCGTGGGCCGAGGCCGGCCAGGGAAACTCATCTTGAACAGTCAGTGGCGCCCGCATCCGGCCACTACAACTTTTATGGAAGGCACAGAATGACAAGTAGAAATGAAGGCCGGGTGCGTCCGCCACCGGCAAAGGGGACGAACAAGAGTTAACTGTGCTGCACAGCCAGGTGGAGGCGTACAACATCCAACACCAACAAAGGACGGGGTGCAAGAATCCGGCTGCCAGAAACGTCTATGGAAAGAAGGGACCGATCCAAGATATGAAAATGTAAAAATCAAAAAGAATGTAAAAAAAAAAAAAAGGGGGGGGTAAGAAACCCCCCCCCCCCCATAAGCAGAGGGAAGAGGTAAGTACCGTGGTGCACATAACAACAAATGGACAGTCAACACCAGGAACCAGTGCTTCCATATAGTTCCATCCCCGGGGGGCAACAGTCGCGGGTAACTCACAGGTTAGGCAGCAGACATCTCCCTCAACATCCTAAGGGCAGAGGGCAGCATACGAGCTAAAACACCCTAGGAGCAGCGGTTCACACTTGGACATCTGCAGGGGCCTGTTCCAGCCAAGAGAGCACCGCACCGGGATCCTCAAAAAAATGCGCCTTACCATCTCGAATGATCCGTAGCTTAGCAGGGAACAGCATCGCGTAAACCAAATGTCGGGCACGAAGCCAGCGCTTCACCTCGGAAAACTGTGCCCTCCTCCGCTGAATCTCAGCAGAGAAGTCCGGAAACACTGCCATACGCTGGTTCTCATAGGGGATATTACCCTTCTCCCGGGTGAGGCGCAAGACCGCATCCCGGTCGCGGTAGTTCAGCATCTTCGCAATGAAGGTACGGGGAGGGGCTCCAGCCGGCGGGGGTTTAGAGGCCAAGCGGTGCGCTCGCTCCACTGCAAAGGTGGTGGAGAAGGCCTCTCTACCGAATGTGGCTATGAGCAGGCGCTCCAAGAACGCGGGGGGGTCCGAGCCCTCGGCCCTCTCTGGCAGTCCCATAAACCGGAGGTTACACCAGCGCAGCCTATTCTCGATGTCATCTTGTTTGCTCAGTACGACCTGTAGCTGGTGCTGCAGCCGTTCGGTGGTGACTTGGAGGGGAGGGATGTCATCCTCCACCTGCCCGATTCTGCGTTCTGTTTCGCCGACTCGTTCCCGCAATTTATGTAGATCCTGACGGATAAGGGAAATGTCTACCTTAACCTCCTCAATTCTGGAGGTAAGAGTAGTGCGGCACAGCGTAACAGCCTCCAGGATACGCGCGGTGTCATCCGATGCCGGAGTATCTGCGCTCGGACCCGATGCGGCGCCATCTTCCTCCACAAGGTCCGGGCCGTCTGCCCGGAATTTCCCGAGTTTCGCAATCGCGCTCTGGGCCCTCTTGGTCGGCGACATGCCCCCGGGGTGCACACTGAAGGGAGGCAGTAGGAATTGCCCTCAGGGGGGTCAAAATCAGTCCACTAGGATAAAAGCAGGATATTAGGCAGCCGGAGCTCTCACTAGATGCGTCCTACACCATGCAGCTTCAGGCCACGCCCCCTTGAATACATTTATTAATGATTGTTTGATCACATTTAGAATAGCCCATTGGAATATGGACATTTTTGATTTTAGAGCCACTAAAGTGGTAAATGTAGATGGTGTCTTTGAGCTCTATAAAGAGGAAGAAGGTGATTTAGGGAGGATATTTATGAGGTTAAAGAACCTTATGGTCTCTGAAACCCACACTAAGTGAGACATAGCCTACCTTGAGACCTATATTAAGAACTCAATGGTCCCGAGGAGTTTAAGGTGGGAAATTGGCCCCCAAAAGGGTGACACCAAGCTGGAGGAGTGGTAAAACTATTTTACTAAGGCAGGAGTTGCATTCCTCTAGTTTTTGGTTGATAGAAAATCCAAGAAATTGGCAAGACTTGATGAGGAGATCAAAAGTATCAAAGACAAACTTAGACCTATTAAAGAGAGCAAGAAATACAGAGAGAAATCACAGGATCACCTAAAAATCCTGGAGAAGGAGGATAAGGATTAAAGAATCAAGAAAAAAATAAAAAAATAATAGAGACCTATTATACTATCAGGGCAATGTTGTTTTTGAATGGCAAAAGAAAATTTTGGAGAGGCAGTCCAATCAGAACAACATTGAGATGGATACTTCCATACAAGGGGTGGGAGAGGTTATAGGTGAAGGACAGCAGTCTATCCAGCCTTTTATCCCGAACCCTCCAAGGAGAGGTGTCATGGTTATGCAGTGATCTTCCTGTGTTTGCTTACCTCCCCTCATGTCTTCACACTAAGAGGCCAGCCACTTCCACCTGGTGGTTTTTATAACCTCTCCTCTAAGCATGGCTCCACCCCAGGCCCTATCAGGGAGCCCTATATTAACCTGTGCACTGCAGGCCATCAGGGCTGATCAACCATTGTGTATTCCTTTGTGTGTTAGTTTCCTGTTTCCTGCCGTGTGCTCTTCTACTGTTTTCCGTTACCGACTTTGGTGTGTTTTGACTATCCCTGTTTGCCTGTGATCCTGACCTTTTGACGTGTTCCCGACTATTCTTTTCTATTTGTGGCCCCGACCTTGGCTTTGTCCCTCACCATCCCTATCCTCCTGTTGCCTACTGTGGGTGTGAGCTGGGGGACCCTGGGGGTCGCGACCTGGAGCCAGTTGCAGCCAAGTCCATCCTCACCACCAGAGGCGCCGGTGAACACCTGCTGGCTCTTAAACTCCGCGCCCCAGGGAATCTTATGCTCTAACCCCAGTGGGGTCTGTCCCCCGTCTGCAGCAGTCAGTCGTAGGGTCCACAACCTTGTGGTGCACTCCTGATCCTACGGTGTGCACCAGTCACCTCGCCTCAAGGTGACCTGACAAGAGGTTTGCCTAATAGTAAACCACAGAGGAGTGGAGGGAATAACTCCTACCAATCCCCTCATAGGATCCATGGGACTAATAGAGGAGGTTCCTTCCCACAAGGTCAGCCACAGTTTTTTGGTCCTCCCAGACCTGATCAAGCACAGGTTCATGACCAAGGATCCTACCATTCTGTTCCCCCACCATGGAATAGAGGCCCTCCCTTTCGGGGTAGAGGATGTGGATATCCTACCAACCATCGAAGGCGAGGCCATAATACAGGGTATTCTGAAGGGTGGAAACAGAGCCCTAATGGAGAGTTTGGTCAACAATCTCCTTACTATTTAGAACATTAAAGAGAGAGATCAGAATGGGAGTTCAATGTTCCCATACATAATAGCTTCTTCCCTCTCAGAGATAAGGTTGATCCTGAGAGTGATTACCATTATGATAATTCTCAGTATTATCAAACCATGGAAGGGGCCAACTCCACTTCATCCTCCCAACCTGCCAATGGAAATCCCCCTAACCAAGGATACCCTGTTCCTAATGGACAAGGCAGTTGGGGTTTTTCCAAGCCAAATCAGGGTATCAAAAGGCCAGTAGAGAGAGGAGAGGATTCAGAAGGGGGAAGTGTTTACGAACAACAAAAAAGACCCAAAATGTAGTAGGTAAGGGGATATTTAATCTTGGCACTAAGGTGCTAACAGACCCAGAGAAAGTGGTTTTGGATAAAGGCCTTAAATTTGTGCCACCCAGGAGTTTGGATAAATTCCAAACGTAAGGAAATTAAATATCAAACGTCTCCAGTAACCCCATTAAAGATAATAGATTGGTGACCACTGAGTTTCTTCACTCCTAAAGCGCCACGGACACCAACTATCTATTACCTGCCAAAGATTCATAAAAATCCTATCTGCTCCCCGGGAAGCCCAATTGTTAGTGGCATTGATTCTGTCACATTCTGGGTGGGCAGATATATTGATTTTTATTTGCAACCTTTGGTTTGGAAAATGCGCTCATTTATTAAAGATTCACGACATGTCATAAAATTGGTTTCTGAGGTGTCCTTGAAACCAGGCATATGATTGGTGACTGTAGACATCACCGCTTTATATACTGTAATTCTGCATGGCTTAGGTTTTGCAGCAGTTAGAGGTTTTCTGGATCAAGATTCTGGACTTTTTTGTTGCCAGGTGCCCTTCATAATGGAATTATTAGAATATGCTGCCACCCACAACTACTTCTGATTTGACAATCAATTTGTTCATCAGGATTGAGGAGTTGCAATGGGGACTAAGTATGCCCCCAGCTTGGCCAATTTTTTTATGGCCAAGTGGGAGGAGGATGTCATCTATGCCTAGGACAGACCTCAACTGGTCCTGTGGGCAAGGTACAATAATGACATCCTCCTCCTCTGGGATGGTGACCACCTGGAATTGCAGGAATTCATTTCATCCTTGAATGACAACTATAGGGGGATACACTTGAGCTATGAGATGAGCCAATTTCAGATTAACTTCCTAGATCTGAGGGAGAGAGATTGGCTATGTTGACTTTTGTTAAATCTTCTTATACTCCTATCGATAGTTGTCACTATGGCCCCTGGCTCAAGTCAGTTTCTAAGAGCCAAAACATGAGACTCAAAAGGAACTGTTCTGATCAGGGTGAATTTCTTGCACAGGCTGAGACCCTGGCGTGTACATTTTTAGAGAAGGGTTATACTGGAGATTCCTTGACCAACACATTAGAATCTATAAAGGTTATGAACAGGGATGACCTACTAGTTGATAGGCCACCCCGTATAGATGGGTCTTCGTATTCAGGGGTTCATTTTGTTCCTTTTGTGTATTCATTACAACACAAGAGTATTAAGAAATTAATTTCTAGGCATTGGCACATTGTGAATAATGATAGAGTTTTGAAGTCAGTCTTACCTGCTAAACCACAGGTAGTGTTCAGAGGGGCTCCTTCCATAAGAAATAGGGTAGCACCTAATATCTTTAACCCACCCACAAATAAAATCAGTTTCTTTAATCAACTAACTGGGTTTTATCAATGCAAGAGGTGTAAGGTGTGTTCTCTGAGTGGTTGCACTCATAGAAGAACCATTATAGTTTTATTTCTACCAGCACACAGAGGCAGTATACGATTAAACTGTTTATTACCTGTTCTACAGTGGGAGTGGTCTATTTTTTGCAATGTCCATGCAACTTTCAATGTATAGGGAGAACCAAACGCCCCTTACAGGTTCGTGTTAATGAACATATCACTAACATTAAGACAGGTTTTAGTACTCATTCAGTGTACAAGCATTATTTGCTTGTACATAATAAAGACCCTTCTAAGAGCATTTTTATGGGCATCAGTCACAGTTTAGTCCCCACTGGAGGAAAAGCTCACCAGTAAGGGAAATATCAAAACTAGAAATGTCCTGGATTCATAAGCTTAAAACCTATGCCCTTTATAGGCTAAATATAGATGTCGATGTGAATGCTTTCATTGAATTTCATTCAATTCATAAATGGGGAGAGATGATTTGAGACACAAGTATAGGTGTAATTATGCACTTAATTAATTTATTTTTTATTTTTGTTTTTTATATATTTTTTATATATTGTTTTGTTTTTATTCTTTCACTTGTTTTTATTCTTTAACTTATTTCATTACATTATACTTATTATCTTATTTAATTTAATTTAATTTAATTTAAATGTACTTTAAATACATTTTTGAAGTATTTATAAATGTATTTATTCATTACATGAGTCATTACGCTGCCCGTTCCCCATTGACGTAATGTATGGCGAAATGCGTTTGTGACATCACCACACTGTGTACTAGGAGGACGGGCTTCTGTTGTTTGCCGGACAGCTTTTGCTTTTAAATGCAACTTTTAAACATACCAAATGTAAGTGCAATACTTTTTTATAATTAAATTGTTCAGACTGTATTACACTATGGTCAGTCTTTTTTCTGGGTCACTTGCTGAGTGCAACGGTCACGGACTTCATAACGGTGCCAGGGCTTGGGAGACCTACAGCCATTCATCCATTCTTCTAGGCAAGTAAAGGCCTTGGCTGGGCTATAGCCACATAACTTTTTTGCTTGCCATCCGGTAAGCAGGTTTTTCTTCAGGTGGTGGGGCACTTTTTGGTTTAAATCACTGTGGTGCTATTGGGAAGAGAATTCATTCCATCCTGAATGTTAATCAAATAACATGCCGTTCCTATGAAGATTTTCCTGCAATACTTGGGACTATTTAGCACAGCTTCTTTCATTTTTATTCATTACTGTGTTTATCTCACTTCAAGCTGCTGCTTCTTGTTTTTCACTTATTTATGCTGGTACATTAACGCGGTTTCTTTGCCTAATATAACCTGCTGTAGACCGTTTAATTTAACCCTTTCGCTGCCATAATCTTTTTTGCACACATCATCATTATTATTTTTTTCTTTTCACATTAAGTTTGGATCAATTTAATTGGGTTTGTTTAATGATTCACAAATCTAATTCATGGGTTTAGCGCGATTCTAATTTTTCCCACATCATTTAAAAAAAAAAAAAATCTTTTTAGGTCTGAAGTTTACACAAAACCCACAAATATTATATATTTTCTGAAAGCAGGCATCCTAGCGAATAAAATAATGGTAGTTGCAATTTTTTATGTCCCACGATATTACCACAAAGGGCTAGGAAACGCAAAATTTCAGTAAAAAACACACTAACCTAACTTTTAGGGCAAACAAACGCAATAAATCTCTCACATTTTTGGTAAAATATTAAAGACAAGGTTGCACTGAGTAAATAGATACCCAACATGCCAAACCTAATTTATGTGCACCATGAAATGGCAACAAACTTCTACAGTCTCTATAGGCGACGCTTCAAAAGCCCCCTATAGATATCAGTTTAGTGTTATGAAGGAGGTCTTGTGTTAGAATTATTGCTCTTACTCCGGTGTACGCGGCAATATGTAACATGTGTAGACGTTTCTCACAATCTACCCAAAGCTGCATAGTGATTCAAATAGCGAATAATTTCTATAACCTGGATCTTTCTTTCATCTGCACAGGAACTCTTATTCTGCAATATGGAATACCTGAGTGGTGGAGACCTGCAGAACCTCTTAAAGAAAAGGGCACCCTTAACTATTGAGATGACAAGGTAAGGCGGTGGGGTACTATAATAATAGGAATGCGGGTATAACATAGTACTGTATGTAGTGCACATCAATGAGATGGATAAGACAATGGGGTACCATAACAATAGAGATGGAGGTAGAATATAGTACTGGACATAGATCAAATAACATATAGGATTTTACAAGATATAAGTTAGGTAAGGCAATAGGGTACCATCATAATAGGGATGGAGGTAGAAAATAGTACTTTACACAGATTACATCAAAGTGTAAGCTTGTCCTAGATACGAGATTCCGGCAGGAAGGTCTGACTTTCAGAACATCTGTCCTACCAAAGCTCTACCTATACATGTACATTCACACACTGAGCAGACGTCCCAGGCATCAGACATATCTTAGCAAACATCTAGTGAGACTGATTCAGGACAATAAAGTTTGTCTGTAAATGTAAAACGTTTTTTGTAGCTTTGGATGGAGCTGGTAAGCTTTTTTTAATGCTTTCTGTTGAGGCCTTACATACAATTTGAGAGAGATTGTACATTTTCATTCAATCATATCTGAACACCTTTAAAACAATTTGTGAGAATTTACAAAGCATATTTGTTAAATATTTATCAGTGATGTCAAATATCCCTATAAAATACTTCTATGTATTGTGCTAAATTCTGCCATTATCATAATATTTTCTTTCAACACGACTTAGTTATTGCAAGTATACTTGATTATAACTGATAATTGGAGCATTAGGATCAATGATTTGTTATTTTCTGTCTTAGATTACCATAAAAAATGCTTTAAATCAACCTTTTCTATCTCTCCACCAGATTCCTCACTGCCGAGATCATTTGTGGCTTATAGTTCCTTCATATCCAGGGAATTGTACGCTGGGATATCAAACCAGAAAACATTCTGCTGGATAGCATTGGACATGTCAGAATCACTGACTTTGGCTTATCAAAAACAGATGTGCATTTCTCTCAGGCCGTGAAGTCCAAGGCCGGCATGTCACTCTACAAGGCACCAGAAGTGAGTATTGGACAATTTTGCTTTTCCCTTCTTGTCAGTAAAGCAACCAGTACTGACCATTCTACTCTTTTTTTATATTTCTACAGATCTATTTGGAAATGCCATATAGATTTGCTGCTGACAATTTCTCCCTGGGAGTTATAGTCAGAGATGGCAACTGGAGAATATCCATTCTCCTTCTCGGACACCGTCTCAGGCACCGACTCAGACACTAGCTCATACATCGATGAGGAGCTCGAAGACTCAATCTGCAACGATTATCCAAGATTCCCTGAGGATTTCGGCATGGATCTCATGGACCTCATAGGGGACAATGTAAATAAACACCATCTGTAGGCAGCTAGAAAATGGCTATTTTATTAATATTAAAGAAGATTTGCATAGATATTGCCTGTGTACCAATGTTAACCTTTGTTTTGTATATTATTACAGCTTCTATGAAAATGACCAAGCGTAAGAGAGATGTATGCTAAATATCTGCAAAGCCACTGATTTTTTTTAAGGGGATAGACTGAAACTGAAGGCTGGGGAAGTAAGCCTGCCATTTGACATGGAGACAGTAAGCATTTGAACCACACATTGATCCTTCTACAGTATATTCTGTGTGTGTATAACCATTTCAAATACAATGGCTATCATTGTACATATTCTCAGTAATAATGTTTCTTCTCTTCACAGTTACCACTGATGGACCTGATGACAGAGATAATGATAGGATAGGAGATGGTGATAGGATAGTCAGTGGATAGTAATAGGGTAGTCAGTGTGCAGTGTGTAGTGATAAGAGTAGTCAGTGTGCAGTATGTAGTGATAGAGTAGTCGGTGTGCAGTATGTAGTGATAGAGTAGTCGGTGTGCAGTATGTAGTGATAAGGAAGTCAGTGATTAGTGTCTAGTGATAAGGTAGTCAATGAGTTGGACCAGCTATATGGGGAGATTGGAGGCTGGTACTTTTTTTAGGCTTGTGTTGGCCTGACTATAAGGGGAGGTCGTAGGCCAGTATTTTATTTAGATATGTGTTGGATCACCTAAGGGGGAGGTTGTAGCCATTTGTTTTTTTTAGGCGTGTGTTGGACTAGCTATAAGGGGAAGTTTGAGGCTAGTGTTTTTTTAGATGTATGTTGAATCAGCTGAAAGGGGAGGTTGGAGGCTGGTACTTTTTTCAAGCATGTGTTGGGCCTGCTATAGGGAAAAGTTGAAGGCTGGTATTTTTTTTTAGGTGTGTTGGACTAGCTATAGAGGATGTTGGAGGCCAGTTTTATTTTTTCAGACGTGTGTTGGATCAGCTATAAGGGGAGGTTGGAGGCTGGTAATTGGGAGAAGTTGGAGGACAGTACTTTTTTTTAGGCGTGTGTTGGACTGGTTATAAGGGGAGGTTGGAGGCCAGTATTTTTTTGTTTGCCATTTAGCACTAGATGTGTGGAAATCAGCAATACTATATTGACTTGAATAATATGACATTACTCTCACAATAAATGGTAAAAATAATCCTTTCAAGTGCTAGTGACTTTCCAAACTTTATAAACACTATCCATTGTATCAGCACCCAAGACTTAGAATACATTATGCGAGGTGTCACTGTAATCAAGTGCAAGCCATAACGTAGATCCACGTGCTTTGCAGTGGGAATGCTGTGTAAGTTCACATATGTTTGCAAATATATGCAACAAAAACCTCTGTTTTATTAACATTTTTGCACTAGTTTAGCTGCTAAATGTACAGTTGTGCTCATGAGTTTGCATACCCTGGCAGAATTTATGATTTCTTTGCCATTTTCAGGCAATATGAATGATAACACAAACTTTTTTTTCACTCATGGTTAGTGTTTGGCTGAAGCTATTTATTATCAATCTACTTTCATTTACTCTTTTTAAATCATAATGACAACAGAAACTAGCCAAATGACCCTGATCAAAAGTTTACATACCCCAGTTCATAATTGTCAGAAACCATGAATCAGACTGAGACAGAAGTACAATTAAATCACACAAATCATTGTTTATTAATAAAAAATAAAAAAGGAAAATAGAGTAAGCATAGTCAAAGCATAGCCAGAGTTCAGTAACCGGATCGGGTAAACAGTCAGGCCAGAAGTCAGGGATCCAAGTGGAACAGCAAGCAGGCAAAGGAGCCTGAATGGATGTCAGCAAAGCCAGTCTTCAAACAGGGATTGCAATAGATGGTTTCTTGTGATGTGACCAAGACGAAGGCAGAGATGAAGTGAGCTGAACAGCTTTAAGTAGGCAGGTCAGACGAGCAGGATCAGGAACAGCTGGGTAACTGTGGAGAGAGGTGAGAGCTAGCAATTAGCCGACAGCTGAGCCTTCAGAGAAGGAAGGGCTGAGCCAGCCCTGACATTAATACTGTGTATTGCCCCCTTTAACATCAATGACAGCTTGAAGTATTTTGTGGTATTTGTGGATGAGGCTCTTTATCTTCTCAGATGGTAAAGCTGCCCATTCCTCTTGGCAAAAAGCCTTGAGTTCCTGTAAAGTCTTGGGCTGTCTTGCATGAACTGCATGTTTGAGATCTCCCCAGAGTGGCTTAATGATATTGAGGTCAGGAGACTGAGATGGCCACTCCAGAACCTTCACTTTATTCTGCTGTAGCCAATAACAGGTCAGCTTGACCTTGTGTTTTGGATCATTGTCATGTTGGAATGTGCAAGTACGTCCCATGCACAGCTTCCTGGCTGATGAATGCAAATGTTCCTCCAGTATTTTTTGATAACATACTACATTCATCTTGCCATCAATTTTGACCAAATTTCCTGTGCCTTTGTAGCCCACGTATCCCCAAAACATTAGTGATCTTCCTCCGTTCTTCACAGTAGGAATGGTTTACCTTTCATCATAGTCCTTGTTGACTCCTCTCCAAATGTAGTGTTTATGGTTGTGGGCAAAAAGCTGGATTTTGTTCACATCACTCCAAATGACTTTGTTCCAGAAGGTTTGAGGCTTGTTTCTGTGCTGTTTGGCATATTGTAAGCGGGATACTTTGTGGTATTTGGGTAGTAATGGCTTTCTTCTGGCGACTCGACCATGCAGCCCATCTTTCTTCAAGTGCTTCCTTATTGTGCATCTTGAAACAGCCCCACCACGTGTTTTCAGAGATTCCTTTATTTCACCTGAAGTTATTTGTGGGTTTTTGTTTGCATCCTGAACAATTTTCCTGGCAGTTGTGGCTGAAATGTTTGTTGGTCTACCTGACTGTGGTTTGGTTTCAATAGAGCCCCTCATTTTTCACTTCTTGATTAGAGTTTTGACACTGCTAATTGGCATTCTTGATTCCTTGGATATCTTTTTTATATCCCTTTCCTGTTTTATACTGTTCAACTACTATACTTTTTCCTGCAGATTCTTTGACAATTCTTTTGCTTTCCCCATGACTCAGAATCCAGAAACGTCAGTGCAGCAGTGGATGAAAGATGCAGGGGTCTGTCAGGAGTCCAGAAACTCATTGACCTTTTATGAACACACACACTGATTACAAGCAAACTGATCACTGGTGAGGATGGTTACCTTTAAAAGCCATTCAAACCCCTTTGTGTCAACTTGTGTGGATGTTATCAGGCCAAAATGACCAGGATATGTAAACTTTTTATCAGGGTCATTTGAGTAGTTTCTGTTGTGATTATGATTTAAAAAGAGTAAACACAGTTGATTGATAATAAATGGCTTCCTGAGTTAAAAAATGTTTTTTTTGTATTATTCATATTCTCTGAAAAATGGCCAAGAAATCATAAATTCTGCCAGGGTATGTAAACTTATGAGCACGACTGTATTTATTGCCATAAATGTCTCAATTTGAAATTTACGTTAGAGTAGTGTTAGGGGCTGCACTTTGCAGAGGGGCCTTGGTGTGGCAGTGCGGCTTCACATATATTTGCAAATATACATACAATGTAAACCTAATACAAATTGTTGAAACAGTTTAGACTTGTTTTATTTTGCTGGCTAGCTGGTAAATGTGCTATGGAATTTTGAATTGTATTGTTCTGTGAACTGCCATACTTAAGAAGCATCTTCAACTGAAAAAAAAATAAAAGTCAGCAGCTATACTGTAAATACTGTTGCTGCTAACTTTAAAGAAACATGCAATTACCAATCCAGTTGTTCAGTGATGTCCTTACCCAGGCTGGTTATTCACCGGTTTTGGGGTTCCCAGTGCTGCCATCTTTAGTATGGGAAGCCAACTGTGACTTGGCCGTCTCCCTATTGCACATGTGCGACCAATGCTGGGCTTTTTGAATGGACCCACAGTATGTGTCCCAGGAGGTTGCTGGCAGAGAGGGGGGGGGGGGGGACTTTTGTTTGGTTAGCCTAGGTGAGGCAACCAAAGCAGGGAGTAGGTACCTGTCAAAACTAGGCACTTGCTCCATAAAAAATAAATAAAATCCTGAAATGGTGGAGAAGCAGGAGAGAAGGAAAATCAGAACATCCTTTTTTGGGTGAAGCTTTAAGCACCAAAGCACGCTTTTCTGCGCTATTGCAAAGTATATTAACACATGTAGGCATCTGTTGCTCACTACTGTCTAAATTTGTAAATGCCTGTAAATAAATTATGTATACATTTCCAATCCCTGAGCTTCGAAAACCCTGGTAAGAGGAAGTGGAGAGACAAAAAGTCTCAGCCAAAACCCCTGCTAAACCCCAAGCCAGAAGGGACTATTATACAAGTATTCTTATGATCTCAAAGTTTATCTGCAGCTGCTGAGTGTATATCTAAATCCATAAAACAGAATATCTCAGCTCTGTCCTTGTTATTATTTCACATGAACAGTGCCAGATAGCTAGGGCTGAGCTACTGTATGTCTTGTGTCACCTTCCAGTATGTCGGTAGGTGAACCTGTTTATTGTTATATAGTTTATATGCTAGTTAATCCTATATCTTCTGGTCTGGGATTGTCTTGCTAGTTTAGGGCTCAATAAATATGCATAGCCTAGAGCCAGGTTAGACATCCGGGGGCCACGTCAGGATGATATCCTTACAGATCTGGTTGCATCTTCGAGTAGAACCTAGAGTTCCAGTGCCACATCATAGTTCCTGCTGGCGAGAAGCTCCAATCCAGGCTGGTTTGACAACAGTCGTAGGATCTTCTCATGATTGCAGATCTTGTCTTCAGCTGCCTGACACCAAGACAGATGCTGCATCACCCTCAGGGGCCCCTGCAAATGTCCTGGGAGGAGGCACTGGCAATTTAATTATTGAACCCACTCTTCCAAATACCGGAGCAGTATTCTCACCAACCGGGGACGGTAAAGAATCAGGAAACTTCAGTGGGTGTCAAGCAAGGGACCCTGCCAGCTGAGTTGATGCTTGCAGAGCACCCTTGTGTATCAAGCTAGGGACCTGGTGGGGTGAAGCTTGAGAAGTATCTGGAGTGCCAAGCTAGAGACCCAGCAAGGAAGCAGGGGTGACTCCTGAGGAAGATACTAAAAATGAGGATTGGAAGAGCTCAGAGGATCCGGTGGCAGTGAATCAGCAAGTCTAGTGAGAGAGACTGGGAGCTCAGTTGAGTGAAGACCTCCAAGGAATGATTGTAGGGGAAGTGAAGGAACTGTTACAACTTGTGTTAGAAACTGTTAAGGACTGCTGTTATAGAAGACAGAAAATCCTACACATGCAGATGTGGCATCTTGTTGGATGCCTTTCCCTGCATTGCTGTCTACCTGTAGAAGTCTCAGAGTCTGCCAATTGATATTTCAACTACCAAAGGGTGTCCTGGCCCTAACCCTCTCTCCCCCAGTTTGTTCAAGAGAATATAAATCTCTTTTCCTTCAAGAAGTGTCTGATGCCCATGATGCCCTCCTTGCATTACACCCACCATGCCTTGTAACCCACTATATACAGAAGCATGTCAGCTATCTCTGGCCCTGAAGGTTCTAATTAGACTGAAGAAGGCCCGGGATCTTGCTACATATTTATTATAATTTTTTTGGTTGAATTTGATGGACTTGTGACTTCTTTCAACCTGACTAACTGTAACTATGTTAAGCGGACTGCAAGGCACAGCGGTCACGATACATAAGCAGAGTCTAACCAATCAGTTTAGCTAGGAAGAGGGCCCTGGACCTCAGCCTTTCCCTATTTTATAGCACAGGTGGGCCAGCCAGCACCAAAAAGCTCCTAAAGAAAATGTTCAAAACTTTCCCCCAGGCCTAGGCGAGCCGATAACTTACTAGAACCAAACACAGTTCCACCTGCCTACACTCGCCCTCCCCTTTTTGCAATCCATCCTGGCTGCAACCAACTTCAAATAAGTATAAGGCATACAATAAATACACATGAACAATCAACAGCATAAACACTATGGCATACTAACATATTAAACACTAGAACAGCATGTAGATTAAACAACTTGACGTCACACATTCAAACATAAAAATTTGGATTTGGCAACAAGATCTTCTGCCCCGTGATGGGGTGGGTGCTGGTCACCTGATGTAAAAACAGTTAGGTGTAGTGCGGTTTGACCAGTTCAACCTGGTCCATGTAAATATGGAGATCGGTGTTACACACCTAGTAGATCCTATGAAACTGGGCTTCTATGAATTCTATGAATTTATTTTGGTACCAGAATTCCCGGAGAAGTTGTGGTACCTGGAGTTTCCCCCAGACAGCTCAATTATAGATCCTTAGCCACTCTACCTAGAGTTGCCTAAACACCTTCTTGGGCACGTTCTTGGGCACATAAGGGAACACATACCGATACTTGCTAAAAACATGGGCATTAAACTATCTTTTAAACCAAGAGAACAAGGTTTAGCTTCTGTCCTAGGGGAACCAACCCATACAGGAGGTAAGCCTCCTCAGGGTGGTGTGGACTTTTTGGAAGACAGTCTCTGTGTGAGGCGGCAGCGGGTGTGCGGGAGCAGTGGCTTGAGGCGTGAACAGAGGAGAGTTGATCAACGGCTCTCCTGACATGGGGAAGGTTCTGCACTGATAATCAGCGCATTGATTATCAGTGCAGCCCCCATCAGGGGAGGTCCCCATCACAGATGTAAATCAGTGACCATCAAAAAAACAATCAGTGCCCATCAGTAATGCCTGTCAGTGCCCATCACAGATGCCAATCAGTGCCCATCAGTGCCTCCTCATTAGTGATTCCCATCAGGGCCACCTAGCAGTGGTCATCAATGCTGTCTAACAGCGCCCATTAGTGTCCATCAGTGCCCATCAGTACCGCCTATCAGTGCTGCATATCAGTGCCTCCTCATCAGTGCTGACTCATCAGTGCCCATCAGTGCAGCCTCATCAGTGTGTGTCAATTACCACACCCTGTGTAATATTACTGAGCAATGACATAGCTGCCCCTTTAAAAAGTGAAGTGGTCACCTATTATAAGCACTGTAAGTATAAAGGTAGTGGTGCTAGATGTGCTCTTATACATAATAAAAACCATAAATTAATACAAATGAAAAAATGCACCATAATATTCAAAAAATCATTTGTGTGGAGCAGCAATCGTAAAAAAGTCAATGACATAATATGCAAACATAAAAGTCCATAAGTGATAGATCCCAACACCAAAACGAGTTGCTCTTATATGAATAGCTTCTAGTTCTTTCACCACAGGTGCTCAATGGGAAGGTGGCAACTCACCAGAGGTGTTTGACCCCTTTTTACAGGATGGTTAAAAATTGCATTTGGAAAGCCAGGTTGCGCTGCTGACACCACTCCACTCTACTGCTCCCTCAAGATAGAACTAGAATGTGAAAAGATTCCACAGGAGAAGAACCTTAGATTGTAAGCTCCTTGAGGGTAGGGACCGATGTGAATGTACAACGTATATGTAAATCGCTGAGTAAATTGATGGAACTATATAAGTACCTTAAATAATAATAATAATAATAAATGTATTAATTGGTATAAAAGCAATGGGTAAATATTGTATATGTGCCTGTTTCTCTGCACTAGGCTTATACAGCATGTGCTGATATATGGCTATTTTATCCAGCTATGGCGTGCGGTGCAAGCCCAGCTCTAGATGGTAAAGCCAGATATCTCACAGGACATGGAAGTTACAAATCCCCCTCTCCGAGGTATATAACAAATATATACCCCAGGAAGAAGTCACTTTTGACGAAACAACGTAGGGTGAGCGGCGTGCTGACGTCACCGCATTTCCACGTTAATCCGGAAGGGCGGGCAGTGCAAACAAGAGAGAGCCGGCCGGCTTGTTTTTTATACGCTATACGCTTACACTCTGCTGGGAATTCGTGAGTTGTTACTTTACTTTTTATATTTTAATAAATCTTTACGGAATTATGCTATGGGAGCTTTTTTTCTTCTCTCTTTGCCGTACTAAATGATTGTGGTGGAACGAGATATACCATAAAGAGGGAGCAGATAGATTGGTCTTACCAACAGAGCCCAGCG
The DNA here is from genome assembly GCF_037356315.1 of Lithobates pipiens. NCBI lineage: Eukaryota > Metazoa > Chordata > Amphibia > Anura > Ranidae > Lithobates > Lithobates pipiens. The sequence goes on along the minus strand of NW_027507787.1, from coordinate 174,354,264 downwards.
TGGGGACCAGGAACGTAACATTTTACAAGCCCGTATGATCTCCTTAAAAAGAGATCTTGACAGCTGGTAAGCCTCCTCTAATTTGGTGGTGGATAATCTCTTTCTACTCTGGGTGCACCTGCTACGTGTGTAAAGGGTGGTTTTTGAGAGTCACCGAAAATGGACTAAGATTCAGCATCCTATCCATCTTTCCTTTTCTTTGGACTGCTTATATGCCTGGAAATTATTACTTTGGCACTATTTTTGCATGTTTTTGGTATTTTTTGTAAATTAGAAAAATTATGTCACTTTATAATTTTGTTTTATAAGTTTTAGCGCAGCCATATTTTTTGATTGATATAACAAATATATACTAGGAAATCTGCCTCTAGAAATGCTGATCTGCTCATGCTGACTGCACTGTGCGGTAGTAGACATAGGCATACAATCCAACAATTAAAATATAAAATAAATACATATGAAAATGTTTTTTGAAACAAATTAGATGAATATAAACATGTTCCAAACAAACGGCCAATAATGCATAACCAGAATATCCAATTACGTGATGTCTCTTACTGTGGTGCCCTCTAGTGGGAACCAACTCCACTACATCCCCACACATAAGTGAGTGACAGTATATAGTTGATAGGAAAAAGAACCCTCCTAATTGGTAGACAATACGTGAGGAAAAACCTAGGTGAAAAATTATCAAACAAATAGGTGAGATGTATAGTGGTGTGAAAACTATAAAATATGGAAACTGAAAAACTAATAATGTTGATCACTGTGGGAATAGATAAACCCATATGAAGTATTTAGTATGAAATAGGTATAATAGCCAATATATTAAAAAATTGTATCAAGAAGATGTATAAATATATGAGGATCACCCCATATTTGGTATATCCAATCACAATGAGCATATTCTGCATAAAATAATGAAAATAAATCATCTGCAATAAAACATTTAAGCTCAATATCTATATTTAATCTCAAAGGTTGTAAAGATTAGAGATTAGAAAATCCATTGTGTCTCCATTTGGGACACCTCTTTGGTCATATCTCTGTCTCTCCAATGCTGGCGGACTCTATCTATACTCCAAAATCTGAGAAGGGAGGGGTATCCAACCATTTCAGGGTACCAACCTGAAATGGCTGGATACACTGTGGTGTCTAAAGCCTTTTTTTATACTATCTGTTCACCTATCCTCTTGGCCAACGTTCTGGTGTTCTACCAATGTATTGAAAATTACAAAAGAAGGTAGATCACAGGAATTTGATATCAGACAGTTCATCACCTGTGATAGCAGGAGAAAAACTTGTAGTTTTCCTTGTTCTATCACGAATAGTTTTAAATGCTTTGCATCTTTTGCAACAAAAGGTGCCATCCAAAAAGGTGGGGTGTCTCCTACAGGACCTGATAACATTCTTTGCTAGCATGTTTTGTAACCCTGGTGCCCTCCTATAGATGAACTTTGGTTTGTGTGGGAGGATTTTTCTTAAAGTATGGTCTTTCAACAATATGGGCCAGTATCTTTTAACTGTTTTCTCCACTTCTCTATATTGGAGATTAAACCCTGAAATGAATTAAAAAAAAAATATTAGCAATGCTAGGGGCATATCTAGTCCCCATAGCCACCCCTTTAATTTGGTTATAGAATTATTGGTCATTGCCATGTCCAAATTTTCAATGAGTAATTCTATTTGGGGGACTTTGAGGTCTAAGTATTTATGCAATGCCCATAGCTTAGTACCAAGAGCATCCCTTTGTCTGATATTGGTATATAAGGATTCAACGTCTACTGTAGCCAGCAACGTATGATCTCCTACCTCTATGTCCTTGATTCGATTGATTAGTTCTCTGCTATCCTTAAGGTATGCTTTACCCTTCATGGATACAGCCTGTAGAAATATATTGATGTATTCCCCTAGTCTAGAATACAAGGAATCATTGTTGCTGACTATGGGCCTCCCAGGGGGAGTTGTTTTATGTTTATGAATTTGCGGGACTTTGTAAATGACTGGGACTTTGGGAACTTTTGGTGTAATATATTTGGCCTCTTTTTTGTTTACAATGCCTATTCAGGACCCCTTTTGGATCAATTTGTTAAGAGAGTATTTTAATCTATTAGTCGGATCTCCTGATACATTTTTGTAGATGGATGGGTCCTGTAGTATTTTTTGCATTTCTGCAATGTAATCTTTCTGTGAGAGGATTACCAGCCCCCCCCCCTCCCCCCCTTTTTCCACCTAGTAATCCTCACACAGGAAGAATACATTACAATCTGCAGCCTCATCGGCACGTCAGTGAAGGAAAAACTTTTTTTATATCAAAAACAAAGAAAAACATTTTTTTTTTTCAAAAATGTCAGTCTTTTTTAATTTGTTTAGCAAAAAAAAAAAAAAAAAAGCAGTGGTGATTAAATACCACCAAAAGAAAGCTCTATCTGTGAGGAAAAAAATTGGATAAAAATGTAATTTGGGGACAGCGTTGCATGACTGCGCAATTGTCATTCAAAGTGTGACAGCGGTAAAAGCTGAAAATTGGTCTGGGCAAAAAGGGGATGAAAGGGCCCTGTATTGAAATGGCACTGTTTATTTTAGAATAGTTCTCTATTATTCCTGTTCTGATGACAGTTCAAAGTTTGGGATTACCTAATCCTTTCATTCCAAATGATAGTGCTCACCAGGGAGAATAGAGAAGGCAAATCTCCCAATGGGAGTCATAGACAGCAATGAAAACTGGACAGTCTTAACCCCTCACTAAAAAGGTTTTGACTTTAGATACACTATAAGACAATTTTAATTCAGCAACTAAAGCAGCTGGTGAGACATTAACATTTTATCATTGGCTGCATTTTGAAAGTTGATTCCTGATTGGTGGATATAGATCACTAATGGTGCATCTGTACTTTTAAGTCAGTGATGTTAAGATAAATAGTAGAAAAATAATTTACATATTATTTTCTATATTATATGCATTCATCTTTCTTGCAATGGCAAAGCACGTCATCTAAAAAGATGTGTTTAAAAAACAGTTCATCTGACAACTTTAATTTTTTTCAACTATTTGTATAAATGCTCTTAAGGTATTAACACAATATAGTTAAAACCACAACCTTGAATCTGTACTTCGGTTAACTGTGTTGTATATGAAGCTAAATCAAATGTATCTATTACAAGTACTGTACTTATATACAGTAGCATCATCAATGTATGTAGCACTTTACATATACAGTACATTGTACATTCACATCAGTCTCTGCCCTTAAGGAGCTTACAATCTAAGGTCCCTAAATCACATTCATGCATACACATACAGGGGCCAAATTAGGCAGGAGACAACATACCAGCATGTCTTTGGAGTGTGGGAGGAAACCGGAGAACCTGAAGGAAACCCACGCAGGCACAGGGAGAACATGCAAACTCCAGGCAGGTAGTGCTGTGGTTGGGATTCTAACCAATGACCCTAGCACTGTGTGTACAGCCTCTGTTATAGTGTTTTTGGATTTTGCTGGCTGGAAAAAGGCAGTGTGTGCATCCCAGGTTTGGATTGGTCTTCATATAACATTTAATGACAGCCTCAGACATGTATGTATTTCACTGCAGGATTGTGTATACCACTGCTAGTGAGTGGGTCAGCCAAAACGGACATGGCCACCATCTCCTTCCAGATATTGGTGGGAAGGTTTTTGCACTCAAAGGTTGCCAGCCAACTTATCTATCATGACATTTATAATCTCCATCACCTTCCAAGAAATAAAATAAGTAGCTAATGATTAATCCACCTAGCATCTACCTGGGCTGTAACCAATACATGAGTTTTCGATTGTCTTACCCATTAAATAAATGTACCTAGACTTTGAGCTTGTGGGTGGGGCCACCTCACCTGTGCACATGTGCGGGGTACCTCTCCTCTCCTTTCCTATCATGAATGCCCATTAACAAGCTTTCCTCATTCATGTGAAAGTCAACATTATGGCGGTAACCTGACTTAGAGCTGAGCCGTACACTGTGTGCAATAGGTAATGCAATGTTCCTCCGTGAAACGTGTTGTCCTATGTTACTACACACTCTTTCTTGATGTATGTGGCACTTCAGAGGGACACCGCTAAGGTTATGCTCTCTTCACCAGTCCAGCGTACCTCCTGTCACCTCACTCCCAGTGACAGAATGGGGTCCCACTGTGCACCTAGGGTGGACCTCTTGCATGAGCTTAACTTCTTCTGCACTTCCGTACCATGCGGCTAGGTTATGGGTCTCGGTAACATGGGTTTGAACCTGGTTGCCTTGGGGAATCGACCGCTGGGGGGGGAGTCAGTTCACCGACCCCCCATTCTAGGAGGACCATCCACCTTGCCATGTACCACACTTTATGACTGGCTGCTTTGTCCTTTGCACTAGTTACTGGTTACCCATAGCAACTTTTACTGAATTCTTCATGGCAGAACAAATAACAGGCATAACATAGTCCAGACCCTAAACTACCTAATGGAGGTGGATGCACAGGCATACCTTTATAGGTGTAAGTCTATTTCTGGTGGTCTCCAACAACTGATAATGTCCACTGGAACACTGGCATCTCCTGGGATCACATGCTGGTTCCTGGGCTCCTGGCCCCCATGTATTTGGTGTGTTCTCTCTCTCGAGCGACCGCAGTGGCCTTCGGAGCTGGACCTTCCCCCTTTTTATATATCACATGGGGTGGAAGGCCAGCCCAAGACCAAAAGCCTGGGAACTGATATCCTGGCAGTTAACCCTTTCCCAACCCTGGGCAAGCCAATTATCTTGCTGGTGCAGAAAACTCAAACTGTAGGCATCCTGTCTACAAGTATTCCTTGCTTGTAGAGTAACTAAAAAATTTGAAGCAAAAAAACACAATTGGTCTTCTCCTCAAATAGCCCTTTCTTGGGCCAGAGCATATTGCAAATAATATTGGGTTTAAGGCTGATCATACGTTATACAATTATATGTAGCGATGACACTTTCGACAAGGTGTCTGTCATGTACAAATTTAGTTTTTGCCTCAGAACAGTAAAGGGTTAATTATGTAGGTTTAACTTTGACATCAGTTTGGCTGGGCTGTACTAGAGTTCTGCCTGGTCATGTGTACAGTTGCACATAACAGGCTCAGAACCAGGCCTGGTTGGACGCTTTAGGTATCAGCTTTCCCCAAAGCCAATCAGTGGGTGTGTCTATCCCTGCTGAGGAGTCTGGAGAAGGGTACTTAAGATGTTGAAGTCAGGTGTTCCTGGGTTCATTTGTGAGGCCATAGCTGCCTGTTCCTGATTCTGGACCGGGTTAGCCCTGCGAGGGGTCTCAGTCACGGGAGCGTGTGTCGCTCTGCAACATGCTGAGGGCCAACAAGCTGGCATCCCAAGAAGTGCCTGCTTGCTGGGTTGTGAAGGACACTAACGGATCCACGCTTTTCCAGTACTGCCAAGGAGACAGAGAACATTCCAGGTACTGAGGAAAAGGTTCCTGTTCACTTTCTGTTACCAATTATTCAAGGTCAGAGATTTCACAAGTTCCGGATCAAAGTACTGACTGCCATAATCTCTGGCTAGAGATTTTTTCAGCTTTGAAGCGCCCAGCTGCGAGTGGCTACTTTCTGGGTTGTATTAGAGACTTTATGATGATTAGCAGTTCAAGGTGCCTGAGTTCTTCACCCTTGCCCTCTGTTCCTATACAAGACTGTGTTTGTTGGATGTTACCCCTGCAAATAAAAACCTTTCTAAAGGACTTTTATGGTGTCAGCATCCAAAGTTGTTGGGTACTAACCCTGGGAACCCCTAGACATGGAAGAACAAGCCAAGCGGAGGTAACCGGTAAGCTCAAAAGTTAAGGCCGCCCTGCCAAGGGTTATGGCCGCTACATATACAATTTTCTTGTACAACTTTCCTTTAGATTTACCAGATGATGTATGCAAATTTGAGTTTTCCTCCAAAACATGAGCTTTTCCCAATCTCTACCACCTCCATATTGGTCCTTTATTGGGTTAGGTAACCTCCTGGAACAATAGTGAGGCATGGAAAGAGCAGGATAAATTTGCCCTTTACTGCAAAAAAATTAATAAATTATGCATTTTGCTTTAGCTGCCCACATACCTGGTATAATGGTTGTTTGCGCTGTGCTTTTCACGAAAGGGAACCTATTTTTATTATATGATCATTTTTCTTCTTTTTTTTTAAATACGATTTTCACCTTTCTAAAACACAAGCTATTACATATTTCTGCATGTGTTTTTATTGTAGTTGGTTATTTATTTTTTCATGTGTTAGAGATACATAATCCTAGTGTGGCCAAAATAATTACTTTCTTTTCTCTCCTCTGTATTGTCTGTTTTCTATCTCTACAACTGAGTCTTGTCACAGACTTCTGCACCGCTTCAATGTGTTGTTAATATAATTATCTCTAGAGAAGCCAACATGTAAGCTATTTTAAAAGGATGCTTCTTAAATGGGGGTAATTACAACCAGAAGCTGCAATAAGTGGGAAAGCAATAGATAAGATCAGGTCAGCCAGCGAGCAGAAGTTCACAAGGAGCATCAGGGTAAATCATAGTTCATTGACATATTAGTGCTTGAGCCTTGTCTCCATTTATAGGTTTCAGCTACTGTCTGAATCTCTTGCATACGGCCAAAAGCAGGAAGATAACCCATAGGATCCCATGGGCATTCCTGGATGTATGACACTCCTGAAGATAAAGATCATGGACTTTCTGTGCTAACAAATCAGAGGTAAAATTACTTTTTTTTTTTTTCTAAACAAACCTCAACTTACCCCCCTATTCTTGTCCTGGCAGGGGATTGAGAGGCAGGAAGCCGGCTAAGAAACATATTCAGGAGCTTCTTTCAGCTTAGAAGGAGACACTCTATGAAACAAAGATGTAGTAATTAGGTTTCACTGCTTTCCTTAAAGGTCGTGACCAATTCCTTTAAGGAATTTGAACTTTTTTATTCATGGTCGTCACACTGTAAATCTGAGTGCAGAATGCCAGCTGTAAATCCTCGCTTTCAAATATTTACTCAGTTACACGTGGAACGTGTCCTCATTTGTTCCTCACTCATCTCCGGCCAGAGTTTAAAAAACATATTTGAAGCTCTGCATCGGTGCTTATATTTGACTGTTCATTATGGATTCTGAGGCTTGGGCAATTTAATTGCAGCTTTGTATTCATTAAAAGCGGTGTTTACCTTGGGGAAAATAATAAATGTACATATATTTTTAGGAAAATATTGTAAATGCAATGTCGGGCTCCTGTAGACACTTTCTTGCTAGAGGAAAAATATGCATTTTTTCATTTTCACATTTTTTTTCTAGATCGATACGGCTTTGTACCCAGACCATCTCATCTCCCAAGGGCTGCATTCTGGTCGCTTGACCTGGTTTTTGGCTGCTCCCATCATCCAGCCTGGTTCTATCCCGCCTCATCTCCAGACCTAACATTGTGTTGGGGATCCCCTCTCTCACTACCATGCCCCCCCCCCGATTCATGCATGAGCCGATAAACCATTCTCATACTGAACTGTTAGTACTATACCATATATACTATATTGAGGGAGGCTTACATTCCCCCCTTTTTTCTCTCCTTGGTTTGAGAGATACATACAAGTAATTTATTATATGATTTTTTTCTGTACTTACAGTGTAGTCCCACATCCATACTCCTGATGAGTGAACACATTTCACGAAAAGCGTAGAGTATACAATACTGGGATGCCAAGACAGTATCAGCTCATACTCCAAATATCCAACAAGCTAATATGTGTTTATGTATGTGATCATGCTATGTCAGTTTATATGTACATTTGGTAAATGTGTAGTTATTTATTACCATCGTATTGTATATGGTTGTATTTACATTTGTAAACCATGTCATGCAGCTCCAGACCCAATAAAGGTTTTATTATATATATATGCATTCTATACACAGTTTTTTTCCAGCAATAGCACACCTCATTCAAAGTCCCACTTATTACTGGCAGGGAAGGGGTTAACATCAAGGGCAATTAAAGGGTTAAGTGTGCTCCTAGGGAATACTTTCTAACTGTGTGGGGGATGGACTGACTAGAGAAAGAGAGAGATCAATGTTACTGATTAGAATGAAGACGAGATCTCTCTCTTCCACTCTGACAGAACGGCGGAATGCCTTGTTTACATACACAAACCATCATTCTGCCTCTCTTGTGAATGATCGAGGGTGGCTGGGGGGCATCGTGGCTGCCGGACCCGCTGATTGGCTCCTGCTGTGTCCAATCACAGTAGGAGCGGGGCTCCGGTGGCGAGCGCACGCGCCCCAAAACCTGTACGAGAAATCACGTACAGCTATTTTTTTGGATAAAGTAAGGAAGGATTATAATTCCTGTCAGTTTATTTTTTGCCCTCTGTATCCAATTGGGGAAATTTACTTTCACTTCCTGTCCATTAGCCAAAACAAGAAGTGAGAAAATCTCTGCAAATTAAAGGGATTTCTTAGAGACCCCCAGATCACCAGAACTAGTATCCCCATTGGAAAATTCCCCCTTTTATTACTTTTCTGGGGACCACCCAAAATTTGGGGTTTATTCTACTTTAACTTTTGGTGATAATGGTAAACAGGACAAATGGAGAGGATGAATCTAACGGGGGCAAAGGCAGTAATAAAAACCCAATAGGTGTTCTAATCCATCTCAATGTACAAAAAACAAAACATTGTGCTTTAAAGTGTATCTCTAGGCATTAGGTTTTTTTTTTTTTTTACATTTGGATAGGGTGGAGTAGGATTAGAGCTTGTCTTTGTCCACATTGGGGAGAGTCACCACTCTATACTCATGACCATTGTCATTGATAAAGAAAGTGAGGGGGCATTAATAACATTTTAGAATTGTCCCCAGAGCAAGAGGTAAGGGGAAATCTTACAGTTAGGCTACTGTTCTGCTTCCTCTAACTTTGGGAGATTTTCTCTAACTTCCTGTTGTAGCTCTGAATGTAAATTTCCACAATGGTGCAAAAAATAAGCTGACAGGCATTCTAACCCTCCTCTATCCTGAATCAAAGATCCTAGCATATCACAATATACAAGAAATACACAGAAGACATGTCAAAGCTTAAAGTTCAGTCTCAGGACACAGCATAACACAGTAATACAATAGTAATGCAATATGGTTTTGTGCACGGCTGAAGTGAATAGTATTAGACAGATTACTAGTTCAAGTAAAATACAGAATGTGTTATAGAAATCTTTGCAACACCAGGTCTATAGATGAAAGGCCAGGAGTATTTAACCAGCCAATCTAAAATGTCTCAAATTTGGCGACGCAACCCTTATGTAAGTATATAAGATGCTCTGAATGTAAAGTAATACTTACAGTATATGATGGATCCATTTCTGGGGAGTTGGGGGTTCTCAGGATTGTAAAATGAGTTTACAGGCCTAAAATATTACCCCAGAGATCACTTCTCCAGTGTGTTCTTGCATCACTACCTCATCTAGTATGCGTAATATACACTGCTTAGGATCCATTTTAAAATCAGTTTGAAAGGCTCCATTTATCAACCAACAACCATGGCCTAGTACCTATGAAGCATGGGGCAAAGCCAAATCATGTGGATTAAATCACCACAATCCCTATGCCACTTGCCACAGATAGCGTCCTAGAGCAGACCCATTTTATGAAGCTTAACGGGGGATATAATGGATACGCAATACTAGAGTCTTTGTGAGACATTCAAAAGCTTAGATAGATTGAATGCAAGTCATTCTCCCACTGATCCTCACAATGGTACCCACATCAGTCTCCAAACTCTCCAGTGCTCTACAGAGATAGTACTTCAAATAGGCAGTGAGGAATAAAACCTATTGTCCATTTGGTATTTGGTATAGGATTTATTGTATTGGATTAATTGAATTATAATACAGAACAAGGGACTAATGTACCCCCACTAAATATGTGACACAGGTAGGTAATTCCATATGCCTGTCATTTCACAGCATATTGAAGTTTAGCTAGCTTGGGGTAAGCATTATTCACCCAAATAGGATTATAGGCAATAAAATAATTTTCTTGTTGCAAATGTTTGGCCTCGACTCAGACTTAATGCATAAAGTTGTACAGGGAAAAGGTTTTGTTTGATTTCTGGAGATGACGATGAGATACCAAGCCAGCAGGTAGGGTCTGTGTTTTTGTCATTTGTAAAATAACAGATAATGTGGAGTCTCTGACTGAATTAACCATTTAACAGTAAGACTTGAGTGCACTCCAAACTCAGAAATGGAAGACATAACCAGCTCTAATCGAGTAATCCATATCACCCAGGAACAAAAGCCTATCAGCTGCTTAGATGATAGCCAATATTTTGACGTCTACCTACAATAGCTATATGGGCCTGTAAGCCCTTGTACACACGGTTGGACATTCCGACGGAAAATGTCCGATCGGACCGTGTTGTCGGATAATCCAACTGTGTGTGGGCTCCATCGGACTTTTTCAGTCGGAATGTCCGACCAACAAAGTTTGAGAGCTGGATATAAAATTTTCCGACAACATGATCCGATCGGACTTTGTCTGATCATTTGTAGAGAATTCCGATCGGAGACCAATGCTATTGGAACGATCGGATTTTCCGCCAACTTTGTCCGACCGTGTGTATGCAACACCAGTTTCGGACAAAATCCGTCAGAAAAAATCTGACGGATTTTGTGGTCCGAATTTCCGACCGTGTGTACAAGGGCTTAGAGTTTGGGTCTGTTGGTGGTTTACAGGGTTTCAACAAAAAAATATTAGTCCTAGACACTGAGGTAGGGAGATAGTTCCTACTAAAAGACACTTCATATACCATCAGTAATTGTGGTAGTATACATTCTGCATACTTCTTACATACATCTATCGGAAGGCCACCATCACCAAAAAAAAAAAAGCAGAGCTCTAGACTTTTTTTTAATTAGTTTTGAATAGAGTGAGGAAGGGCTAGAACATCTCTGAAGTTTTTGTGCATGTCCTTGTTGAGGAAACTTACCACTTTCTGTTGTCATGTCACAGAAGCAAAGAATGACACATATCAGAAGAAAAATGGTTTAGAGTGTTTCATTTTATCCATTCAGTTACAGACATGAATCTCTCTCTTTCAGAAATTTGATAAAAAGTCTTTCTAAACACATCATACACTTGATTTCATACATGATCCTGGCCGCTAGAATAGCCATTGCACATTGTTGGAACCAGCCAGTAGTAACATTTGACTATGTCAAACAAAAATGAAACTGGATCATGATTAATGATAAGATGACATCCACCCTCCATAACCATCAAGCTAAATTTGATAAATCATGGCAACCCTGGATACAACACTTGTCTACGGATGCATGAGGTCAGGGATAAGGTGGCCCTGACTGCCCTCAACTTTTCCTCACTTTCCCTCAAAAGAACCTTTCCCAGCTACCCGGATCGTGCGAGGAGCCTGTGGGACACAGTAGAACTGCCAGGCCTACATACTTATGATGAGCATGACTCCCACTTGTAACTTGTATGTGTTTTTAATCTTGTGCAATAAATTATACTGTTTTAATACTACACTTAGAGAGGTGCCCCCCCCCCCCGTTTCTTTTATACTGTATGTTTTGAGTGGAGAGTGGAGTGGAGAGTTGCTGGACATACTCTGCGGATGGCTGCCTCTTTTTAAACCCCCCTTACCATGGTTCAACCTAAAGACTGACTAATCAAATTATTACAAACTAAGGGCCTCCTGGAGCGCCAAATACCCAATTTACCTTCAGTAGATATATTACACAGTGCCTGTCTTTTATGATGGTTCACTTACAATCTGGCCCAGACAAGAAACCCAGCCTGTTTATGAATTCTCAATATCATTTGTCTCTTTGCTACTACTAATGTCCCTGCATCATGTAGGGATATCCCTCATCAATGATCATATCGATGTGTAATTTGACTCTGTTTATTTCATATCTTTGATATTTATTTTTATGCGCCCTGGTAACAGTATATTAACTTACTGTACTGTGTTTGAACTTTTTTTCTACTATGACAAGAAAACCAATAAATAGATTGAAATCCAAGTATTGTGGACCAGCCATCTTCGTGTAAATTACCCAGTCACATATGTATTGTATGGAATCACTTTGCGATTATTTTATTGGACATTCACAATAAAAACAAGTTAAAAAAAAGAAATGGTGGAATGAGTGGAAGGCCTATCCATTGTGGAGACCCTTAGGACTGATGAAGAGGTAGTCAGTGTGAAGGAAGATGTGGCCAAAAAATAAGCTCAAACAGCTTGTACCACATTCAATCAATGCAGGGGATGCACTAGAGAAGGACAAAGAGATGTAAATACAATGTCCTAATTGAGGTGAAAGGAGGAAACCACCTTAGGCCCTAGGCCTCGAGACTTCCTTGCCCCTGTACAGAACAAGAAAGGATTCCCTACAAGAGAGGGCTGCCAACTTAAAAACGAACCTCACATAAGTGATAGAAATCACGAATACCATTTTGTGGGCGAGTGTGAACAGAAAAATATCTCTGCTAAGGGCGGCCTCTGAAAATCTGATACCAGGTTAAGATCTCTTGCGGCACAGATAGAACTATGTGTACAAGCCTTACCAGGGAATGAGAGGCAAATGGTCTTTGAAAGATGCTCACTAGGGCTGAGATAGGGCCTTTGATACTATTTAAATCCAGCTATTGATCCAGATCAGATTGGAGGAAGGTCAGGATGCTTCCCATATACTTCCCGAGATGAAACTTCCTTGCCTTGCACAATGAAATTTATGCTTCCAAAGTGCGATAGCAAACTTAGCATCTTAGACTTAGATCTGGAAGAGCCCATAGGGAGTCTTCCGAAAGCCTGATGAGGTCCAAATAACACATCAGCCTAGGTCAGTTCAGTGCGCTGAATATCACTGTAATGCTCTCCCCCTCAACCGTCCAGAGTAGATAAAGAAGGAAATTCAGAGGAGGGAATGCATTGGTCAGGCTGAACAAATCCCACAAAGCATCCACTGCCATGCCTAGAGGATGCTGTGGCCTGGAGACAAACTTGTTCAGTTTGTTGATAGATCTGGAAGCCTGGAGGTCCAAAAGACCATCCCCCTGAGTTCCAGAACTCCTCTGTTGTCTTAGGCTAGCATCTGTAAGAGCATCTTCTATACTGATGGAAGAAAGGATTTCCCAACCTCCGGGGACAAAGTCACAAACCACCAACCAGGAATAATATGGTGTTGGGTGCTGGGCCCATGTGCTCATCCGAGGAATGCATTTTATTGTCTCTCACAGCCAGATTGTACTGATCTGGATCTGGAGTGGATGTAGGCACCATCAAGCACATAACTCTCATGCAAAAACTGAGAGTCCAATGGACCCTGGACTGCAGAGTCCAACCAAGGCAGCAGAGATTCAGGAGTTTGTCTTGAATAGGAAAAACTCTGGGCAGAACAGTATCAATGAAATAGAGAAAGAGACGGCGCCCTCTAAGTGCAGCAGTAAAGTTGCTCAAATTTATTAAAAATGGTTAAAAAACACTCACATTAAATTAGTGGTGTAAAGGCACATCAGAGATGTAATAGGGTACAGCCTGTACTGCTGATCCCCCTCACGGACCACTTTGACGATCTACATAGACCCTGAACTTCTCATCGTGGATACTGGTGTGTGGATATACCCAAAACCCACACAAAAATCGATATACTTTGGCTATATAAATACGATCAATTTTTTATACTAACATTCTGTGATCATACTACAATATTTTTGGGATCCCCAGCGAGCGCCATATTACCCTCCTCTGCAGAACAGTATCAAGGCAGAGGAGCCAGCCTTGTTCCTTGTGATAAGCCAGCAGTGATTCACCTCATGCTGAGAGTGAGACGAGCAGAGAAGAGTGTGCCAAGCAGTTAATGGCATAAGTAGGAACATTGACACATACATACACAGGTCATTGTAGTGCAGGAATAATATATAGGGGGCGTAACCCACATATTAAAAGTGTTACAGCCATGGTCTCACAGAATGCTTGCAACACATACATGTGTAACAGCACAGAATCTACAAAAGGTAAGCCCATAGAGTAAGCACCAGGAGACCGAGTAGTACTTTCACAGTGCATGACACTGTGAAAGAGTGTTGCAGCACCAGTTCCCTCAACTGTGTGTGTCATGCACAGTGACGTAGCACATATTTTCCAAGTGTTAACTCTTATGAAACAGGAGACACAGTACACGTGCAGGCTCCCAAATAAAAAAGGGGAAAGCCCCAGGATGTATCACAATGGTGGTCGAAAGAGCACCCAGCAGCAAGACATTGGAAAGTGCTCATGTAAAGCCCAGTGAAATAGGTCCCATTCCCATTCCATTCTCTCACAGGTGAGCGTACTGACAAAGGTGTCAGGATTGTGCCAGTGGATATTTCACAGCCTTGGACCAGTAAAGTGCTCTGTGGCTAACTAGCACAATTCACTGAAAGTCTGGAGAGCGCCTCAAGCAGAGCCATTTACTCAAAGGTTACATTACAAGTAATCAAGCCCTGAACACCATCATGGTGGGGTCCAGCTCCGAGGATCAGCTTATAAGGAAAACTGCAAACAAAGTTCTCTCTGCTCTGAAGTGAATGAAGGATCTTGACTGAAGGAAAAAGTATCTTCATAGAGAAGGAATAAATGTCAAGTAAAAAGGGTTTGATTTTCTCAGAAAAGACATCCATTCTCCGAGGGCAATAACAAAAACTGATGCATGATGGAAGTTGGCAAGGTTATACTGGTTGATTAACATGTTTTGCCCTTGGTGACACTACAAGAATACAGATATACAGCAGTAAAAAAAAACCTGACAAGTTCTAATGATAACAGTGCTTTTATTGCAGAGTCCTGATTGGAGAGATTACTCCTCTTATCCCGTGTTGGTGACATAACAGGAAGTGAAGTGAAATCTCTCCAGTGGGATCACAAAAAGCAATAAAACTTGCAAAGAGTTCTAAGCCTTCCATAATCTGTCAAGTTCTGGAATTCTATTTTGAGGCGTTGCAGCCATGCACGGACCACACATTTGGTCTACCCAGGGAAATTGGCGGTGAGCAGTATCGCCATCTTGTCAATCACCTCATTTTACATGGTATTTTAAATCCGTGAACTTATTCAGTAGATAGGTGAAATTCTAGTTGTTTTTAAAGTGAAGCATGTCAGGAAGTGACTTGAGACTATTCATTCTAAGTCTCCTGTTTCTATGTTTATATTTTCCTTGGTCCTTGGTACTCCTGTCTGCAGGGATTCTAGTTTTGCCGGTCTCTGCTGAGTCTGAGGTAGGATCAGATGGACAGACCAGACGCTTGACTAGTTTAAAGAGTGAAAATCTTCTGATATCATCAACTCCACTTCCTCCCTTTTGAGTGATAACAACAAAGGTGATGTAAGATAAAAGAGAAGAGAAGCATCTGTTTCACATAGGCAGAGACCACATCTGCACCTACATCAATACATGACCTATAGACTAAAGCTGGGTTCACACTGTTGCGATATGGTATTGCATGAAAACACACATTTTATGTGTTGGTGTGCTGCAAAACTATTTGTTTTATATTAACATTCCAATGCGCCTAAGCAATTGACAAGCTTTGTAGAGAACCACAATGCAAGAAATGAACTGCCTTAACGTAATGTTAATGATTATACTAACACAGAGCTTTTGTGATCAGAATGTGCAGGTATGGCTGACCACTGGCCAAAGACTTTAGAGGGAAGTTGGCAGGGTTAGATTTTCCATAATGGCACTTTTGAGTCAGTGCCCAGGGCAGCATATTTACATAAGGGGGCAGCACCAAGCCTGAACACTCACAAATTGTAATAATCTTTTCAGATGGCTTAAAGTGGAAGTAAACCCATTGATTTAAACAGTTAAAAAAAAAGTCATGCCGGGAATGCTAACTGCACATTGGCTGTGCTCTCAGCCAAACTATCAAACCATCCAATGGCTGGTGTCATAACAAATCACATGTGCAGCACCATAGCAGTTGAAGATTAAACAGAGGCAAAGATGGCAGCTTCCTTGGCTGAAAACGATAGGGGAGTTTACTTCCACTTTAATTCAACAAGAAAACTCCGGAAGGGGGAGCATGAGATGTTAAAAGTAGTCTGAGGGCTCCTCAGTTTACTAAACATGAGACCATCATGCCTTTCCTTTGTTTGGTGGCCTGCATAGTTAAATGGCACTTCTGCATGTGGGCAGGGCCACTCTGTATACCATGCATGTGAGGTGAAGCCTCACTTAGAAAAGTCCCAACAATATCCTGGGAGTATTCTAATCAGGTTTCATGATGTATGTAAATGACCTACACCTATAGCAAAGACATTATTCAACTTTACCCAAAACTATACAGTTTGTCTTTATCTATAGATGCACCTTATCTGCATAGGCTGTTTTTTGGTAACGGTGAACTAAAGCCCCATACACATGACCGAATATCAGTATATACAGTCAATACCGGCCGACATTTGGTCCCCGTGTACGGGGCCTTGTTTGACAGAAGCCGATCTCACAGACCAGGAACCAGCTTTTTATTTTTCTCTGCCTTTGCCCATTCCCCTCGAAAATCAAAGGTTAGTTTACTGATACAAAAAGCACAGTCACTTATAGCTCTAATAGGTCTTCCAAATTGTGGAGTAACAGATATCAAATAAAATGGTCGTGTGAAAGGTATATATGGTATCCAAAACTGGGTGGATGCTGCCTTCCTCAGGTGGGGTAATCCGAAAGGAACTACAAGGAAAACATAAATGGAAGGAGCGCATACCTAGTGCATTACCAAAAATAATTTAATAATAAAAATGTTTAATATAAAAGTGGGTACTCACAAAATGCAACCAACAAAAGGCCATAAAAACAATGCATGGACATGCACAGAACACGGGGTACATCTGACCGCGTTTCAGGGGAGTACCCCCTTCCTCAGAGCTAGTACCCACTTTTATACTAAACGTTTTTATTATTAAATGATCTTTGGTAATGCAATAGATGTGCGCGCCTTCCATTTCTGTTTTTCTTGTGGCTCCCCTGTGGCTGTGGCGTTATACAGGGTTGAGCTGTGTGATATTCTCAGGGCTCGAGTCCCGTGGAAACGGCGTCCCTGCACTATTTTCACAGCGGGAACGCCGTTCCCTTTGCAGGACTTGAGCCGCCTGAATGAGATGTATGCAGAGTAGCACAGGAAGCGTTTGGCTGTAGTAAGTTCTCCCTCACTTCACACAGCACTGTTCGCTCCCCGGCGGCCCCTCCTCTCTTCTCATCTATGGTCTATCCCAGATGATGTCACAAGCCAATGGGGATAGACGAGAAGAGGGGAGGGGCCGCCAGGGAGTGAACAGCACTGTGTGAAGTGAGGGAGAACTTAATACAGAAAGACACTTCCTGCGCTACTCTGCATACTGGCTAGTAAGATGACAATGTGCCCCATGCCCAAATGTGCCCCCTGATGTCCTAAGTGCCCCACTGTGCCCCATTATGTGCCCTGATGTGCTCCATGCCGTAATGTGCCCCCTGCCCTGATGTCCTATGTGCCCCACTGTGCCCCATTATGTGCCCTGATGTGCCCCATGCCGTAACGTGCCCCCTGCCCTGATGTCCTATGTGCCCCACGCCATAATGTGCTCCCTGCCCTGATGTCCTATGTGCCCCATTATGTGCCCTGATGTGCCCCATGCCGTAATGTGCCCCCTGCCCTGATGACCTATGTGCCCCACTGTGCCCCATAATGTGCCCTGATGTGCGCTATGCCCTGATGTGCCATGTGGCCTGATGTGCCCCGTGTCCTTATGTGCTATGTGCCCTGATGTGCTATGTGTCTCATAATGGGCCATAATGTGCCCTGATGTGCTATGTGCCCTGATGTGCCATAATGTGCCCTGATGTGCTATGTGACCCATAATGTGCCCTGATGTGCCATAATGTGCCCCCATGTGCCAACGTTTCCTCATGCCCTGATGTGTCATGTGGCCTGATGTGCCTCATGCCCCGATGTGCCCCGTGCCCTTATGTGCTATGTGCCCCATAATATGCCCTGATGTGCTATGTGCCCCATAATGTGCCATAATGTTCCTTTTATGTGCCCCATGCCCTGATGTGCCCCGCACCCTTATGTGCTATGTGCCCTGATGTGCTATGTGCCCCATAATGTGCCATGATGTACCATAATGTGCCAACATTTCCCCCATACCCTGATGTGCCATGTGGCCTGATGTGCCCCATGCCCTGATGTGCCCCATGCCCTTATGTGCTATGTGCACTGATATGCTATGTGCCCCATAATGTACCCTGATGTGCTATGTGCCCCATAATGTACCCTGATGTGCTATGTGCCCCAATGTGCCACATAATGTGCCCCGATGTGCCCCATTCCCTGACGTGCTATGTGCCCCATGCCCTGATATGCCCCATGCCCTGATGTCCTATTTTTTTCTTTTATTTGTGCGGGAGTAGATCTTGGGTGGGAGTTCCCACACTTTTTTCACCAGAACTTGACCCCTGGGTATTCTCCTGTATGTTCCTATATTCTTCTAGAGCTGACAGTAATGATGTCTCTGCTATTTCTGCCTATTGATTCTATTTGCCCCGGGAACTGTTGAACTGTATAACCACCAATCCATACAGTTTGATTAAGGGGAGTAAAATAGGTACCCTTTGTCCCAAAAATGCCTTACCGATCAAGGAAGTCTGATAACTCAAATGTAAGCAAAAGGCTTACCTCAGCCAGCTGATTATCAGAAATTCCCGGATCGTCTCAAGCTCCTCGTTTCGGATACTCAGGGTCACCTAGTAACCCCTGCTAGCCAAGCTCGCCACCTGAAATTGATATTTTATAGATAGGCAACTCCTATCCTCATATTGATTAGTGGTTCCAAATTAATAATAACTACTTCAGTAGGGAACAGACACAAAAGATACGCTCAGCATCTTTCCAAATAACCGTTCTCCTTTATTATGACACATGTGAAGGTTTTTATACACATGATTACGTAGGTATAACATTAATATTACAATTGTATGTTTATGGTAACAAGGGGCGTTACATAGGCAGGCTAATTCTAATCAGGACTCGAAAGAATGCAAAACATGTACTGAAAACATTATTAGTGCTGTGTGCACAGTGAGGGCAGTGTGCAATACATATTCAGTACTCAATTTTCTCTGCAATACATATAAAGTAGAATACAATTATATACAGAACCTACAACTTTCCATTACACCCACAACATGATGTTGCCACCACCATGTTTCACGATGGGGATCGTGTGTTCAGGGTGATGTGCAGTGTCAGTTATCCACCACACATAGCATTTTACTTTTAGGCCAAAAAGTTAAATTTTGGTTTCATCTGACCAGATCAGAGCACCTTCTTCCACATGTTTGCTGTGTCCCCCACTTCTCGCAAACTGCAAAAGGGACCTCGTATGGCTTTCTTCTTGTCACTCTTCCATAAAGGCCAGATTTGAGGAGTGCACAACTAATAGTTGTCCTGTGGACAGATTCTCCCACCTGAGCTGTGGATCTCTGCACCTCTCTGTTACCATGGGCCTCTTGGCTGCTTCTCTGAGTCTTGGTACTTCTCCATGTCTTGGTAGATTTGCATTGTGCCATACTCTTTCCATTTTCGGGTGATGGATTGAACAATGCTCTGTGAGATGTTCAAAGCTTGGAATATTTTTTTTATAACTTAACCCCGCTTTTAAACTTCTCCACAACTTTATTCCTGGCCTGTCTGGTGTGTTTCTTGGCCTTCATGATGCTGTTTGTTCACTAAGGTTCACTAACAAAACTCTGAGGGCTTAACAGAACAGCTGTATTTATACAGAGATTAAATTACACACAGGTGGACTCTATTTACTAATTAGCTGACTTCTGAAGGCAATTGGTTCCACTAGATTTTAGTTAGGGGTATCAGAGTAAAGGGGGCTGAATACAAATGCACGCCACACATATTTATTTGTACAAAAATTGGAAAACCATTTATCATTTTCCTTCCACTTCACAATTATGTGTCACTTTGTGTTGGTCTACCACATAAAATCCCAATAAAATATATTTACGTTTTTGGTTTTTAACATGACAAAATACTGAATAATAACGAATACTGAAAAATAATGAATACTTTTTCAAGGCAGTGTATGTGTTTCACTTTTTTAATTAAATTACTGAAATAAATTAACTTTTTCATGGTTTTCTATTTTTTTTTATAGATGCTCTTTTACATAGTTACATTGGTCCAAGCTGGGAAATGTACAACGTGTGAATGCCTGAGATTTTTCTTTACTTGAACTATTATAATTTCCTTTTAAAACCCATGTCCAGCCAAAACTTTTTGTTTTGGACCAAAGTGGAAAGGAGTGGAACCCGTCAGCTTACTATTTGCAGTCTTGTGTCCCCATTGGGGAGATTTCCATTTACATCTTACAGGGACAGGAATTGCTGGGAAATCTCTTTAGGTAAGGACTCAGACTGCAACAAAACACAATTTTTCCAATAAAAGGGAAAGGATTGGAAAAAATTTTAAGGGTTTTATTACTGTTGTGTCTTTTTGTCTTGATAATAACGGCTTCCCTCAGTTTTTGCCACTTAGCCTCAAACTCAGTCTAAACTGGATACCTATAAATAAATAAATAAATAAATAAATACATATTTTGTGGTATAGCTATCCAGTTTAAGTTTAAAGGATAACTATGTTTTTGTATAGTTATCCTTCAAATCCCCCCACCCCTTCCCTTTGCCAGCACCTTCTCCTAGGTTTTAAACTGACAACTCTATGCCCTTGTACACACGGTCGGAGATTCCGACAACCAAATCCGACGGAGTTGTCGGAAAATCCAATCGTTCAGAACGTGATTACGTTATTTCGTTACGATGGGACTACGTTCAGGCTAGTAGCCAATAGCTTTGGTGTAGGAATTTGATCTGAGCATGCGTGGCACTTTGTCCGATCGGAATTCTCTACACATGATCGGAGTATGTCCGATCGGACCAGTTTGTCGGAAAATATTTCCAGCAAGTTGGAAAATTTGGTCCGACGGATATTCCGACGGAAACAGTCCGATGCATACCACACACAGTCGGATTATCCGTCAAAACGGTCCGATAGGACACATTCCAACGGATTCTCCGACCGTGTGTACAAGGGCTATGAGTTGCAAGATCCACTCCATGTGGCCCATTGGGAACCACACAGCCACCACTGCAAACTCTCCGGCCAGCCACTTGCTTCTTATGTATGTAGAAAATCCCATTTACTCCTATAAACTTGTTGGAGGGGTGAGGCTACTCAACCACTTGCCGACCGCCTCACACCTATATACATCAGCAGAAGGGCTCGTACAGGCAAACTAATGTACCTGTACGTTGCCCTTTATGAGGCAAGCTCCATGAGTCGGGTCACGGGTCCCGTGGACTCGATCACCACTAGGATACCCACGATCGTCTCACAGAGAGGAAGAACGGGGACATACTAATGTAAACAAGCATCTCTCTGTTCTGCCTAGTGACAGTGTCACTGGTCTCTGCTCCCTGTGATCGTAGCAGAGATCAGTGACATGTCACACATAGCTATGCCCCCCCCCAGTTAGAAACACTCCCCAGGACCACTTACCCCCACACTGCCACCTAGTGGTTAACCCCTTCACTGCCAGTGTCATTTACACAGGAATCAGTGCATTTGTATAGCACTGATTTCTGTATAAATGACAATGGTCCCAAAAATGTGTCAAAAATGTCCAATGTGTCCGCCTTAATGTCACAGTCACGATAAAAATCGCTGATCGCCTCCATTACTAGTAGAAAAAAAATATTAATACAAATGCCATAAAACTATCCCCTATTTTGTAAACGCTATAACTTTTGCGCAAACCAATCAATAAACGCTTATTGTGATTTTTTTTACCAAAAATATGTAGAAGAATACATATCAGCCTAAACTGAGGAAAAAAATTTTGTTTTTGTTTTTTGGGGGGGGGGGGGGGGATATTATTATAGTAAAATGTAAAAAATATTGTGTTTTTTTTCAAAATTTTTGCTCTTTTTTTGTTTATAGCGCAAAAAATAAAAACCACAGGGGTGATCAAATACCACCAAAAGAAAGCTCTATTTGTGGGGAAAAAAGGACATCAATTTTGTTTAGGAGCCCCGGCGCAGAACCGCGCAATTGTCAGTTAAAGCGACACAGTGCCGAATTGCATAAAGTGCTCTTGTCGGGAAGGGGGGTAAATTCTCCCGGGGCTGAAGTGGTTAAAGCAGAACTGTACTGCATCTGAGCACCAAAAATGCTATTTAATTCATTTTTAATATTCAATGCAAACTCCCCCATCAATCCATGTCTCTGTTTTATATTGTTGGGAAATCACTTTGAAAAACACTCTGTCTGCGGCCATCTTGAGTAAGGGCAGATGATTCATGTAGCATTTACTTCCTGGAATCCCTCTGCCCTTAGCTCAAGCATGAACGCAGGAGGGTGTGCTTAGCTGAGAAAGCCCCTCCTCCCTCCTGAGGACTTCTGGGATATATGACATCATTTGCCTATGCATGGAAACCAGGAAGTAACTGAACAATTATGTTATCCTTTAATTTTTTAACATTATTCCATCTGGTAAAGCACATTTTGATTCCACTTTTTTGAACAATTTTTATTTTGGAGTTATGATTGGATGTCAATATTTAGGATTTAAGTTAATCTAACCTGTAGGCATCCAAAAGAGTACCAAATAGGAAAAGATCCATACCCTTAAATAAAGGACTGGCCCAAGAAATTGTGCTGCCTGGGTCCAAGAATAAAATGCTGACCCCCCCCCCCCAAAAAAAAAACGCCCACCAAAAGACTCCCACATCCATTATTTTATATCATGATGATTTAAACTAAAATTACATTTATTAGGAAGTCAGACTTACATGTAACAGCACCTTGATTGCATGACCATTATGTTCAATTCCAAGGGGCGGGCTAGGGCAGTATAGAGGTAGGCTGGGGCAGTATAGGGGCAGTTGGAGCAGCTTGGGGAGGGGGGGGGGGGCAAGTTGCGGTCATAACACACAGCTGCCGTAAAAAAATCTTGGTTGTCAATTTGCTGGGTAAATAGAAGAGGAGAGTCGACCATGGTTCAATTTTGCTGCCCCTCTCAAATCGCTGCCTGGGTTCAATGGACCCACTGGGACCCATGGTAGGGCCGGCCCTGCCTAAATGCAATATACAGTACACAGAGCTCAATAAGCACATTCTCCTTAAATATTTAAACACAAGGCATGTATGCATGGTTATTGGAGTTGGAGTAGTATGGGCTTACTGTGCTTATATGTGATATAGTATGTGTTGGCTCATATATATATATATATATATATATATATATATATATATATATATATATACGTTTGTATACAGTATTTTCATTCAATTTGCTCTAGACTCTTGATAATTGAAATAGCAGAAACTCACTTTGAAGCACTATAAAGAAAAAAGTGCATTTATCCCTCTATGAGAATTAATTTGTCGATAGTTTAGAGCAGTAAGGACACTAAAAGATGATTGCTAATTGGTTATTGTGGACTACTGTGATTGGTTCATTCCATTTTACTTGCATAATTTCCAGCTATCCACTTTGAATTTGCCTTTATGACCTTTGACTGTGGAGTTAAAGGCAGAGCTCATCTAATATGAAGCAAATTGTAGAATGAGGTATGATGGAAGGTCCAGGTGTATGATGCAGATATTTCATGCAACACCAGATTTATCTCCCCTAATTGAACTGACACAAGTACATGGCCGTAGGTGTTTTCAACTTTGCTTTGCTATTCAGGTAGTTGAACATTAACAAAACATTAATCTTCATCCACGTGGAAATTAATTGCCTGACAGATAACCTTGCTCATATTTGCATCAGTCAGATAACTAACTGAATTAGTCCTAAAAATAAATTCCATTTTCATAGGCAGGTTGGGAGAAGATCCCAACCTGGACGGGAATTAGACCTTTTTCAGTAGTGCATTTACTGGCTATAACTCATAGATGATAAAAAAAAAAAAAAAACGAAATCCTAATTACATCCTAATTAAAGTGATATTAAGGTATGATAAAAAAAAATGTAAATAACAAACTCACCTGATTTATGCACAGAAAATCCCTGACCTTCCTCTTCTCGGTATCCCCCGCTGATGCTCCTGGCTCCTCCCCACTTGCTAGAGGAGCACTCCTGCATGCTCGCTCCTGAGCCCCGCTCTATGTGTCCATTGACATGCGGAACAGGCTTGGTCTCACCCACCTGCTCCCTCCTCACTTGCTGTGATTGACAACAGCAGTAACCAATGGCCCTTGCTGCTGTGTCTGAGCCAATAAGAAGGGAGAGATACAAGAGAGTCTAAGCTCTCTTGCACATTGCTGGATCGTGACAGGGGTCAGGTTAGTATTGGGGAGCTTGGAGGGGGAGCTGATGCAAAAGGTTTTTTACCTTAATGCATTAAATTAAAAACTACTAACCCTGTCCACTGCCCTACTGACCACATACAATGCATTACTGACATAATCTACTGTTATATTAGCACCGTCCACTGCTGATTGACACTATTCACCATCCTCCTCCCACCAGTGGTGAAACCACCAGGGTCCCAAAGGACCATGGAGGGACCCCAAGATGGCAGTAAGGGGGTCCACTGCAGATCATATGAAAGGGATCTGCTGTGGGGCTGTAATAAGGGGCCGTGCAACAGGAGTATAGGGTCCTGGGATCAGTGGGAAGGGCTTCGGCTGGGTTCGTGGGGGCCCTTCATGGTTTCTTGCACTGGGGCCCTGAAGGTTCTAGTTACGTCTCTGAAACCATATATTGTAGGTGTAGCAAACAGCACATGTGTATTGATAAAAGGATGTTCTTGAATCAGCTACTCAAACTATTATTATTCAATACCCGTTACACCTAACTTATACTGCTTGATCAGGCAAGAGTCATTATGAGGGAGTATTGACTAGAATTTGAACAAGGATTTTGAATTTGAACAAACCTAGGAATAATTGCCAGTTATATGCTGTAGATTCTAAAAGTTCATCTTTCCATGAACCTTCCATCCTTGGGTCTGCTGGATTAGTAGTTGTGTGTGCTTTTGAGAATGAGATCCAAGAAAAGCTCCTGGAATTCACAACTTCAAGCCATGGTGATAAAAGTTACTTTTTTCAGCTAAAATGCTTGGTGAAGCAGCCATAGCCTACAGGTTAAGTACTCTGACGGTCAGTGCAACCATGGGAGACTTCCTGAAAGACATGGGTTCAAATCCCCATGTCTGCTTTCACCAGTGAAGGGGCCACCACTCACAGGTTAAGTACTCTGAAGGCCAGTGTAGCCATGGGAGACTTCCTGAAGGACGTTATCCTAGCGTCAGCTCCTTGTGACCTTGGACAAGTCACTTTGTCACGCTGTGTCCCAGCTCTCAATCCTTAGATTGTAATAATAATATACTTGTTACTGCTGAAGGTCAAGACAGCATGTAGAAGAACAACTTCTATATAAAATACAAGCTGCTCCCCTCAATGAGCAGCTGTTATAAGATCATTTTTTATTAAACCTTCTTCTAATAGTATTGTGTCTCTCTTCCAAGCATCGCACCGCATCAACCACTGGGGTCCCTGGAGAAACCAGGATTCGAACTTGCATCAGCACACTTCATAATCTGGAAGCTTAACCAGTACACCAAACCGTTAGACAACTTTTTCACCTTAATTACTTATTATATTGTTTGATTAATCAATTCATTAATTATTGGCAACATCTACACTTTATAACTTTTTTTTTTTTTCCACATTATTACCTTCAACCCTAGTAGAGTAGAGGTTATGTGCTTCACTGACTCCAAGCAAGGCTTTGGGAAGATCTAGGTTCAAAGCTATGCTATCTACCTTTAGGTTAAGGTCAATTTAATAACATATTTTGCCATTTTTTCTTAAACTGCACTACTACTTAGAAAGTGCACAATATAGCTATGATGTACACAAAATAAACATTTTATAAATACGTTCAGTAACTAAAATTCAAATATGAGCTGCTTTCTTATAAAAATATGATCATATTTTATTTGGGGAAATAAAACACAGTTTCATGCTCCATACAGGGTGAGGATACCTGAGGATATGTTGCTGTTCTAGATCTTGTATAATTCTAGACACTTGACGGCTATCTTGTCTGGTATATTTGGTAGAATAAGATCCAAGATATTGTCTTTATTATCTTGCGGCATTAGGAAAATGGAAGGTTTAATAGGAATGTCTTTTTTTTTTTATTTCTTTAAATATTTTATGGTTAGGGAAAATGTATGTTTATTAAAATTTACAAAAACACTCTCTTTCCCTTTATTGAAAACACAAAATCATCCTTTTCTTTTATTCACACTAATCACTTGTTTTCTTGAAATAGAAAAAATATTTCTAACACAAACTCATCTTTGATGTCTCTATTGGGGTAACCAGATTTTAATCAAGGTGGATTCATATTCTAGGTCTCTAGTTTTTTTTTTTTTTATTCTTTACTTTTATTTTTTCAGAAAAGGACATGAATAAGGCCAAAGTATACATGTTGATCATACATCAACATTAAAGGATAAGTTCCCCGCACTCCCTGACAGCAGTATGGGAAGAAGTTCCCCGTACTAACTGTCAAAAAATAGGAAATACACATTTTCTACCTGCAAAAAATGTGCTTTTATTTTATTTATTTTTTGTTAACTTATCTTTTAGAATGGAAAGCTATCCTTTATGGATCTCAATTTGATGATTATTATTTCTAGAGCGCTTTCATAGCTCGTAGGCTGATTGTGCTAAAATTAACCTTGCCTCACCCACAAACTTTTTCTGACTGGATAACAGATCTCAATGAATATATCTGTTATAAAAAACATACTTATTATCCTAGAAACTCTATGCATTAATTTAAGGCTATATGGTCCCATAGGATGGAATATACTCACTGTCCCTTCTTGTAGGTCTTCATATGTCTAAGCCCTTGTACACACGGTCGGAGAATCCGTCAGAATGTGTCCTATCAGACCGTGTCGTCAGATAATCCGACTGTGTGTGGTATGCATCGGACTGATTCCGTCCGAATCTCCGTCGGACTCAATTTTCCAACATGTTGGAAATATTTCCCGACCAACTGGTTCGATCGGACATACTCCGATCATGTGTAGCGAATTTTGATCAGACCAAGTGCCACGCATGCTCAGATCTAATTCCTACATCAAAGCTATTGGCTACTAGCCTGAATGTAGTCCCATCGTAACGAAATTACGTCATCACGTTCTGAAAGATCGGATTTTTCACCAACTTTGTCCGACCGTGTGTATGCAACCGTTTCGGACAAGATCCGACAGACAAAATCCGACGGGCAAAATCCAACGGATTTGGTTGTGGAAATCTCCGACTGTGTGTACAGGGATTTATCATGGGTGTATCTGAACTCTTTGTATCTGTATGGCTGATTAAGGTATATCTTTAGCTGTGATCTAAAGCCTAGTATACACGGGCCGAATGTCGG
Source organism: Lithobates pipiens (assembly GCF_037356315.1). Classification (NCBI taxonomy): domain Eukaryota; kingdom Metazoa; phylum Chordata; class Amphibia; order Anura; family Ranidae; genus Lithobates; species Lithobates pipiens. The sequence continues at coordinate 174,326,760 of NW_027507787.1, read as the reverse complement.
CCGGTTCAAAAGAAACCAGACAACTTTCGGCCTGTGTGCATGGCAACTGGGCCAGCTTCTGTCAGAGCTGAAAGAAGCTGACCAGAGTGTTGTAGCAGGACACAATAGCTCAAAAGGGGAGATCGATGTACTAACATGAGATTGTTAGTACAACAGCTCTAATGTGAGCTGTATTTTGTATTTGTATTTCCTTTATCATTGGTTTAGTTGCTCTTTCTACTTTTTGTCTCCTGCTCCCTGCATGGTGGTTTGTTTCCATGTTGTTAACTTACAAAAAAAACTCTCCTTAAATAAAATCTTTTAAAAAATGGACAGCTATAAGGATGGCTAAACATGGGAACAGCCAGGTACTGTAGAGATAAAATAGGAGAGGGTAATAAAATAGGAGGGAGCAAGAAACAGGGATGGAAAAGAAGCAGAAAAAAGGGGAGGTGAGAGATCTGTATATGTAGGAGTGAGAAAGTATTTAAAGGAGAAGTTCACCTTTAGTAACATATTACACCCATATTCAGGGTGTGACATGTACTATGTTGTTACTGTTGCAGCACCCCCAAACCATCCATTGTGACCATGAGTCGGGGACCTTCTCCTTGCACTCACTGTCACAATTTGAAAAAAAAAATGCGGCCGTGCGGCTGCATCATTCAGTCATAGAGTTCTGTGAACGTGAGAACTGCAAGTACCAACCGTTTTTGTGGCTGTCGGGTTGTAGTACTCAATGAACTATCAAGATGCTGTTGAGCACTCTAGGTTGTTTATGGATGCTTCCTGTCAGTGTGTAACTGCCTGCCCATATGAGGTACGACCAGACATCTTACACTGACAGTCTGCAATTGCACCCACGATCTGCTGATCACAGGTGCAATGCAAAATAAACAAACAAATAAATGCACATTTTTTACCTGCATAAAGATGGGCATATTTTTATTTTTTTTTAACAAAGGTGAATTTATCCTTAAAAATCCAAGAGAAAGGTGTGCAGTTCTTTAATCTCACTGTACAACGGTAGCCATGCAAGCTGGAGCACAGGTGTCTTCCAGCCAGTAGAGTTGTATACTCCCAAATTTTTCATTGTGATATTTTAGGGAAGCTGTAAATTTTTGAAGTGGCTAATATAATTGTTATTAGAGAACCACGTGTGAATGGGGGGGATCCTGTTTCCAGAGAGCTAGGATGCAGCCGCAGGCAGAAGGCGAATAACAAGGAAGCACTCTGTTTCTGGAAAGGTTTGAATGGTGGAGGAGAAAGGTAGCAGGGTTAGGATCAATGGTGTCCATTCACAAATCGGCATCTACCGCTTTAAGATCCAACAGTAAAGTACCTCTCAGCGGTTTCTTCTGACGTTGTATTCTGTTATACGAAAATTTTTGGATGGTGAGTAACCTCTTCACATACGACATGAGACTAGCATGCAACAAAAAAAGGACAAACAGTCATTCAATAAGATGATCGTGAGGAAGGAGGCTTAAAGTGCCAAGTAAATAAAAACACAGAGACTGTTTTTCGACAAGTGTTTTATTCAAAAAGGCAAAAGAAAAAATGTCCCTCGAAGTAGATCCAATGTCAATCACGATGAACTCCAGCCACTGATCTGCATCATCACTCATGCACCATATTAGAGGGTACCATGTTTGAATATATTTTAACCCTCTCTGGGTGTACCACACTGCATCTACATGCTTGATTAGAGTTTGAAAATGAAGGTTAAACTATAAAGGAACATTAGGTAAAATTGATAACTCAGCACCCTAATGTATGGTTTTGGCTTTATGGCATGTTATGACACCTAGGGCTAGAGGGGAATTCTTGTTACAATTATGCAGGATCTAAACCAGGGATATGCAATTAGCGGACCTCCAGCTGTTGCAGAACTACAAGTCCCATGAGGCACAGCAAGACTGACAGCCACAAGCATGACACCCAGAGGCATGATGGGACTTATAGTTTTGCAACAGCTGGAGGTCCGCTAATTGCATATCCCCGGTCGAAACAATAGTAGAAGGAGAATGGCTGCAGCTGCTGGAACATTGTACATGTTCCATCCAAAGGCGTAACTATAGGGGTCACAATTGCGACCTGGCCCCATGCTTCAGGGGGCCTGCGAAGCTCCCCTGTCATATTTGTCTACACCTGGATGAGAGGGGTGGCTGGGCGGCCTTCATATAGAGCAACTGATGCTCTGCATTCTCCTCCACGCAGACGCTGAATGTATATATAGAAATTTAGAAAATACGATGTACTCCTGATCCCAGCGCTCAATGGATCAACTTTACTAACCCTGCAGCTGCTGTTATCAATAAAAATCGAATGCAGCCACTGAATGCCTGTAGGTTGGAGAGGAGGAAAAGCAGTCATTCAGTGGCTGCAAGAAGTAGAATGCAGAGCATCAGTTGCTCTATATGCCACCCTGCCTAACTAGCCTGGTGCTAGGTGTTTTTGGCAGCCGTTAGTCACTGAGCCTTCCGGCTCCAGCTTCTTGCTTCCAGGCTGCTGCCCAGTAAGGTAGGAGGTGTACTTTCCCCATGCTGCTCCTGCAAGGAAGGCTAGGAAATATATTCTCTACCACAATGGTGCCCGGTACCTGAGTATGTCCAGATGTCCTACTGTCCCCGTCATATTCCCCCCGCCTCCTGTCACACTGTTTACCATGCGCCTTCATACAGAGTGGGGGCACCCTAATATAGGAGGTGTGGTACTGTGTGTTGCAGGTTTGTTAGGAGGATGGTGGGTGTCAAAATGCACCTTGAATTTTGCACCAGCCCTGTAGCCAGGTTACATATTACCTGCTGCCTCCAGGCCCCTGTACGCTCCACTGGTCACCCCCCCCCACACTGCTTGCTTCGTCCATCCCCTCTCCTGCCAGCTGCTGCAGTTGGATGTCTTCAGGATGGAGAGCCAGGGAAGGAGCCGGGAAAATATTTTATTTACCGAGCCCTTCCTTTTCTGAATGGACACAGTGAGTGACCAGTACAGATCACTCACTGTGTTGCTTCATAACTGGCATATTGTAAAGTTTGTTCATTATGCCCCAGTTTCGCAAATTAATGGGAAGCTCTGTACTAAATTATTCCTGTCCATTCATTCTGCTAAAGGTTCAGAAATAGAGATTGAGGGCTGTGTCCTCAATCTCCTTTTTCTATCTCAAAGGTGAAACATTAGATTTGTTCAGACCACTAATATATTACCAAAACCCCCCAACAGGGCTCCTAAAAAATGTATATTGTAAAAATAAAAGGATAAAAAAAAAAAAAAATTAAGCACTACTAACCGTGTTCACTGCCCTACTGGTTTCTTGCACCAAGGCCCTGAAGGTTCCAGTTACGCCTCTGCCTTGGAAATCTTTTTTATTTCGATTATAGTTGGGCTTTATGATTAATTTGTTTGTGACCACAAATTAGATCATCAGTCATCTAATGACTGGTTTCCTGGATGTGTCTGTCAAACATATTTATTACCAATAGAATAAATCCATATATGATGCAGGCATTTTATAAAGCATTATTGCACAACAGTTAATAACATCATGCGTGATATCTAATCCATATATTCCAGAATATATTCCAACAGCAAAGACTTTTCCGAATGAATACAAAGTGTTCTCTGATTGGATGAGATGGGGCAGGGACGTCAGGTTGAAAAATTCTAGCAGACAGTGCAAAAAGAAACAATATTACACAATTATGAATATTTAGGTCTCTCTGACAAACCTCTAGGAGGGTTCTTGCTAGGGAAACATGCTGGGGAAGGGGGCAACATTTTGGTGTGTCCTGGGAAATTGCCAGGGTAGGAGTCGGTGGCCCACTTCCTGGAGAGCTCTGTACTGGAATAGTTGGTGGCCTGGAAAAGTTGGTCTATCTTGCTGGAGCACCCGAGTGAGAGGGTCCACTGCTGAATAGTGTCCTGGAGAGCAGGGCACAAGATCCTTCCAATGGACATTGCAGGGAGTTCTATCAACTTGCCTTAGAAGATGCTTGTGCTGCCCGCTGCTGTTCAACAGTCAGTGTATACTGATTGGCAACCTCGGCTTAAAGACTTATTGGGGTCGGTTTACTAAAACGGGAAAGGGCAAAATCTGGTGTGAATGGGAGCCAGTTAGCAACTAACTTCAGCTTGTTCAATTAGCTTTGAGAAAAAAAAAAAAAAGGAAGCCGATTGGTTTCTAGTTTTAGTGAATCAACGCCATTGCCTTTAATGGCTTGCATTTTTTTTTTTGTTCTCAAACCTTCACTTCTGAGGTTAGTGTGCCCAATAGGGATGAGCTCAGGCGTGTTCGCATGGAACATGTGCAGAGCCCACCAGGAAGTTGGTGCAGTGCTGCGCTAATCACAGGCAATGAGACATTGCCCGATCTCTGCAGCCGCACATTGGGGCAATGTCTCACTGTCTGTGATTAGTGCAGCACTGCACCGACTTCCTGGCGGGCTCTGCACATGTTCCATGCGAACACGCCTGAGCTCATCCCTAGCGCCTAATAAATCTCTTAAAATGTTCTAAAGTGACTGGTGCCCAATTGCTTTCAACCCACAGAGTGAAGGATTCTGCTGAGGTTTGTTCTGGTGTGATGCTGGACTCTCAAGGAGGAAAGGGCCGCTTCCAGGTGAGCCTGCTTGCTGTTTGGCATTGCTATATACTGCATGTTCTCTAGTTGAGAAGCTCAAATAGTTAAGCTGGCCATGTACAAGCAGGGCCAGATTAAGAACATCATGGGCCTGGTGCTGAGGATTTTGGTAGGGCCTTTTATAAACAATAAGTAAATAAAAATGCAAACATTTTGTTGTTATAACAAATTAAATTAAAGAGAGAGAGGGAGGATGAGAGAGAGAGAGAAAGGGGATGAAAGAGGTGTGAGGGGTAAGGGATCGAGGATGAGAGAGAAAGGGGGGGGGGTGAGAGAAAGAGGATGTGAGCATGTGTGGGAATGACATCAATGCAGCCTGGCCAAGGCAAGTGACCGAAGGCACAGAACCCAGAAGGAAGACCGGGTGAAGATGTTAGTGCCCAGGCCCCGCTGTATTGATCACAGCACAGCACTGGAGGGCTCAGTCTGACAATTTAAGTGTACCCTAATGTGCTAATATGCTGGGCATACTTGTACATTATGGCATAACCTACCCCAGGGCCTCTAAAAAGTAGTAATGTTCGAAAAGTTTACTACTGCTTTAATATCACAAGCCTCTCATGGGGCCCCCTACTGACCCTGTGGCCCTTGGGCAGTGCCTAAGTGCATAGTTGTCAACATTTCAAAAATATTTTCAGGAACGCTTTTTTACAATTGCTATATTTAGAGTAGCTGACATCCCCTATGTTCCTCTATACATCACAATAGTAATTACAAAATTAAATAAATACTAATAATGGGGCAGAACAAATATGAGGACTGTGAGATTTCCTTTAGTTGAACTGACAAAAGTGTGCCCATTCTAGAGCTGGTAACATTGAGGATATTCAGTATAATTTTAAAGAACAGTTTTTGTGGGTAAGAGGCATAGGGGAGGAGTGTGGATGGTATAAAAGTGGGAAGTATGTGCAGGTGAGGGAGA